>NC_092873.1:514150649-514450649 GCF_028372415.1 Notamacropus eugenii | reverse complement strand
ATCTCATTCACCCACTCCAGAGCCCCCAATAATTGATGGGGCATCTTGACCATATTTACTAAGAATTGTAGACCAGCTTCCTTCCCTTAGGTTTTCTGGCTGGATGATCCAGAAAGAACTAGACTTATCAAGAGTGGGGGCCCCATGGTGTCAGGGGAGGATGGGATGAATGTGGATGCCTCTGGTCCTGGTGGTGATCTTGGTCAAGCCACTATCCCTGTGTCCCCAACTTTTCTCTTGGCTTGGGATAGCCATCCTTCATCATCGATGAGGTAATAGACATCAGTGCTTTGTAAATGTTAAAAATGTTAGTAGCTGCCACTTTCAAACCCAGATCATTGGATGAGTGTTGTCACTCTCCTTTGCCCCAAAAGGTTCAAACAGTCTAGTTAATTGCGTCATGATCTGAGCGGCTCACTGTGGCTCCCTGGGAAGAAGCCTGGACTTGGGGTCAGAAGGCCTGAGTTTCAGTGCCCCCTCCAAACCCAGATGGTTAGGGTGGTAGTGAGAGGGCCAAGCCTCTCTGGGCCTTGGTTTCCACCTGTAAAATGGGGATAATTAGTACTTGTACCACCTATCTCTCGCTCAGCTGTTAGGACTAGTAGTATTTTAAATGTGTCTTTAACTCAATGTAAGAGCTTCATGAGAATGATGGGGAGATTGCCTCAGGCGCTTAGTATTTATAGGGTTTTAAGCTTTGCAGAGTGCTTTACAAACATTACCTCATTTGATTCTCACAGCCGTACTGTAAAGTAGTTGCTATTGCCCTTATTATCTCCTTTTTACAGAGGAGGAAACTGAGGCAGACAGGCTAAGTGACTTGCCCACACCACTGGTAAGCATCTGAGATCAGGAGGTGAATGAGATAACCTGTAAAAGCTCTTTGCAAACCTTCCATCCTCATAGAAATGCTGTTCCTTATTCTAATCTCCTGAGGAGGATTCTAAAGATCTCTAAGAGAGGCCCCCCTGGTCCTGGCCCTGAGTTCAGACCCTGAGCTTGCCTTGCTATGCTTGATTGGTCCCAGGGGACCCACCTGGGTGGAGATGGGGTGCTGGCCCAAGGATTTTAGGCAAGGATTTTGATGACCCATCAGAAGAGCTGTCCAGCAGAGGTGGTGCTACCTCAGGAGGGTGGGGTAACACCCTCTGCAGCTTTTTGAGCAAAGCCCAGAGGAGATAATCTTATCAGACATCTCCCCCTAGCCCAGGACCAGTCCTGTCCTTGGTCATGCTGGCGTGTTAGTCACAGTAATGACACTAAGGCTCCTGTGATTTGCAGGGGTCTTGAACGGCCAAACTGAGGCTGACTGAGCAACCTATGTCAACAGGTATTTTTTTATCTATTGCTTGCTGTGTGCCAGGCACCGTGCTGGTGGTTGAGGTCCACAGATGGTCTACTTCTTGTCTTGCCTATGAGGGATCTAGTGGGTAAAAGGCTAGACTTCTGCGGCTGTGTGACCACGGCAAGTGAGTTCTTCTCCCATGTGGGCTTCATCTGTAAAATGAAAGCTCATAGTGGAAAGGGACCTCAGAGGTCATTTCCAGAATGAGGGAAAGAACACCCTGGACTAATGATCCTTAACCTGGGGTCTTTGAACTTGGTTTAACAAATTAATAAACTAATTAATCAAAATTATTCATTTTGAAATATTTAACTGTATTTCAATATAATTGAATCCTTTGTGATGCTATGTATTTTTAAACATTTAAAACATACCAAGAAGGCTTTCATTGTACCAAAAAGGCTGAGAACCCCTTGCCTCAAGATCCCTTCCAGCTGTATCTAAATCTATGATTCTTCATTCTACAGATGAGGAAACTGAGTCATAGATGGAGAACTGAAAGGGAAGGTTGTGCTGGGGCCAGTGAGAGCACTTATGGCTGAGTCATGGACTGAATTATTGTTGACTGTCTAGACTTAAGAAAGTAGAGAATGATGTTAATAATGTGTCAGTGCCTATGTGTGTGCGATATGTATGTACATATGTGTATGTGAATTTATACATGTGTAGGTGCAAAATTGGAGCCAGCTGTTAAATAGCTGAAAGGAACTTTACCTTAGAGGTGATCTTACTTCCTGGATGACCTTAGGCCAGTCCCTTAATGTCTCTGGGCCTTACTGGCCTCATTATGTCCATGTGACTATCCTTATCAGTCACCTCCCTTGTAGATGTGGCCCGAGGAAGGGGTCAGAAAGACTGGGGCCCGTATCTTGCCTCTCTGACCCTGGGTGAGTCATTTAGTTTCTAAGAACCTTCTTTACATGGAAGGTGTCCTCCCTCCCAGCCTTGCCATCTGTGGGGACCCTGTGCCCTTGCCCTACTTGAATTTTGGGGGTTACGTATGTTCTCTAGCTATAGGAAGACGCTCCCTGAGAGCAGAGATCACCTTCAGGTATTACTTCTTGTATCAGATTTGGCATGCAGTAAGCACTTACTAAATGCTCATTCATTCATTTATTCCCCTCCTGCTGATTGGGGGAGCTGGATGGATGGTCCTTGGCAGGCCTAGCATTCTCACACACTCTTGGGAGGGCTGGGGTGACACCTTTGATCAGCTACCCCTTCCCATCTTCATTGTCATTTCTTAGGCACCGAATCCAGGTGAGTGTACAAACCTGTTGGATGTCAAATCTCCAGGCAGGTAGGTCCTGTGCAGCATTACACAGACTACTGAGCCATTTCGAGGTGTTTGTGCAGCTTAGTAAGACCAACATTTAGGGGAGGGGGTACTAGCCTGGCCTTAGGAGTCACATGACCCTTCCTGGACCTCAGTTTCCCTATCTGTAGGATGAGGACTCAGTGGCCTCCAGGGTACCTTCCAGCTAAGGTTTTGGGGTCCCATGATGCTGCTGACTTCTAAAATCCCATCTGGTTCTGGGACCCCTCTGAACCCCAGTTTTCTCATCTACCTCATGCTGGAAAGTCAGCTTCTCATCCCAGGAGCCCTAGTAACAAACAGTGGGGGAAACTGTTTGCACTGGGGACTTAATAAATATTAATTGATTCTTATATTTTAGCCCCATGCCCCAACCTCTGTGTGAAATACTCATTGTCCTGCCTGGACAGGAGGGCTTTGGGAACATCCCCCCAGCAGGGCCTTTACTGGTGAGCTGGACCACCACACACTCATACACAGACACAGACACAGACACAGACACAGACACACACACACACACACACACACACACACCACCCCCACCCCCCATCCCCATCATACTTTCTCTTTTTTTTTTTTTGCCTTTAATGCTCTTTTTCTCTGTTGGGGGCTGGGGAGGGGAGTGGTGGGGCTGGGTTGTTTGAAATCTTAAAAACACTCGCTTGAAGGCTTTCTCTGTAAAGCAGCCTGTTTGTTTTTTACTTCTCCTGCCTGGCTTTTCTGAACCCACAACATCCTCCCCTTCCTGGAAAACTCTCCTTATTTATACGGTCTGCAGTAACGCTGGGTCAGGCCATAGGCCCCTTTCTGTCCCACAAACACTCGGTTTGTTTGCTGCGTCTCTCGCTGCGCTTTGATAGCTAACGTTGGAGCACCTCTGTGTTTTACAACCTTGGTTGCATTTGAGCCTCACAGCAGCCCTGGAGGGTAGGTGCAGTTATCATCCCCATTTTACAGAGGGGAAAAATGACACAGACTGAGGTGAAGTGAAGGGACTTGCCCTGGATCACAGGGCTGGTGTCTAAGTCTGGATTTGAACTCAGGTCTTTCCAACTCTGGGTTTCCATTCTATCTATAACAGCTTAATAGATTTTTATTGTTATATTTTGTTTTAACATGAGGAGAAGGGGAAGGCAAGGAAATAAGCATTTATGTAACACCTATTGTATGTGGCAACATGCCAGCCACTCTGCTTTCTGGAAAGTGCCACCAACTGTGCCCCACTATTCCCTTATTTCAGTGATGACTAGTCTCATGTTTTGCCATCTTTGCTAACCTGCTGGATATGAGTGAAGCCTCATTTACATTTGTTCTCTTAGTGTTTTGGGACGTTCTTTCTCATGGCCATTCTTCTGAGAACTGTTCTATGGTTTGACCGTTGCTTTTGGTGCTGAATATGTTTGTTCTCTCTGGCTCTTGGATAGTAAATTCCTAGTAGAGAGATTTGATGCAAAGATTATTTTCCAAATCACCTGCTTCCCTTCTCATGCTAGATGCCTTGATTTGGTGCAGAATATGCTTTTAATAATTACCCATTTAGCTTTTAAACTTTATAAGGTATCAGATGATGGTAAAAAGATGTCCCTGGATTTTCACTGGATATGACTCAGCCCTGGGGCTCCGGCAGGGAGGGTCATCTCCCCATTTGCAGATGATAAAACCGAGGCCTGGTGTGTAGGACCGAGAAGTCCCTGCTTTTTGGTCCGGGCCCATGGTTTTCCCTGTTGCCCCAGCGTGTCCCTTCAGCTGGCTCTGGAGAAATTATCACAAAACCTAGAATGTTTGATCCTGATTTTCTTGGCTCAAGAATGAGGTCATCCCATGTGGTACTTGGAAGATTTTAAAGCTCCAGGTAAATGTTAGCGATGGCTGTTCTTGGGTCCCGTTTTACTTGGGAGTTCTCCTGTTCGATTTCCTCCACAGCCTCTATGCCCCCTGCCTCCCCATCCTGGGGATGGTGATCTGGTCTCTAGGCCATTCGGAGGCAGGAGATGAGGGCTCCCCCTTGGGCAGGCCACCCCCTTTCTCTGGGCCACATGTTGTCCCTCTGTAAATTGGGCATAACGTCGTCTGTGGGGGTCACCTTACCCAAAGGTTGGGGCAGTAGATACCTATCCAGGGAGGTGAATATCAGGGGTCATGATTCTTAGCCTTTATGGAAGATTTAGGGGAAGACTGGGGATAGTAATTGCCCCAGGAGACAGACAGACAGACAGACACACACGGATTTGCACCATCCAAGGACATCTCCAAGTAGGTTTATGTCTATTTCCATCTCTGGGTTTCTATCTTCCTTATCTGAAAAATGGGCATGATTATACTCTCTAGCTGTCTCCAAGGGTGGTGAGGCTCCCATGAGAAAAATTGAAAAGGATTAATAGGATTATAGATTTAGAGCCCAGAGACCAGCTCATTGAACCGTTTTTTGTTTTTGAGACAGTTGGAGTTAAGTGAATTGCCCAGGGTCACACAGCTAGTACATGTCTGAGGCCAGATTTGAACTCGGGTCCTCCAGGTTCCAGGGACGGTGCTCTCTCCACTGTACCACCTAGCCACGCCTAATCGTCCCTCTTTTACAGAGGAGATGAGGCCCAGGAGGTGAAGTGTCTTGGCCATAACTGCAGAGGCACTTCTCGAGCATTCTCTGTGGGGTCACCTTATTGGTGTTTGAGCAATGCACGCCACACACCACCTGCGCAGCAGATGCTGCCACAAATGTTTGCCCAGCTTAGGAAAGTAAATTAAAGCTAACTAAATAAACCCCACTCCCTGGTCTGTGCCGGAGGCTCCTGATACCCACCTCAGTGCAGTGGGAGGGACCACTGAGTGTGGAGCCAGAAGGCCTGGGTTCCAGTCTGGGCGCTGGAGGCTCTGAGACCTTGGGCAGATCACTTACTGTCTAGTGTGCCTCACTTTCCCCCAGATGAAGAGGTTAGACCAAAAGACCTTGTAGCTGGCTTGGGATCTCTTAGAGTAGCTGAAATCTGGAAGTGCATCAGGTATGGGCATGTACTTCTGCCTGGGGCCACTGGCTTTTCCCTGGGACAGAGCTAACATTCTGGCCAAGCCAAGTGCTCTAGCCTGATTTGACCTTTTCAAGTCGGAAATTGTGTATCCTGGGGTCCTAGGTGAATCTGTCCTTCCTTGTCCAGGGCTACAACTTCTAGTCTCATCAGGCTCTGGGTGGAATCAGTGCTAGGGCTGGGGGAGAGCATGAGGGCCTGGGTGAGCCCTCGCTGTGGCTGACTTGGGGTGATGTTGGAGAGGCCTGGTGCCTTTACTTTGAAAACTGGTCCTTTATTTTTTATATTTTCATCACTCCTAAAGACTTCCCCTTCTCCCCTTGCCCACTGACACTTTTCCTTGTCATGAATAAATAAATACAAACCAGCCGGTCATTGGCCTGTGTTTGACACTCACTGCTCCTGCCTTTCTGGGCGGGAAAGCCCAATGGTGACTTTTTTTTTAATTTAAAAAAAACACCAACAAACGAGAGAGGATTGTTCTAGAACAAACAAACAGGTCTGCTTTTCTGGTTCATTTTTTAGGAATTTTACCCGACAGTCTACCACTCACCTGCATGCCTGTCCCCTTCAAAGCCAGAATTTCTTTTTTGGGTCTAGTTTATTTTGATTTTTCATGTCCTGATTTTTGTTTTTTCCTTAAAGGATACTCGAATCCAACAGACTGTTCAATTCAGGTGGTATTTTTAAACTAAATGTTGATCTATATACACTGCCTCAGTGTCTCAATATAACTCTTCCCCATCCCCTCTCAGAGAGCTAGTCTTTATAACAGAGAATAAAATCGAGGCCACTTCCATAAAACTGATCCACACATTGAAAAAAGTTGGGCCTCATGTGCTGTTCCACACCTGTGACCATGCGGAGCAGAGATGTGGGAAGGCATCTCCTTCCATGTGAGCCAGTGTTTTTCAGAAATTGAATTAATAGAACAGGAGGGGACTGCAGGCCATACTGTCACTTAACTGACGAGCGAGCCTCTGGGCTGCTTGAAGACCGCCAGTGATGGGGACAGCCTTTTGGGAAAAGTTTTCATGGTTAGAACATTCATCCCGACATAAACCCAAGATTCGCCTTTCTTTGCCTCACTGCAGTGCCTTGCTTGTCTGCTTCCAAGAAGCTTCGTGGGTGTCTGCCTGCCCCTCTCCCCTCCTTCCTCAGACCAGACTCCCTGGGCTCTCAGAGAGCCCCCCTGCTCACCAGCAGGGAGCAAGCAGGCCTTGGCTTGCTTTTCTACCTGGAGCCTGAGGAAGTGCTTCATAAATGCTTCCTTCATTCATTCAGTTCCCACCTGGGCCTCCTACAGACACCCTATGGGAGAGTCAAGGACTAGAGATGCCTCTGGGGTACTCACTGCCTGGAGTTACAGGACGACCTCAATGCCTGCTGTCCATACTGCTGGAGATGGGCCTTCTTGGCTGGTACTCATCCCTCATGGATGTCTGGCTTGTTAAACTTGATGATAAGATGCATTGGGGGGGTGTGTGGGTACGTTGGGGGGGGTGCGTGCATGCGTGTGTGAGTGTGTGAGTGTGTAGGTGTGGTCAGAGTCACCACCCCTTCTGGAGCCTCTGCCTCTGCTCAGACACAATTCAAGTTCTTGGGTCATATCTGGTAAGATCCTGAGGTCCGGGGTAGAGACTGAGACAGGGAATGTCTCCGACCGAGCCTTCCCACCATTTTGATTTTTAAGTAAAAACCCCTAGTTAAGTCTCTCTACCCCAATGGAGAAACTCACAAAGCTTTGTTTGGTGCCAAAGGAACGGCTCCAGTCGATAGAGATCAATACGTTTTGGCCGACTTGGGTATAGTCCATTTCAACGATGGGTGGGTGAGAGTCTACTGCCCACGATGTCCTCAGGATGGAGAACCTAGGGACTTCGGATAAAACAGAAGCCCTTGGCCTATGGGAGGAGTGACACACTATGTGTATGTGTTCATATATAAACATACATATATAAACGCATCTTAACTACATGTACGTATGTATGTCTATGTACTGAAATAAAATGTGTGACATACTATGGGAAAGGGATGTAAGAGAAATACAGAAGTGCAGGGTTATTTATGTGTGTTCCTGAAGGGAAGATAGTTAGAGATAGCTGTTCTGAGAGGTCAGAGAAGGCTTTAAGGAGGAAGTGAAGCTTGACCCGCAGGAATGGAACCCAGGAAGAGGGAGGCCACTGAAGGACATGGCCTGTGATGGCCCTGGGCTCAGGAGGAGGGAGGGGGCAGAGGAAGGGGAAGGGACTAATCTGGTAGATGGGGAGCTCCTGGAAGGCAGAGTTTGGCGGCGCATAGTAGGTGCTTCGTAAACGTTGGTTGTACTATTACTCTATTAGATTGGGAGCTGCTTGGGGACAGGAGCTGTCTTCTTCTGGTGTCCGCAGTGTTTCCTTAGCACAGTGTCTCATGGCACATAGTAGATGCTTAATAAATGGCTGTTGCTTGGCTAAATGTCCAGTCAGTAGATTTGAACCTAACACAAGTTTTCTCTTGGTCAGAATTCACTATGTGTCCAGATCAGAGGTTCCCAGGAATGCCAACCAGATGTTGTTCATGTTCTCTGAGGTATCAGGAGGGGTGAGAGGCTGGGCCTTTCTGGATGAGGCAGGCGTAGGTGAATCACTTGCTCATGTGGGAAGTAGGGATGGCCCCTCACATTGCCCCATCCTGAACCTTCCCGGGCTCTAGAACTGTTGTCAGGATCAGGCAGGTCAGTTCTCCTTGGCCCTTTCTAATGTCCAAACCTTTCATAGCTGTCATTCCTGTAGATCGAGCCTGGCACAGGGCAGAGCTCAGCAAACATTTGTTAAGCTCCTGCTGTTGGCAAGGTCTTGGGGCGCGGTGTTGGGATGCACAACCATTCCAATACCACTTATGTACGCACACACGCACACACACGCACACACCACCCCCCCCCAAAGCTCAGCATAAGTACAAAGCAAGCACATGAATCTGCATTCACCCTCAGACATGCTTGCACGTGGCTCACCCTCTGGCCCTCCTGGGCAACCTCCCTCTCAGAATACACACCCACTGAGAGTACAGGTTGGATCACTCTGTCCTTGTATGTGTCCGCAGCGCCTGGCACGCAGTAGGTGCCTCAAACACTTGTACGTTGCCCCGGAGGCCTAGGCCCAGAACTCCGGTCCTCAGCTCCCCCAGTCCCTTGGCTGACCCAGGCTGGCCTCCCCAGGGGCTTCTCCCCTGAGCTTTGTTAGTGCATCTTAACCTTGCCCCGGTGTCGCTGATGTCATTTCAGCGTGGTTGTGAGAGTTTCCCTGTGACTGCCCCTGCGTGGGTGGTGGCTGCCAACTGACAGCCACCACCTAGGTGTCACCTCTGTTCTCTGGCCTGTGATGATGGTCTCAGTGCCCCCACAACGGTCAACAGAGCTGGAAGGAGCAAGCTTCTCCCTCATCCCTGTGTGTTCAGTGGGAATGGAGGAGGGCAGCTGGGTCAAGGCACACATAGTGCCTGGGGACTTGGAAGGACCCCCAACTCCTTCCTGAAAGAAAGGCATGCTTTACATTCAGTCTCAACTTGAAAGCGTGTGCATGTGTGTCTGAGAGAGAGAGAGAGAAACAGAAGGGAAAGGAGGAGAGAGACAGAGATAGAGCAGAGGGAGGGGGAGAGAGATAAAGAGAAGAAGGGAGAGAAAGAGAAATTGGGGGGGACATGTGTCTGTGTGTTCATGTACACTGCACCTGCCAAAGTTTGGGTGGAGAGACAGGGAAAGATAAGACACTATCTTTGCTGCCTGGAAGTTAATTGTTGGGGAGATAGAGTGACACACGTGAAAAGCCCAATAACAAAGCAGTTCCCAGCCTCATTCATTCTTAAAAGTTTGGAGACAAGGGTCATCCTTTCACTTGGCGATTTACATCTACCTGGCACTTTACAGCTTAAAGGCCAAATCTTGCCGATCGGGAATTAGGCAAGGCCCGTCATTCGTAGGAGTCAGGACAGGAGGGGCGTGGGATCTAAAGTGGGGTTGGAGTAGGTAGGATGAAAACAACCCTGATGGTAGACCCTGAAGACCGGGTGTATGAGCTCCAACTACCTGATGGCAGGAAATTCCTTCCCCTCTCTGCCTCAGTTTCCCCATTTGTAAAATGAGGAATCACCCCTGCTGTGCCTTTGGGAGATATGGCCATTGTGAGGATAGAGTGGGATGACACTGGGGACCATGAAGCATGATGGGAGGGGAAAGGTTTTGTTATTGATGACATTCAGACATTTCTGAACCCAGTTTACTTGGAGGAAATGTGCCTGCCTTGCCTAGTCATTCCTGGCCTGGCCCAGTGGGCAGCTGCTCTCCTGTTCCCCTTGGCTAGTTGACCAAAGATTCTTCAGGGATGCCTGCTCCCCGGCTCAGCTGAGACCTGGATTTGAGGGAAGTCCTACCTCTTGGTCACTTTACCTGTCCGCCGTGAGGAGGTGGATCTGTCAGCCAGTCAGCGAGCGTTTATCAAGCGTCCACTATGTGCCAAGCATCCTGCTAAGTCCTGGGCTTACAAGGATGCAGATTTAAGTTCCTGCCCTGCTTCCAGCTTTCATGTTGAAGCCCATACTGTATGATTGTATGTATGATTGTAAACTCCTTGAAGGCAGGCCCCTGGTCTTTGCTTCTTTCTCAGTCCCAGCACATATATTGACTTGAGTTCCAGTATTCCCATGGGCCAGGGGGGCATCCCCACCCCAGGCCTGTCCACCTCTGCTAGCCTGAAGTGACCATGGGGTCCCAGACTGGGGAGGGTGTGTGTGTGTGTGTGTGTGTGTGTGTGTGTGTGTGTGTGTGTGTGTGTGTGTGTGTGTGTGTGTGTGTGTGTGTGTGTGTGTGTGTGTGTGTGTGTGTGTGTGTGTGTGTCTCTGTGTCTCTGTGTGTGTCTCTGTGTGTGTGTGTCTGTGTGTGTCTGTGTCTGTGTGTGTCTGTGTGTGTCTGTGTGTGTCTGTGTGGTTGAGGAGACCTCATTGGCTGTGCTCTTCCTGCTACATTTAGGGGATGTCTGGGGGTCTCCCTCCCCTTCAGCATCCTCCTCAGACACCCCCCTTTCCTCTCCTGTAGCGGTCCAGCTTTATCCCTCTTGGCAGCTCCCAGCCCAGCTGCTGTCCACGATCCCTCCTTGGGTGAGAAGAGGGGGACCAGTATCCCCGGGGAGGGGGGGGGGCCTGCCTCTTCCTTCCTTCTCATCTTTTCCTCCGCTTGCTCTTCTCTCATCCCCTTTGTCCCCCTCTCCGTTCTCTCCCTGTCTGAATTTCTCCTCCTCTCCCCCGCCCCTTTTCTCCCCCATCTTTCTTGTCCTCCTCCCCCACATCTCTTCCCCTTCTTCTTGGCTCCTTCCCACCCCTCCAGTCTCAGGTGCTTCTTTTGGGGTCCCCTCACCCCATTTCCTGTCTTCCCTGGGATCTGTGTGTGCCCTTTGTGGGCTCTGACCAGGTTCAGAAGACTCCCCGGTCCCCTTAAACTCACCTCTACCCCCCGCCTCTCTGGGCGGGGATTACTGAAACCCAAGCTGCCCAGGCACAGATGTGACCCATGGCCCAGATGAAGATTTCTCCCCAGAGAGGGGAGAGGGATTGAGTGGATTGTGGGCAGCCAGGGCATCAGGGAGGGGGCCGGGAAACCGACACCCTCCTGCTGCTCCCTGATGTGGCTTTTCTCCCAGGTCTCTTTCCCCCCAACATTTGAGATGCTTGGGAAGGATGCAGGCAGACCTCATTGGAGAGCCGGCTGTCCATCTGAATCCAAGAGAGAGATAGACACTGGGCCTGAGAAGGCCAGGAATTGGTAGTCCTGGGAGTGGTGGCGGGCTCTTCCTGCCCACACACATACACACCGCGTGTCTTCGCCAGTGTGAGCTTGGCTGATGAGGAACTGCCCCCTGCTTTGGAGGGGCCGGGGCTGCTCTGGCTGAAACCCTTTCAAAGCCTGGCCTTGCTGCCGCTGAGATAGCAGTTTGGGGGGACAGGGGAAAGACTTATCATTTGGCAGGAGGCCCCTCTCAGACAACTGGAAAATGATGTACAATTGTAACCATCTGTCCCGCTCCGAGCACGCTCAGTGCGCAGCCTTCTGTTCCCCACAGAAGGACCAGCCCGCGTTCTGGAGGATGAGGCTGCCGCCGCTGACCGGGAGGGGTTGTAAAAGTCCGATTCTCCCTTTGTTTATTTGCATTTCATATTCATATCTCGCTTTTTGGGATGAACCGCCAGATGCAACGAAAAGTTTGCCGCATTGTTATGGTCTGTGGGCGGCTGTGTGAAGCTGAGGAAGGCTGCCTTCAGTGGATGGCATTAAAAAAAATAGAGCATTTTTATGAGCTCAGTGGTGAGGTCCCTCCCAGCTCTGACACTCCACATTCTGAGGGCCCAGCCTGCCCTAGCACTCTTGTGAGAGCTGGGTTACCGTTCCATATTGCCTTCTCCCTCTTGTACGTGGGTTCTAAGGGCCTTTCCTACCCTGCTGTTCTGTTGTGTTCTGATGTTCTAGGAGCCTTCCCAGCTCAGACTTTCCCTGTTCTGAGGGCCCTTCCTGCTCTTGACATTGTTGTGTTCTGATATTCTAGGAGCCTTCCCAGCTCAGACATTCCCTGTTCTAAGGGCCCTTCCTGCTCTGATGTTCTATTGTGTTCTGATGTTCTAGGAGCCTTCCCAGCTCAGACATTCCCTCTTCTAAGGGCCCTTCCTGCTCTGACATTGTTGTGTTCTGATGTTCTAGGAGCCTTCCCAGCTCAGACATTCCCTCTTCTAAGGGCCCTTCCTGCTCTGACATTGTTGTGTTCTGATGTTCTAGGAGCCTTCCCAGGTCAGACATTCCCTGTTCTAAGGGCCCTTCCTGCTCTGATGTTCTCTTGTGTTCTGATGTTCTAGGAGCCTTTCCAGCTCAGATATTCCCTGTTCTAAGGGCCCTTCCTGCTCTGGCATTCTATTGTGTTCTGATGTGCTAGGAGCCTTCCCAGCTCAGATATTCCCTGTTCCAAGGCGCCTCCCCCCCAAGCTCATTCTGTCCTTTATCCTCCCATTCTAAGGTCTTGTTTAGCTATAACATTCTATAAATCTGACAGCTCGTTCCCCTACTGGATTAATTAATTAGTTAAAACATTTGAGGGCTCCAACCATCGAGAAATTACCACATGGGAGTCAGGCTAAGTTTCCGGGAGGTGTAGCCTCCCTTCCAAGTGCTCCCCAGTTGGGCTCCTGAAAGGGTTAAAAATCATGGGGAAGTTCAGCGCGCGCTGGCGAGATATGGTTGCCTTAGCAACAGGCCCTTCTAATCTGGTAGGTGACCTGAGAGACTGGAGCCAGTGGAGGGGCTGGGTTGGCATTTCCTTATTTCATGAGGCTGCAGTGGCAGTGGTGGCGCTCCAGCTGGCTCGCTCCTGTGCGCTCAGCCCTGATTCTGGCGGCTGCATTCCACAGCAGAGATGCTCAGATTGGATACTGGTGCTGCCCAGGTCTGGTCTGGTGGCCCCTCCTCCATGAGTCCTCCAGGCTCGGGAGCTGTCCCCTCCTGCACACACAGCAGCCTCAGATGTCATGCAATGACACGTTGGGCAAGATCTATTTTAGGGACCTGGGGAGGGGGGATGCTAGTTATTTTAAAGGAATTCTGTGGTTGACTTGAGTAACGCCAGGAATCGTTCAGCTTTGAGTTTCTGTCCTATTTTCCCTTCCATTTGGGGGAAATCTCATTTTCCTGTACTGGGTTTGCTTGAGTAGAAGCAACTGGCCAGCCACCTTGTTCTGGCCTTAATGTGTCCCCTGCCCACTTGTTGAATTAAGCTCAGTGCTGGTCTCAGTGTTGGGAAAGGGGCGGTGTTGAGCGTAGGGTTTTCTATTTTTTTCCACTCCAGCCAGGCCATTCTCCTGTACAGATTGCAGCTCGTCCCTTCCCACCCTTGACCATCAGGATTCCATGTGATAGAAACCATTGGGATCGGCATCCACTCCCTGATCCTGGGCTGGTGGCCATCCCCCACTCCCCCTCACAGTGAGGATTGCTAACCAACTGGGAATCCACTGAATAATGAGCTTCTTTATCAGACAATCTAAAATCTAAGCATCTTTTTCAAAGAAATGGTTGTTTAACTACATCTTCCTCCCCATCCCCCCTTTTATGGGGTCATAGATTTAGAGCTACACAGGATCTTTGAAGTTATTCAAACTAACAACCCTTTTGAGGAAACTGAGGCACGGAGCTCATAAATAACCTGCCCAGGTGACCTCAGCTAGTAAGGATCTCAGTAAGATTCTGATTTGGATCTTGATATGAAATCCAAACCTCTTTTTACTGCGCTAACTAGCTTTTACCCAGGACATTGTATTTCTGGACCTAAAAGTGAAGACTTTTGCATTTATTTCTTGTCAGTGTTGTTTGGCATCAAAATGTGCTGGATAGAAAGCCAGCTTCCAGGTCAGAAAGACCAAGGCTTAAGTTCTTGCCTCTCTCGGGTGACCTTGCCCAGTGTTCTAGGCAATTCACTGAGATTATAAATGGCAAAGAAAGTGGCAACCTGCAGTGGTGGAGGGAGTTTCCTCACCTGGGAGTTCCCTCCACTAGTCAGATCTCAGTCCCTATTCCTCTGACCCTCTGGCTGAGGGCTCTCACATCATCACCACAGCCTGCCCATCTTGGGCCTTCTCAGTTGTGGTCACTTGCTCCCCCCATTCCTGTATCATTTTCTTCACCAGAGAAAACAGAAGGAAAAGCCTTGATCTGAAATCTGCCTGTTACTTTTCTTTCCTCTCATTTTTCAGCCTCTCCCCACCTGTCCTGAGGGGAGGCATTGGCCAGGATCACAGATCCCCTCCTGGAAGGGGAGTCTTAGCATTCCCCTTTTTCTGACCAGTCTCTACCCTCCCAAAGGCCAGCAAGGCTAGAGCCCTGAATGGGCCACAGCCAATGGTAATGACCTTGCTAGCTGGTATGTCCTTGCTGCCCTCAGGGTCACACAGGACCTGCCCGGCGCTGTCTCAGGTAACTCCTCTCCCCACCCAGAAGAACCGTTGAGGCAAGGTAGTTTAAGATTGTTACACCCATTTTATAGAAGAGGAAACAGCTTCAAAGGGTTATACAGGCTAAGGGGCAGTTCCCTGGGACTCAAACTCAGAGCTTCCATAGCTGAGCCCCAAGTCCCATGTTCTTTTCTCTGCCTCTCATGGCCTCTGAACTTAATACTTGTGTTCTGGGTGGAGCTTTGAGACCAGCCCTCCCATCGGACAGGTGAGGAAACTGAGACCTAGTGAGGTCACATGACTTGCTCAGATGTCCATATTTGAACGCAAGTCTTCTAATTCCAGACCCTGTGATGTCCACTCATGGTGTGGAAAATAAAGCAGGGGGAATGAGGGACAATGTTAGGGCAGAGAGGCCACTTTGACCTGTTATAATAGAGAGACTTGAGTGGGGTGCAGTAATGGGTTGGGTGTCAGTTGCCTGGCCCCAAGGTAAACTGATGCCCCAGATGGAGCCCTTCTTGGTTTCAGTTCTAGTGCTGTTGTTGGGTGACCTTGGACAGGTCACTTTTTGCACCCATGACTCAGTTTCCCCATTTGTAAAACAAAGGCACCATGCTAGCTGATCTCTAAAGTCCTTTGAGGGAGAGTGGCAGAGAGTCTGATTTTTCTTTTTTTTTTTTGCTTGGTTCATTTTGCTTGTTGCTGCCTAACAAAGCCACATGCGTCACTGCCAAGTTCAGGGCAAGGGTGGGGGTTGCCTTCTCTTATGCCACAGTTTCATGGGACTTAAATGTGGAACAATAACCATCCTAAGTACTTTAGGACATTCCCTGTCCCCCACTGTTTCCTGTGTGTGATGTCAACTATTCAGAGACCCTTCATTTTGGCAGCTCAGTTCCAGTCCCTGGAACAGCAGCCTCTCTCTTCCTTTGAGGTAGTCTAGACTCAGGTCAGGACCTGAGAACAGGGAGTGTCAGGGCTGGAAATATCAGGCCTTTCTCAAGGCTGGCCCCCAATCCCCACATATTTGTGTGCCCACTCCCTTGGGGTTTCAGCTAATTTTTGGCAGAAGTAACCAGTGAGGCTCGTATTGTATTTCATTAAAGGGGATAGCAGGGCTGGGAGGGGCCTGAGTCTAACACATTTCCAGCTGTGGAATGGAAGGACCTTAGAGGTCAGTGGTCTTGGCCAAGGTTGCCTGGGTTGGTTGTGCCAGGGCCTGGATGTGAGCCCAGGTCTCTGGGTCTGTCGCCCAGTGACCTTTTCCCCCTACTGTCCTATTCCCCCTTACATTTATCTTGGTCCTCTGCTGGAACATGCCTCAAAGACTCCATCCTGGGGCCATCCATGTCTACTGGTGTGGATCAGCCACAGAGAACCTTAGAGATGTCACCCAACAAGGTATCTAAGTGCCTGTAAGCCAGGGCTGAAGAAAATAATTCCTCTCCACCATTCTTCTCTCTTCCCCTCTCTTCCCTTTTCGTCTTGTACCCTCTCTCTTTCCTGGCTCATTCTCTCTTCCCCTTCCTCCTAGGTTTGATCTCTGAGGCTCTGGTTGAGCTTGGCCACAGAAAGAGTCATTAATTGGCACACATGCCCTGCTGTCCAGCAAACAGGGCTCAGGTCACTGTGACCCAAGGCAGAGCTGGGATGTTGACTGCTTGGCGGCTGAGGTATTCTCTCCAGTCCAGAGTCCAGTGCTGGCAGGTGCCTGCCTGGAGTCCTGAGCCAGGTCCTAAGTGCTTGAGTTGGAAGGGAGGGAATCATCGGCCTGGAGGAGGCAGAGAAAGGGGCCAAAGGGTTTGGCTGGGCCAAGGGGACACTTCAAAGCCATTTTCCCATGTTCTCTTAAAGCAGTGTGGGGAGGCTTAAAGCTGGCCTGAGGTTCCTTCTGAGGGAAAGATTTCCATCCAAAGAGCACAGAAGACCCAGGGGAAGGTTTTTCTATGTGACCTGTCTCAGTTCTGCATTCAGCTGGATACCTTGGGGAGGCAGTAGGGCATCAGAGGAAAGAAAGACCCCCAGAAAGGCCGCGGTTCCAACTGGACCCTGGCCTGCCTTCCAGCTGCCCCAGAGAACACCCGGCAAGTGTGCCCCTATGAGCCTGGCATCCTCTGCCCTAGCTTAGAGGGAGCCCAAGGTCTCTTGGTTCCATGGGCAGAGACATGCAAGGAAGGTCTCAGTGAGAGCCAACGTAGCCCTTTGTTGCTCTGTAGAAATTCCCCTGAGGAGGGGGCCAGCTGAACCCCACTATTCGGGAGAGTCCGTGAGGAAACCACCCTGGCTTTGGGTGAGATGACCCAGCTGCAGATCGTAGCTCAGCCCCTTCCTGCCTCACTGACCTAGGATGAGTCAGCCTCACCTTAGACACCCTAGGACAGTTTGAATGAAGCAACTTCCCATAACCCTGCGGAGGGAGCATCCTGGCCAGGATTCTTCATCCTCTCCTGACCCAGAGCTGTCTCCTTCCTCAGGGGGCAATGAGGGGCCTGTAGGAAACATTTCTTGAACTGGAGTGAGCACCCACCCTTGAAAGGAGAAGTATTTGGTTTACCCCCAAGCGTTTGAGGACCTTTCTTCTCTGTTCTCCCACATCCCTCCACAAAGGGTTCATTCATGTTTCCAATGTTGTGAGTAGAGTGAATGAAAAGGAGATTTAGGGGAGGTCAATTTAGAGATGTTGATTCTGGAGAAGGAAGGAAGGAGGGAGGAATGAAAGAAGAGATGGGGAGAAAGAATAAGAAAAAGGACAGAATGGAAGAAGAGAGAGGAAGGAAGAAGAGAGAGGAAGGAAGGAAAGAAAGAAAAGGAGGGGGAAAGAAAGGGAGAGAGGGATGGGAGTAAGGAAAGAGAAAAAGAAGCAGCTTCAGAATTTCTGCCATCTCTGCCTCAGGAGCACAACTGTTTGTAACTTAACCTCTGTGTGGATGCGCACGTGGGTGTGCGTGTGTGCTTGCGAGTGCCTGTGCGTCTGTCCAGAGCCATGTATATATTTAGCATTCCTAGGGTTATGCCAACAGCATTGGGAATGAGGTGGAGGAAAAGCTGTTGGGATCAATCTTTGGCCCTGCATGCGACCGTCCCCGCATGCTTGTAACCCGGAGCTGCATGGGAAGCCAAGGATGGTTCTGCAGGGTGGGGAGAGAGGTGTGTTTGATGGATCTGAACTGCTGGGGGCCGCCGGATCTCAAGATTTGTCCTTCCCTGTTGTACTCTGGCTCACGGAGATCGTTGGGGCTAAGTTCCTTCCTCTGTATGGAACAGATTGCCTCAGTTTACTCATCTGCACTGTGGTTTACTGTGCAGCCTATAAATCACAGTCTGTATTCAGGAGTGGCCAGTCTTGCCCAGTAGAGTTATAGGCTCTTTGAGAGAGAGAACTGAATCCTGTACTAAGATCACTTGTCGTCATCTGGAAAATGGGGATAGTGATATTTGGGCTTCTTGCTGTACAAGTCTGTTGGAAAGAATGGAAAGCATGATGTGAAGGGGGAAAGGGCAGTGTAGTATCCTGGAAAGAGGCCTAGAACCTGTGTTCAGTTCCAGCCCCTGCTACTGAATTTCTTTTGTCACTCAGCCTTTCTTAGCCTCAGTTTCTTAATCTGTAAGATGCAGGTCGGACTGAATGATCCCTGGGGTCTCTCTCCCTCTAGGTACAGAATCTGATTTAGGAGCCACGCTTTCAGAATCTGCTCCTGACTTTGGTTGAAGGCATAGATCATCTCCCCATGGCCTGTCCCTGGCCACCAGGGGGTGCCACAGTGCACAGAGTGCTGGGCTGGAGTTCAAATTTGTCTCTGGTCGTTGCGGCACTGGCTGTGTGACCTTGGGCAAGTCACTTAGCTCTGTTTGTCTCAGTCTCCTCACCTGCAAAATGGGGTTATAATAATTCCTATCTCCCAGTGGTGTTGGCAGACCCCAGTGAGATAACCATGTTTAGCCCAGTACTTGGCATAAGGGAGGTACTTAATAAATCTTTCTTTCCCTCTCTCCTTTCATTTTTTCCCTCCTTCGCGGGTTGGATGAGATGGCCTCTTGCATTTCCATCCAGTCCTAGAGCTGGTCCTAGGATGCTCCCTTGCAAGCACCTTGGAGCACACATGGATGGAGAGATGCAGGCAGTGCCATGGTGGCAAGCCGCCAGCTACCGCTGCCCCGCCAATCCTCGGAAACGTGTAAAATCCTGTTCCTGAAAACAGTCCTGGTTATCGCATGGGGGGGATCGGGCTGTCCTGACTGGCATATTTTGTTAGTCACGAAACCAGCTTCATGTGCTATATTTTGGGAAGGCCCATCTGCTAAGCCCTGGTGAGGATTCTCACTTGAGACAGAGCCGAGGCTCTGCTGGTGGCCGGGGGAGGGGATTGAGGAGGAGAAGGGGGGGATCCAAGGGAGAAGGGGAAAGGAGAACAAGTGAAAGAAAAGGAGAGGAGATAAGGCTGATCCATGCGGAGGCCATGTCCTGGGCCCTTGGGTATCTGACCTTCCTAATTGAACCCAGATTAGATGGGAAGGGAGCTCTAGATCTGGAGTTAGAAGACCAGTGTTCAGGTTCTAGTTTTCATAGATCTGTAGCTGGAAAGGATCTCAAGTCATCCTGCTCATTTTACAGGTGGGGAAACTGAGGTTTAGGAAGAAGACGACCCCACAAACCCAAGGCTGCGTGGATCATGACTTAGTATTATTGGAAAGACCCTCAGACCAGCCCCTTTGGGCCTAGGGCCCAAGGTCACAAAGCTCTTAATTGTAAGAGGCGGGATTTGAACCCAGAAGGTCTCTTTGAACTCTAAATCCTGTGTGTATCCTCCAGGATATCCCTTCTTTGCATTGGACCCTCCCAGTAGAGTGACAGATGAGTCCTCATTGGAGACAAGCATAGAAAGGGACTGGCCACTCACACTGAACTTGGTGGGGGAGCCCAGGAAGGGTTCAGGGTCCTTAGAAGTCCGCTGGTCCAGGGCAACAACCATGGTTGGAAGGGTGTGCAGCCAGCGGCCCCTCCTCCCCTCCAGACTCAGCCTCAGTGGACTGAGGATGAGCTGGGAGAAAGCGGATCGATGGAGCACGTTAAAGTTTTTCCTTTTAAAAATGCATTAACCTGACGGTAATGGGGGCAGGATGAAAAAACCTGTACACACAAAGCGCAATAATCCCCCCCCCGCAAATAATCATTTTTAAAAACTTAAACAAAAGCATCCCATAAACAAGGAGCGATTTTCCCCAGAATCCTTGCCCTCTGACCTTGGGGGAAGAAAGAACCATACGGTCCTCTTCCTCCATTTCCTTACCCTGGCTGTTCCCTCGGCGTCTCCCCCCGTCTCTGCCTCACCTCCTGCCGATGTCTGTCTCTCTATCTCTGTCCCTTTCTGTTCTGCTTTGGGTAGCTCCAGCTGGTAGGACGCCATCCCTAACATCCAGCCTGCTACTGATTCTGACCTTTGGGGCCAAGCCAAGAAGAAAGTCTCATCTCCCCCAAGAGACAGCTCCCCAGCCCCCTTGAGCCTTCTGTTCTCCTCCAGGCTAAGCCTCTCCCTGCTTCCTCCCACCCCACCTTGCATGGCTTCATCGCAGAGCCCAGTGACCTGGATGGTGAAAGGCCCCGAGACACCTAGAATGAGGCAGCCCAAGGAGACCCAGGGCCTCCAGACATGTTCTGTTTCTCAGCATCATCGGCACATCTTGCCATGTTGTTTTAGCTGTGCCTGGGACCTGGTAAGCGCTTCTTAAATGCACAGTTGGGCTACATCTTGGCCGTGGGGTCAGCCTCTGGGTCCCAGTTCTATTTTCTGTCTCTTACTACCTTTGTGACCTTGGTGGACGACCCTTTAACTCCAAGCCTCTGTTTCTTCATATATAACATGGCCGAGGTCCCACCTCATTCTAAGCCAGGGATCCTGCCATGGCCGCCTGGGTAGTCACTAGAAGTGTCTGGACTAGAAATCTGACATCAATTCTGGCACAAGTACAAGTGGCCGTCCTTGCAGGCCACAGACAAGGAGAAAGGCCAGCTTTGGTTCTTGCTTGTAGGGTGGCCACGTAGGCCCCAGGGGTTGCCATGGTTCCAAAGACCTGGCTGTCTAAGTGTCTTGAAATCATGCTTAAGAGGTTCTTTCTCCCCTTAAATGCAGATTTGGGATCAGGTTTTGCCCTGACATGCAAGGGGATCTGTGAAGGTATGTGTTCTGGAAGTGGTCAGACCCTCGTTGTAGGGATGAGGGCAGACAGAGAGAAGAGGGGGAAATCTTTGTGTTTCCTTGTGGTGAATCTGGATCAGCCCCCAGGACAGGCATATGTTCGGCATGTAACCACACAGCCCTGGAGCTGAGAGGGCTCTTAGATCACAGAATAAGCAAATATAACTCTGGAATGTAGAATGAAAGACCAATAGACTGTCAGTGCTGGAATGAATCTTGGAACACAGAAAGTGAGAACATTGTAGGACTTTAAACTGGAGAACATTAGAACATTTAGGGATCATCTAGGAGTGGGGGTCTTTTTTTTTGTGCAAAGGACCTCTTTAGCAGTCAGCCTGATGAAGCCTAAGGACCCCCTCTCAGAATAGTGTTTGTAAATGCATCCAAAAAAAGAAACATTATAATGAAACGCTGTTATCAATTTATTGAAAAAAATGTTTAAGGGCCCTGGGTTCAGAACCCGTGAGCTAGTCTTTTGTAGATGGCTATACCGAGGCCCATAACAAAGACGGGTACATAGGTGGGTATAGAGGGTATTACCAATCACTACTTTACTATCCTTTTCTGCCTTATTGCTGGATATTTCTTCTTAAATTCTTAGCCCTCGAAACGGGGTCCGATCTGAGGCTCTGTACCTACTGGTGCCTTTGGGCTCCCTGCCTTCCCAGTGGGCCTGCTTTGTGGGGACAGTGATGTTTCCATCAGTGATCCAGTTATCAGTTCAATTCCTTGGGTGCTTTCTGATTTTTCTGCCTGCTCATGTTTCCCTTCTCACCTCCACCATCCTTGTGGATTTTATTCTTTATGCCCAGCAAACCTGAAAGCATCCAGGGGACCTGTGAAAGCCGTGAAACAAGGCCACACCTTCTGCTGTCTCTCTCCGACTCTCTCCCTCCGCCCCCCAAATGGCAGGGCTTGATGCCCCAGCCTCCAGTTCCTCTTCCTGTTGTTGTCTCGGCTCCTGCCTTGGGATGGTTGGTACATGTGTTTTTGTGTGTTTTGTGGTTGGTTATTTTTGGGAAGCGTTGGTAGGGCCTCTTTGTTCTCTGCTGGACAGAGCCTTGGCTGGATGGCAAAAGCACCTTCTCTTTGACTGGGCTAGAGGGGAGGTGGGCAGACCGCCCAGATGGACTCCAGCTCCTTTATCAGGACGTTTCTGTTCTTTGGGGCTACCTGGGCAAATGCAAATATTATTGTAGCTGAAAATAAGAAAGGGGAGGATGGGAGTTTTGTTTCCTTTGGAAATGTGGTGAGAAAAAAGTCAAGGGCTATAAAATATTCATTTATTCAATTCATTCAGTAAATATTTACTCTTCTGGCCCTGAGTTAAGCTGTGGGGCTGCAGTGAATGAGCCTTGTCCCCTTCCTCAAGGAGTTCATGTTCCTGACCCTAAAATTCCTCTACTTGATGGCTCCCTATTATTAACTGAACAAAGTGATCCTTCCTGAGCTTGGCATTCAAAGCCCTCTTCTCATCATCCTTTACGGCAAAATGGATAGAGCACTGGTCTTGTCAATAGGGAGACCTTGATATGCAGACCCTGAGCGAGTCACTTACAATCACTGAAGCTCAGTTTCCTCATTGATAAAATGAGAAGGATTACCCGGCAGTGGTAAATCTATACTTCTCTGATGAGTCAGGCTCCAACCTACCCTAGGACCTTTAAATTGTGTAAGTATTAAAAAATTGAGTCCACAATGAAAAATTTTCCATCACCTTTCTAACATTCAGATCTATCCAAGACAGAATGGGCAGCCTTAGGAGGTGGTGAGTTCCCTGTCCTTGGGGGTATGGCAAGCCAGAGGCTGTATAACCATCAGTGGGAGATTCTTTTAGGGGGTATGGATTAAACTAGGTCCCCTGTAACACTTGAGATTTCTAGTTTCCTCTCACTGGGGTGCTAGACATACTCTGAGACATGGTTATGGCTCCCTACTCTTAGTTGCCCATTGTTTGTGCCGAGAATCTTGACCTGTTGAAAATTTTGCTTGGGTACCACCTCTTTTCCAGGAAGACTTCCTTGAGTCTCTCAATTATCAACAGGCTTTCCTTCCTCAGTCACTGAGTAACACGACCTAATTCACTGGACATGCGCCATCGAGTATTAGTTAACTTTGGAGGCACCGGATTGTGCCTTTAGAACAGAGAGGTCCAACCTTCTTCCCCAGCCTAAGCCCCTGGTCCTAGTAAACAGTAAAGAAATGAGATTGTCCTTAGAGTGTTTGAGCTGTAAAGGGACATCAGACATGACAACCGGGAGCAATCAGTATTTGAATGTGGGATGTCCGAGTTGAGAGGACCCTTAGAGGTCATGAACCAGTTCCTTCTGTTCATAGATGAAGAAACTAAGCTTTTAGTAGGATAGCGTTTTAAACCCACATCTATGAAGATGGAAGTCAACATATTCATTGATACCATTGTTGGAGAAATTGGAACCACTGTTACTCTTAATAATAATTAAAAAGCCTGTCAACAGGCATGCCTTGTGTTTACTTGATGCCAGAAACACTGCTCCTTTTCCCTTTTCATCTCTACCTCCTGGCTTCCTTCAAGTCTTAGCTGAATCCCACTATCTGCAGCAAGTTTTCCAGGATCCCCCCCTTTCCCCCATACTAGAGCCTTCCTTGTGAGAATGTTTCTTGTTTGTGGAGTCTCCTCCCTTTAGGCTGTGAGTTCCTTGGGAGCAGGGACTGGCCTCCACCTCCTCAGCGCTTCACCCAGTACCCAGCACACAGTAGGTGCTTATGCTAGCTGACGGTGGAAGGCACTGGGCATTTAAGGAGAGGGGAAGAAACAGTCCCTCCTGCAAAGCCCTGACAGTCCGATAAGGGAGGAGACCACATGCACGTACCAATAAATAGATACAAATTGATTATTCCTAATCGAGCCCCGGGGTCCCTGTCATTTCCAGGGGACACGTTCCCTGTCCTTGGGAAGTTCCTGTGCATCAGTGGGCCCACCCTGCCTTTCATCACAGTGCTGGCTTCAGAGGAGCCACTCAGTCTCACAGGGTACCTACCATGCTTGGGTTTTGGGGGGCCCCTCCTTTAATGTATGTGTTATCCATGTTAAGTGATGGTAATCGCTCTGTAATTGGGAAGTCTCTGGTGAGTCATAGCAGCCTGTCCAGATGTAGGAACTCTCGGCGTTCGCCATGCCTGGCGCATGCTCAGACTTGCCGCAGAGCGAGTTGTGCTCTGCCAGACGGGGGGAACTGGGGTTGGGGGGAAGGGGGAGCTGTTTGGATTTTTCCTTTCTGTCCTGCCCAGAAGCAGGGAGGTACCCGTGGCTGAGCCTGCCCTTAAAAGTGCCCCTGGCAGCCGGGCATCTGGCTTACCTCTGGGGAGGGAGGTGCCAGCAGGGCGCTCATCTGCCCAGGGCTGGCATCCCTTCCCCCTTGGATTCTCCCAGAGCGAGTGAGTGTCTGCTTTGTTACCTCCTCTTGTTGATCCTGCAATGAATAAGACAGATGTGTTACTGCTGATGAGCAGGGAGGGAGGGGAGTGGAGCAGAGGCTTGAGTTCATCCATTTCGGGTCTGGATTCCCTACTCTGCCGTCATCCAGGGCCCCAGGAGGAGGTGGGAGGGCAGGCTCACTGGGGACAACCCCCCTTCTTTCCAGTTTGGTTTGAGCTGTGCCCGGCAGTGGGCATCAGTTTCCAGGCAGGCCAGAATCAGCATCTCCTTCAAAATCTCACAGAATTGCATAGCTCATTAAAGGAGGCTGGGGTGGGGGGTAGAGGCATCATCTGAATCCAGATTCCTTGATTTGATCAAGAAGGAAACTGAGGCTATCCCAGTCTTGGTGTGATAATAAATAATGCACAGATACTTCCTAGCTGTGTGACCCTGGGCAAGTCAATTAACCTCTGCTTGCCTCAGTTTCCCCAGCTGTAAATTTAAGAGTACCTAGCTCCCAGCGTTGTTGGAAGGATGAAAGGAGTTAATGTTTGTAAAGCACTTAAGCACAGTGCCTAGCACATAGTAGGTGCTAGCTATTAATAGTCTTCTGTTATAAACTGGGTTGGCAGGTGTGAGAATGAGAGAGTGTGACTGGGTGGATAGAATGCTGGCTGTGGGCTCAGGAATGTAGAAACCCTGCCACAAGTTCCTTTCTTTCTCTGAACCTCAGTTTCCTCATTTGTGTCATGAGGGAATTGAACTAGTTGGTGTCTTGGGCCCTCTCCCCTTCATTAGAGCATTGACAAGGCTTGGCATATGATTCAGTGCGGGGGCGGGGAAGAGGGAGGAGAGGGATGAGTCAGGCATGACTGAGGTTGGAAACCTGGCAGGAGGGAGGGGGAGACCCTTGGAAGGTGGTGACTGGGCGCCTCAGAAATAGGGAAATTTGGAGGAGAGTCGACAGTGACCCACTCGCGCATTATCACTCCCAAGTAGACAGGAGTGTAGAAGGTGAGGGTGTGGGAGTGCCCGGGAGCTTCTATATCCAATCTGCTCTTTCTCATGTGGCCAAGGAGGGTCTGTGAGGTCTGTGGGACCAGGCAGAAGCTGGGGATCCCAGAATATCTTTCCCTGTCACAGAGACAACTGATGCCCTGGCCTTGTGTCCAGTTTGACGGCTAAGGTGAACGCCTTCCTTCCCATGTCCCTTACCTCTGGGCTGTAGCCGGGAGAATGTCTTGTAAGGGAAGAGGCCTGAATTCGGATCAGGGCTTCTAGGTGTCCCACTGTGAATGCTGAGCCTCCGTTTACCACCTCTGTGACAGTAGAATTCATCACAGGCCTTCCTAGATGGTTATGAACACCTCCCTCGGTTTCCCCTTTTGTGAAATGAAGAAGAGGTGGGCTGCGGTGGGGAGCTCCAGATGTGTCACTGTCAGCCCTTATCGATGCATTTCTCCCAGAGGATCAAACCCAGGGATTCTGAAGCTTTCCATTAGCCCACTCTCCATTCCTCCTTCCAGCAGAAGCAGGAGGTGTAAACCATGTCTAATGCCAGTGGGCGCTGCATTCTGGGAGGGGTGAATCCTAGTCTTAGTGCCAAGAGATCTCACTGGGTTTGGAGTTCCGCCTACACTCCATGCCCTTTAGCCCCGAGTTTCTGCAGTGACAGGGAGCTCAGCCCTTCCCAGGGCACCCTGTTTTGTTATGGGTTGACTCTGAGAGTTGGCAAATTAATCATTAATTAACAGACATTCATTTACCCTTTTCTGTGTGCCAGGCACTGGGCTGGGCACTGCCAAGATAGCCCCTGCCCTCAGGGAACTCCTTGGATAGGGTCTATACCTGGAAGGCCCTGTTTTAGACTGGTCACCTCCCTTCTGGGACTCATTTTTCTCCTTTGTGAAAAGGAGAGGGGGTGGGACTTCAGGCCTTGAAGGCCCCTTCCAACTCTGAAGTCACTCTTTCCACTTCTGTGTTTAGCACAGTGCCTTATACACAGTAGGTGCTTACTAAATGTTGATTGCTTGCCTGCTGAATAGTTTTGTCCTGTTGCATCTGAGTGGAGAATGAGTTCTCCAGTAGTAGCTGAGGTGGTTTCCTGGGCAGCCACAGCCCTGTGGGTGTGCCCCCCACCCACCCACTGGTTTCAAAACTCTTCTCCACCCCTTCCCCTACTTCCCCAGTGTAAGTGGCTTTTTTGTCCCCAGGAAACTTTGCTTTCTCCATCCCTGTCTTGGAAATATTGTAGGAATTTTGCACATCTGATTGTGTTTATATTAAAGAAATGAAAGGCCGCAGTACGGGGTGGGGAGGAACCTTGGGGGTGCGTGGTGTTTACAGCTGTGGGGTAATGCATGTGGCTTTACTTTGAAAACACAGCAATTTTCTCTGCTCTAATAGAATTCTGGTAACTGGAGACACCCCTGGTGTGTGTGGGTGGGGGGTTGTCATCCTGGGGCCCTTGGAAAACAAACGCCATGTTGGCCGTGGACCTCACAGTGGGTTCCTTGGCCTGTTCTGCGTTCTGAGGGTCTTCGAAATTGGACCAAATTATAAGCAAGCAGAAATACTTCAATCCCTGAGGCAACCAGAGGTGAAGTGACTGGCCTAGGGTCACACAGTTAGGAAGTGTCTGGTGCCAGATTCCAGGTGGCTGGGTAGATGGGTAAGAAGATGAACATAGAAGCAAAAAGGGAGAGACAATGCCTACCCACATGGACCTTACCTTCTAACAGGGCAGAGCGGATGGGTGATGGGTAGCCAACCTGGCAGGCTCGTAGTGGCCAAGTCTTTAAAGTCCGTGGGAGAAGGGCCTGGCCCCAGGTGCTGAGGGAAGGGCAGCTGAATCATGGCAGCCTTGACTGTAATCATGCCTTCCATTTACCCTCATGCCCATTGTCTGAGGATGGCAGGATGGAGGCCTGGATTTGTAGGCGCTGGCTGACTTTGCTATGCCCAGCCCAGTTGGCCCTTCACTTCACTTAGGTTTCTCCTCCAAAGCATCCTTACAAGTAGGACTGGGGTTTCTCCCCATCTTGTCCCCAAATTGAAACCCAGAAGTCCAGAGGGATTTCTGAAGCCTCCCCTTTTCCCCCAGCCCTTTCATCCCTCTTGGGATTTCCCTATGACTGCCAATCCAGCCTTGGTCCCCAGCAAGCAGTTGGGGGTGGAGATCTTTGTTGAACCAAAGTTCTATTTCCCGCAAGCACAGAAGCCTCAGGTGTATGGACTTGGACTTTGTCCCCAGATTTCTGCCTTAGCCAATGGGCTGTGTGTGCTGGGGCAGGGGCACCCTCCTGGTAGGGAGGTTGTATGGGGGCCTCCCTGCTCTGAGGCCCCTCCCAACTCAGGAATCTGGTGCTTCAGGAGGGACTAAGCCGGCATTCCTACTTCCACATAGGATTCCTGTCTGGAATTCCCAAACAGGTCTCGTATTTGCGTGTGTGTGCGCGCGCATGCGTGCGTGCACACGCAAGCATGTGTAGCACAGACCAGCAGAGTCACCATCCACACAGAAAGTCAACTCCAGAATCATTTCCAGAGGGGGAGGGACTAACAGCTGGCCTTGGGGAGCAGTCAGGACAGGCTTCCTGTAGGAGAAAGCACCAATTCTGAGCCTTGAAGGAATTCAGGGATGCCAAGAGATGGCAGGAAGGAGGGAGGGCCTTGGAGACACTGCCTTGGCTCTGGGCAGTACGTGTATGAATGCTGTGTGAGAGAGGGCAGTGGTCAAGGCAGCCCCGCCCAAAGTCTGTAGTTATGTTTGGAAAGACGTTCAGGGCTGAGCAGGAGCCGTGCTTCATCCTGGAGGCGGTGGGGAGCCATCAGAGCTTCTTGAGGAGGGCACTGACTGTCCAATCTACAAAGCAGGATGGTCCCTTGGGTATCTGCTCCAAAAATGGAGAGGGGAGGGACCCGAAAGGGAGGCGCGCTGAGCAGCTATGGCCTGGGTCATTGACTTTTCTCTGGCCGCCCACTGCACCCCAGACTCTGTTAGAAAACTCTGGGATTCTCTCTCTTCCATTTGACAGCTTTGTGGCTAGGTCACTCTAGAGGACTGCTTTTGAGTCAGGAAGTCCCGGATTCAGGTTCTTCCCTTAACCCATAAGAGTTGTGACCATTGGAAAATCAGTTAACGAATTGTGCTCCATTCCCCCTACGTCCCCCTCTCCCAATTCCAATGGAAGATGACTATTACCCAGGAGTCACTAATCTGACCTGGTGGAGTTTGCACACTGGAAGTCCAGATTTTTTAAAAAATCATCATCACATGTTCTGCCAGCAAGAAGTGCTGGGGGTGATCAGTCAGTCAGTAAACGTGTATTAAGCCCCTACTGTGTGCCAGGCGCTGTGGTAAGCATTGGTTGGTGTTAAGCACTTTGGAGACTCTTATCAGGCTGTGTCTGTGTGTCTTTCTGTCTGTCTGAGCCAGTTTGTGCTCATCCCTGGTTTTGCTTCTGACCTCCCTGGTGCCTGGGTCACTCGCTCCTCCCCACCCCCCAACCAGTGGCACCTGCTGTAGGGTGCTAAACTCAGGCTGGGGTTTCATTTTCTCACCTTCTGGACACTGTCTAGGTGGGTTGATTATGAATCTGGGACAGCCTTCAAGGTCATGGAGACTGGGTGCGTTCCAGGACGAATTTGATAGCACTTTTTATCAAGATGGGAGAGGGAAGCCCCGGGCCGTCACAGCCTTGGCATGCTCCTCTTTCCTGGGTGTTGGGTTCGCCTTCAGCTAGCTGGAGCCACTCTGGAAAACCCCTGCTTCGTTTACTGAAGAGATAGCTGTACTTCCCACCTCTCCTTCCTCATCTTCTGAGAGCATCGAAGGCCATTGTGTCCACATGGGAGAGCTCAGGCCTGGCTTTGGCTTTAAAATGTTTCAGTTGGATAGAACCTCAGAACAGAAGAATGTCAGAGGTGAAAGGACCTGAAATATAGATCCAGTCAACAAGCATTCATTAACTACCTACTGTGTGCTTGGCCTTGGGGATGGTGGAGCTACACACAGGTGTCCCTAGAGCACAGAATGCCATAGCTGGAAAAACAGGGTTTGTCAGAAATGGGAGTGTCTTGGAACAGGGGGTATCAGAATTTTGGAAGGGGCCTTAGAGAATGTCAGGGCCGGGATGGAGCTTAGAACAAGGAATGTCAGGGCTGGGAGGGGCCTGAGAACAGGGGACATCACAGCTGGTAATGTGGTGCAGAAAGTGGCACAACTATAGTGGGGGAAACCTTAGAACGTAAGAATGTTAGTACTGGAAAGGCCTTGAGAACTGCATGTTAATCCACTGCATGTCAGACATTATGTATGGTTGGGATTTTGAAATTTTATGTTCAGTTTAACATCACAGGAACCAAACTGCTTGTCCAGGTCTCCTGAGTTTCTCTCTGCTTGTTTCATTTTCTTGATGGAACAGTTGGGGAGCCAGGAGTCGAGGTGACTCACCGAAGGTGCATATGGATGATGGGGGCCGAGCCTCAGACCTGGACCTGGGACTCACAAACTCAGATCTGTCTTCCCGCTGAAATGCTTTGAAATACCACCAGCACCTTCCTCCAAGTAATGTTGGGAGAGGAGATGGTTGCCCCCATCCTAGGGAGGCTCTGGTGGACCACATGGGCTTCCCAAGCAATGACTGAACCAGGGGACAGGCTGTCTTTGGAGCCCCCTCCTAAAGGGCCGGTCCTGGCCGCCTCTACCACCATGGTCGAACTTGCAGCTGCTCAGAGAAATTTGCTGTTTTCTTTTCTCTCACAACAGTAGCACCACTCCGCTCTGCCCCCAACAAAGCCTTCGGAACAGATTTCCCAGCTTGAGAGGAGAGGGCATGGGGCGGACAAAGGGCCCAGCCCTCCTGCTAGGGGCTGCTGTGCACATCTGGAGACTTCTTCTCCAGGTCCCCTGAGGAAGGGGGGATCACAGCTGGGGCCACCAGGCCCTTTGGACCCTCCTCCCCCAGACTAGAATTAGGGAAAGATGAAGACCTGGTCCTGGGATGGGCTTGAGGGGAGTTGGGGGCAGGGAGAGCCTGGCTCCTTGGATTCCCCCTCCCCCAGCCCCATGCTTATTTCACCAGCTGGGAGTTGGTGTCAGGGAGGAGTCCAGGGTCTTTGGTAGGGCCTGGCGTCCAGGGTCGAACAGAAGCCCGGGGAGGCCAGCCACAATGGGGCACGTGCATTGCCTGGGGTGTCCCTGGGGCTTCAGACAGAGACCCTGCTTTCCTGTAGCTCTCCACCCCCCTCCTCCCTGGCCATAACTCCCTATTGATTTTCCTGGAGCCTGGAATTCATTCCCACCGAGCTGCGTGTGATCCATGGCCTGTTTAGCTGGGGGAAAGAGGGAGGGAAGTGGTTTTTGTCCCCGCCGCTCCCTCGTCTGGCAGGCTTTCTTCGGTGGGGAGGAGGGGCGGGGGCTTTGATTTAAGAGTGAGGAGCATGTCAGTCACACCATCCTTTTAATGGACTCTGGCCTGGCACTTTTCCCTTTATTTTTAAATATATGTACATACAGCATTCCTCTTTAGGTTTTTATTGTGTGGGGTTTTTTCTTTATAACATCTTTCCCCTCCCACTTAGAACCAGGATGGGTGGGCAGTGATGTGCCTTGCATTCAGATGGTAGAGCCAGAATCAGTCCCAGGGATTTGGCTAGCAAGAGCTTGATGTCACACACGCACACTCGCGCACACACACACATGCACACATGCACATGTCTAACCTGACCACGGTCTGCCAGGATTACTTGGATAGAGAGCCCTGGATCTGGAGTTAGGAAGGACCTGAGCACTTCACAAAAATCCCTTTCCCTGTTGGTCTCAGTTTCCCATTGGTCGAAGACAGATAATAACAGCACCTACTTCCTGGAGTTTGGGGGAGAGTGAAATGAGATTTTATTTGTAAAGCACTTTGCCCATCTTCATGTGCTCTTTATAGGTTTTTTCTTACATGTGATTATTTTCTGTCCTGGATTTACTTCCATGGTCCGATGTCTCATAACTTCCATGTCCTTGTATGTGGATCAGGGTGTAGCGGTCATCCTACAGGGCTGTGGGGAGGTGAAGGAACCTTTGGCAAAAATATTTGGGAATGTCTGCTGCTGTTCATTTTGATGACGATGATCGTCCTGTTCTCATCTTTATGTCTGGATGATTGATTATGGTAGTTTTCATCAGGCTGGGAAGTTCCTCCAGGGAAAAACTCCTTTTCCCAACCAGTCAATCAGCAAACATTTCTTTAGCACCTACTGTGTGTCAGCCACATCCACAGTTAGCACCTACTGGGCGCCAACTGCCCCAACAGTACCTCTGAAAACAGAAGTCTTAGAGAAAGGCATGCAGCCTGTCTATGACAGAAGCAAGACTTGACTCTGGGTCTTCTGGCTTCAGGAGCCAACTAGCCTGCAGTCCGAGCCACTCCAGCTGGCTTTATCTGTATGGGCCGAACAAGTCAGAACCACCTGTCCCTTATTTCCTCTGCTGGAACTTTCCCACAGCCTGGTCTTAGAACAGGGGTGTATGATAGTTTTTATATTGTGGACTGTGGGCAATGTGGTGAATTATGAATTCTCTGAATTGTGTTTTTAAATGCCTAAAATTTATGGGATGAAATATAAAGGAAAATCATCCTGTATTGAACTGCTTATCACTGTTGAACAAACAGGTAAGATGAACCGAGGGTAAGAATCCCTGTTGGAAGAGCAGAGCTTGAATTACTGTGATGAATGGCCATTGCTCATTGACTCCTGATGTGAATAGCTATTGCTGGCATGATGGCGGGGGAGATGGGACATAGCTGCCACACCCTTAGGAGAGCAGAAGACTTTAGCTTTTCCTGCAGGTCTGGTAACAGTCACTAGACAGCTTTGATGGGAACCCTGACCCTGACCAACCCTCCTACTTTTCATCCCCCAGCCCCTAGAGAAGACCATAGTTCTAGAGTCACAAACTGATCTAGCACAGGACTTTTATAGAGGAGGGCCAGATCTCCTGGGCAAAGAAATGCCTAACTTTTAGCAAAAAAGCAATCTCATGGTAGAGGTGATGGAGAGCCCTTCTTTCCTTTGCTGAAGGTGTCTGAGAGAATTGAGCCCTGTCAGAGCTTAGAGGGATTTTACAACAGAGCATGTTAAAGATGGTGGGGAACCTACCTGAGAACCTAGATTGTCAGAACACAATGCTGGGCGTGTCCTAGAACATTGAACTGGGAAGGACCTTAGAACAAACAGCATTATAGCCAGAGAAAACAGAACAGAGCTCATTGGGACCTTAGCTCACTGAGCAGTAGATGTGAGAAGGTCCCAAGAACACCGAATTTCAGAACTAGAAGGGGTCTCATTGGGCCTTTCCTGGAAAAAGGAGAGGTTCTATTTGGTGACTTCTTATAGAACATGAGTTTCACAGGGAATTATCTGGATTTGTCTCATCCCCCTTGTTTTATAGAGGAAGAAATCTCCCTCAAATTATCAATGCCAATCTGGTATTGGAACACAGGGCTCTTGACCATTCGATTTCCCAGGCAAAGTTCTTGTGTCTCTGCCCCCCTGTTCTCAAGTGAGGCCTGATTCTTCAGTTTCCGGTGCCTGAGCATTCTTTAAGACTCTGATCTTTTGTGGGATGGCTTATTAGGGCCAGCGTTCCCCCATGCAGTGCAACCCAGCTCACCCTGTATGCCTGGAGTGGGCAGGAGGCAAAAGAGCTGTCCGTTCTCGTCCTGTTGACTTTCCTTTCTCACACAGTTGAGTTAAGAGAACAGAGCAGAGACTTCAGGTGGACAGGCCGAGCCCTACCCCTTGCTGTTGAGATGGTCCAGCCTCCAAGCTGGAGGCTTTCTCTTGCCCCACCTCTTCATTTTGTTTCATTTTTCTCCTCCTCCCCCCTTTCTAAAAAGCATTTTGAAAATCACAACATTTATCTCAAGCCTTATTATGGGAGACTCTTATTCTCCATGTTTAAAAATAAATGCCGGTTTGGAGAACTATATTTGGTTTGTAGAAGTAGTTTGCATTTAAATGTGCCTTAAAGGACAACCGCTTCATTGAAGACGCAGAATGGGGCTTCAAAGCTGGGCTGAAACAGGGAGGATGAGGGAGGATGTCGGGGAGCAGCCTAGGGCTGGGGGGGGAACAGATGAGAAGGAAGCAGGAAGCTGCTCAGGGTGCTGGAGTGGTAGCTTCCAGCTTGTCTGGGATGAAAATAAGCCCAGGGCCCCCTCCAGCCCCAGCGCCTGCTGCCCCCACCCCCCGCAGGACAATTGCAGAACTGGATTACTCGTACTTAAAAATTCATAGAAAATGTTTCTTATCACCACGTCATAATTGACATGACTCAGAAAGTAGAATTACCTATTTTCTCTCTCTCGATGCGTACCAAGGCCCTGGCAGCTGCAGCGCCGTCTTAAAAAGACAGGAGAGATTTGGTGGCCGGGGGAGGGGGCGGTTGGTCAGTTCTTTATTTATGCCTAGTGCTCCATTGATCTGAAATCTGGCTCCCCTTGCTCTTGTGGTCAGCACATTCTCACTGATGAATGGACATTGGGTGCTAGGCCGCCTGACGAGATTGCAGGGGCCGAAGCCTCAGAGAAGAGGGATTGACCAAAATGGAGTAGAGCAGGCCGGGCAGACTCACTTTGAGTGTGGGGTTTGGGGATGGGCTGCAGAGGCCTCACTCAGCTGGGAGCCTCCGAGAGTGGCCCCCACCCCTCCACTCCCACTTCCCCTGGAAATTGCTGTGCTCAGCCATCCGTGATGTGCTCCCTCCATGAAAGTCATTCATTGGTCCCCCTCCTCCCCCCGGGTTCTCCAGACAAAGCCAGAGGGAGCAACTTCAGGGTCTCTTCTGGGCAATCCCTCCTGGGTTTTGTGGCTCAAGGAGGCTGGACCATTTGGGATTATGTTTCCAAAGGGCCTTCTGGCTAATCCCTGTGTGTTTTCCAGAAGGGGGGTGTGGGATGAAGATGGAGACAAATGATATGGAATCCCAGAGCCTGTTTGCAGATGGGGAGAGAAGGGGGATATACAGCCATGAATGATGGAAAAGCTTAGAATACTAAACATTATCTAAGGAAATCACCCACTGTGGGGGAGTGGCGGGGGTGACTTGGGGGCAACTGAGTATTACCATAACCCTCATTAAAAAGGGTAAAATCTTCAGAAAGCAGGACTCCAAAGGCCCCCAGATCTTCCCTTTAGGATCTTGCAGTAGGTGCCTGAGACTGGTGGGTTCTTTTCCCCACCCTTGGCCCTGTGTAAGGTTTCAGGGATGGCTAATTGTTTTGATAAGAGAATGTAATTATCCTTTGTGATCACCTTGAGCCTAGAAGAGATTTGAAAATTCCCCCTCTTCCTTCCTTTTCTCCCCTACAATTTAGAGCCTTTTTATTCTGGAGGAATAGGGCAAAAAAAAAAATGGCCTCTGGCCTTTGTGCAAACCAACCTGGGAATTAACTTTAGCCAAGGATAGCCTTGGGGACCTGCTGTTTAGAGTAGCTAGATCCAGGTAAACAGAGGTCATTGAAGACAGCTACTACAAGGGAGGCAAAGCTAGTCCTGGCTGTTAGAAAGAGTGGGGGACTAAAGTCAGATCAGATGTGCCAGGGCTTACTACAGTTACCTAAGCAGGCCAGTGGTGTTAGGGATCCAGTGCTGAATTTGAAGTCCTGAATATCTGAGTTTGAATCCTGACTTAGCTTTGTGACCCTGGGCAATCTGTTTAGCCTTTCTCAGCTCAGTTTCCTCATCTGTAAAATGAGGAGGGTTGGATTCCCTCGCCCTTCTTAGCACCCTTCTTCCAAGGTCTGTGTTATCTAGAGAGGCATTCTTGATGGAGGTGCTCTTGGGGGACACAGGCTGACTTTAAGAAGGACTGTCTGGAAGATGAGAGTTTGGATTTTTTTAAAAGCATTCGATTCAGTAGAAGGAATGGTTTATTGTTAAAGCCTGCCCTCCAACAAAATGTGTCCTGTGCATAAATCCAAATTAGATCAGATTCCTGGAACCACCCCGATAGCCTTGTTGAAGCCCTTCTGCTCATTGACAGAATCTCAGGTGAGGTTTAGACAGGAGGGTAGCTGCTCTCCAAGGTAGCCAGCCCCTCCTGTCCGTGGAGATCCAGCCTGGAGTCTGGACTAAAGAAGCAGTCCCTACAGAGAAAGATGAATAGTGAAAGCTGGGCTATGGGGATACAGGATATCCACTAATCTAATTGAATGAATCCAGGGAACCGGAAATGATGGTTTTGGAATTGATCCCGCCCTTGGTCGGAAACTTGCCAGGGGAATGTTTAATCTTGGGAGGAGAAAGGGGTGTGGGTCCGGGATGGGCTACCCTCCCAGAACCTTTGCTCCTGGAAGGGGTTTGGTGTGACCCATCCCATAAGACTACTGGCTGGTTGTCTGCAGGGGCCAGGTGTGAGAGGTGCATCTTACAATGGAGTACTGGGCCTGGAGTTAGGAAGACCCATGTTCCTGAGTTCAAATCTGTCCTCAGGTACTTATTAACTGTATGTTCCCAGGCAAGTCACTTAACAGATGTCTGCCTCAGTTTCCTCATCTGTCAAATGAGCTGGAGAAGAAAATGGCAAATCCCTCCAATATCTTTGCCAAGAGAACCCCAGAGGGGGTCCTGGAGAATCAGACACAGTTGAAAGGACTGAACCACACAACAGGCCTATTTCACTATCTGTTGCACCATCAGCTGCCTCATTATGAAAGCAGAGCCTGGTTCCCCTAACCCGTACTGCCCCAGAGCCTTGGCATCTGTCCTCTCTCTCTCTCTCCACCTTGCTGGATTTGGTGAATCGAGCCAGCTTCTTCTCTCGGCCCGTTGCCTCCAAGTTTGGGGCCTAGCTGTCGGGGAAATCTGGCAACTCTGCTCAGCGATATATCTTGAGAATCGCCCTCCAGAAACCACCTCATTTAGCAGATTTACTGATGGGCTGGTGACATTTGTCCTCAGGTGCCAGCAATGCTAAATCAGAGCACATCCCCCAGACTTCGACTCCAGACACAAAACTTTTCAAAAAATTTGAGGCAGGAAATATCGACACTCCATTAACTACCCCCCTATTAATCTGCTGCTCAGATACTAGTGTTCTCCCAAAAGGGTTTTGAACACAATGCAACACTGAACCGATCTGTAAATCAGACGGATGCCAATGGTTGGCTTTCTTCTCTCCTATCCCCCCCACCCCAGTGGTAAATACAGCTCCCAGAATTGATGGAATGTGGAGTCTCACTGTTTGCCTCATTGTGCTTCCCGTCTGGATCCAGCAACCCGCTCTCCAGGATCGAGATGGGCACTGTCCAGAAACTGACCACTGCCCCTGGGCCACTTTTCCCCCCAACCCTTGAAATTGGGAAGCCAGAGTCTTGGGTTATGGGATGTAAACAGAGGTGTAAAATGATGGAGAGGACCTTGCCCCTGAGAATGTTGAAAACACAAAATGTCAGAGCTGGGAGGGTCCTTAGAACAGAGACTGTAGAAGAGGGTCTTAGAACAGGGACGGTCAGAGCTGGGAGGGGTCTCAGAAGAGGTAGTGTCACAATCTGAAGGGAACATGTCATAATAATTTATTTATATAAGCGTTTTAAAGTTGAAAAGCCTTTTTCACATAACTCATTTGATCCTCACAAGAATTCTGGGAGGTTACCTCATTTTATAGATGAGGAAACAGACCCATTGCACGACTTGCTCAGGGCCACACAGCTACTATGTCTCAGACAAATTCAAACTCAGGAATTCCTGACTCCAAGTCCCATGTTGTATACCACCTAGCAAAAAGGACATAAAATGTCCCAACAAGGCGCTGTAAAAGAATCTAGGACCTAGAATGGTCAGAGCTGGGAGGGACTCTAGAACACAGGATTTTCTGGAGGAAGCTTCAGACATCATCTGAGTTCCCTCATCTTACAAAGGAGGACAATATTGCTTCTCCAAGACTTTAAAGGCACTCTTTAAATGTGAGCTCTTACTGGCAGACCTGGATCTGGACCCCACATCTTCATGGGCCTCTCATACAACTCACATTGAGTAGACCAGCAGTATATTGAGATTATTACAAGGAACACAGGAGCCACTGACTGGTCTCCAGACGTTTCTTGTACAGTTGTTTCCAAACGTTGGTGTCTTTAGTGCCTGCTGCTGGGTTGGGTTAGACATTGCCAGGAGGACAGATCCCAGCTAGAAGGGGCCTCAGGATCGATCCTACCACCCCTTCTTTCTGAGCTGCAGTGTGTTTTCCCTAGGCTCTCCCCAGGTCTTCCCTCTCTGTCAAGGTTCACACATTTATGAAGTCAGGACACTGCTTTCCATTGGAACTCAGTTCCCAAACTCTTAGCCTCTCTGTTCTTAGTCCAGTACCCCACTGAATGTGTGATCTTATGGATCGGGTCTTCCATCCAGCAGGGCCCTGATTTTTCCCTAGCAATATTCCAATAAGGCTTCCTGGTTACAAAGTCCTTCTTCTCTCTTCTCATTGGGTCTCAGCCAACCCACAGATTGAGCATGTATGTATCATCCTTGTCTTAAGGATGAGGAAGCCGTGTCCCAGAGATGTGAAGTGATAACTGTCGCCATACAGCTGAGAAGCTGTCAACCCCCCACCCTCTGAACCTTCAGTCTCCCAGATCTCGTCTCACAGTGAATGAGAAAGGCCTCAACTGCTCTGTGCCTGCTTGAATTTCTCTCAGTTTCCCTTATGGTCAGACTAAATACATGGATTTCTTTCTTGTGTTTTGTTTTTTGGAAAATGAAAAAGCAAAGTGAGACAGAGAGAAGAAAAAAAAAAAGGAGAAACAGACAGAGAGAGACAGATAGACTTGTCCACTTGTCTGTCTAGACTACAAGCACCTAGCATGGTACCTGGCACATAGCAGACACTTACTAAATGCTTATTAATTAATTGTTTCTTAGTCTCTTTAACACTCTCCCAGGAGCCTGGAATTACAGGTCCTGAATTCAGATCCCAGTTCTGGTGCTTACTTACTTGTTTGTGTAACCTTGGACCAGGCATGATCTCCCTAGGCCTCAGTTTCCTCATTTGCAAACTGGGGGAATTTGACCAAACCACCTCTGAAGTCCCTTCCAGCCCCAGATGTCTGGTTTCCCGGAGCCACTGGGGTCTATCAGCCTCAGCGAGGGCTTCTGCCTACCTGAGCCCACGGCTTTGGGAGAGAGAGGTAAACACTCGCATCCTACCTGTCGAGGCAGGGTGAGTGCGGGCAGGATGGGACAGGACAGGACAGTAGAGAAGATGAGGGCTCCCAAACGGGGCTCCTGCCAGGATCAGTGGAATGCCTGGTCCTAATTCTAGAGCCCCAGTGGCATCTGGCCACACTGGAGGAGCAGGTTTCCTTGGCCCTGTTCCCAGCCCCAGCCCCCACACACATAGTCCGTATTCTAGGGATTGCAGCCAAAGCAAGCGCTTCCTGGGTATGTCTGCCGTGGTTCGGATCCCCCCAGTATTGGTTCACCTTATTGTTTTAGCGGTATCCTGTTTCCAGGCTCAGGTCTGGTGGGGAGGGAGCTGTTTCCCACAGAGCACCAGCACTGTCCTAGGCCGCTACCTGCTCATCCTCCCTCCTTCTGCGCCCATCAGCTGCCATCACCGCTCACTTGGACTGCCATTACCCTTCTCTAGTTGAGCTGTCCTTCAGGCAGCTGCCAGTGCTGTTTGATCTAGCCCTTCATAAATGCAGGGCAACTGACCCATTACTCTCCAGAACAGGCCTTGACTCCTGATACTGGCCTTCAAGGCCCCTGGTGTCATCCCTCCTGCCTGGAATTCACTCTCCTTCAGTAATCCATAGCTTAGCTCAGGCCTCATCCCATGTCCTACTTTCTTCTTGAACTTTTTCCTTATCCTTCTGCTCCCTCCCCCAAATTACCTTCTGTTTGTTTTTTATTTACTCATGAGGATCTCTTCTCCTGGCCTCCTGCCCCTGGACCCCAGGGCCTGTTAGATTTTTATCATCTTTGCGCCCCCACTTGATTGGACTCCCCTTTGCACTTTCTGCATCCCTGCCGAGTCAGCCGACTCACCTGCCCTGGCCTAGGCCCTGCCTTGGAAAGTGGGAGCTCCTCCCTGCCCCCAAATGAAATTCCCTTTGAAGATGGCCCTGCCTCCCTTCTCATCCCTCCATCACCCTGTTTGGATGTTTCCTTATAATAGGCATTTCTGCTTTGGGCTCCTTCCTTACTCTAGAAACCAAGGGATTGAGTTTTATGTCGCCTTGTCCATAATAGGTACGTAATAAACATGTATTGAATGCATCACAGCAGGTAACTTCCTCTGCACGCCTCAGTTCCCCCATCTGTAAAATGATGGGGTTTACCTAGATGGGGAGAGGGTTATAAGCAAGCTACACTTTAAGCTAGTTGTATTAGCTCAAAGGCCAGCCTCAGCGCCCTGGCCTAGACAGACCTTCAAGGTTCTTCCATTCTGACGTTCTCTGTTGTTCCAAGGCTCCTCCCAGCTCTGACTTTACCAGTTCAGTGGATCCCGGAAGCTCTGACGTCATATATTCTGGGGAAGCTTCTCACGTTAACATTCTGTGAGTTGCCCAGGGCCTGGGGCTAGATTCCAAGGGATACCCCTTTCTGTTTTCCTGTAGAGTAGCAGGTATTCTTATCCTGTGTAGGTGCTGGTAAGACTGTGGCCTCTTTCCACGGGCATCTATGCACATCACAAGATGTGGGACCCCAGGGATCCTGAGAGGCTTAACATTGTCTCCTGGGCACCCTTGAGGCTGGAGATTTGGTGTCTCAGTGTGCAGACACCAGGGTTTGATGAGTGAGTCACTGGTCTAGCAGGCCCAGAGTCCTCTCCGACAGCCGAGTATTTTCTTCAAAAATAAAAAGAAAAGCTTCATTTCCCTGACAACGCCATCCCCCCTCCCCCATTTTCCCTGGTTTTTTTTTCTTTTTGGAATCCTAAAATGCTGGGGCTGGATTGTTCCTCAGTGGATATGTGGGTCAACATTAAGAAGCTCTTTTCTGGGTATGGAATTCCAAGGACCTGGATTCGGATCCTGCCTCAGCCACTAGTGCTACATCACTGTGGGCAAGTCCCTTAGCTCCACTGGGGCTGTGCTGTCATCTGCCAAGTGAAGGTATTGGACAGGCTGTCCTCTGGGAAGACCTCTTCCAGCTCTGAATTGGAGATCTGGAGTCCACCTTCCTTTGGAGAGTGGCTCCTGTTTTAGGGATGTTTCCTCTTGATCTTGCACCAAGATCTGCCTCCATTTAATTTCTCCCAATCTCCCAAGTCTTAATTTTCTCCTCAGTGACACAAAAAGTATTTATATTGAACCAGTCAGGCAATAAGCATTTATTAGGCTCTTACTGTGTGCCAGCACTGAGAATATAAAAAGTGCAAAAATAATCTCCCTGCGCCCAAGGAGCTCATGTTCTAATGGCGGTGACAGCGTGGAAACAACTGTGAACTTCCACAACACAGAGGGTAGATTGAGGCAGTGCCAGAGACTAGGCATGAGGTAGGCTAGGAGGGCCTCCCAGCCCCTCCCAGCATTTCTAGTCCTTGGTTTTCCTGCCTGTTACCTCCAAGGGAACACATTCATCTCATGTAGCTCCTTTTGTGGAGAGGCTCCTGGCATTGGCACTGGCCCTCCCTGGGCCAGCTGTCATGGGAAGAGGAGCCCTTCTGTACCCCACGGCATGGGGATGTTAGGAGGGTCAAGAGATCATGTCTGCAAAGAGGTGCCTTGTGAGCCTGCAGTAGTCCCACTGTTATTTTTACAGAGGAATAAACCGAGGTTTAGGAGGGGAAAGGAATTAGCCTCAGGTCACTGGATCACAAATTGGCCAGCATGTGTTCATAGGTCCTTCCCAGCTTTTACCTGTCGAATAGAAGCTGCATGAAGCCAGGTCACTTTGGTTCGTAATGTTGTTTCCCCAGCATGGTGCCTGCCAAGTCAGAGGTGATTATTTGATTCTGTGCCACCACCCCCTCCCCCCACAAACCTTCTATCCCTTTTATGACTCTGAAATCTCTCCCCCATGCGTTGGGGGCACTCCACCCCAGGGTCCCCAGAATCTTGTAAAGGCCTTTAGGAGGGGGTGCCTTTCTAGACCCTGAGCCCCATCCGGTTACTTTCTGTGTACTTCCTGCTTTGACTTCCTGGGACAAGTGTGTCCCCAGTAGAACGTGAGCCTCTTTAGGGACGAAACTCTCATGTTTTGGTTTTTCTTTTTTAGATCTCTTCCCTACTTGGTCCAATACACTTCTGATTATAGGATCTTGGCGGATGTTTGCTGAATTGAGTTCAAATTTCTTCTGGAAAAACCCTCCTGGGGAGGAAATTTCCTTGAGGGTCCTTTGAACTGGATTACAGAGGGAGAATTAATTGGGGGAGAGGGGAGATAGAGGTTAGAATTAGAAGAGGTCATCTAGGCCAAATTTTATTTTTTCCAGGTAAAGAAACTCAGGCTAGAAAGAAGCAGTGAGCTAGTCAGAGTTTTAGCCACGTCCGTTTCTTTTCTCCCCCACATCTCACAGTCTAGATCTTTACAAGGAACATAGTTGTCCTAAATGTCCCCAAAGAGGGAGGAAAAGTTGTGGGTCTTTTTCGAGTATTTTCAATTGGAGAAAAATAGAATCCTTATCGTCCTTTGAGGAGTGGAGTTGGGCATCTGATTTAATTGTGATAAGCATTTGTTAGCTACTGGATCTCTACCAGCATTGGACAAAGTGCTGCACATACAAAGACAAAAACTGAACATTCTCTTATGCCCTGGACCCACAGGAGGGTCAGGCAGAGCAGAGCTGCATAGCCTTCCTGCCTCCTCCTCCTTCCTCCCTGCTTTGGCTAGTTGGAAGTACCAAACCTTGTCAAGTGTCTGTCCAGGTGCCAGACTTGGGAACTCTTTAGGGTGATGTTGTGGGTAGCCTGGTGATTGATGAGAAAGCAGGTTTTTCAGCGACTCCCTGGTGACCTTTGGCCCTTCCCTGCACTATTTTGAGTCTCTTGTTTCCTTACCTATAAAATGAAGGTCATGCTAGCCAGCCATTGGGACTCCCTTATAGAGCTGTGATGAGGGGAGGCCAAGGTCTCTTCCATCTGGTATCCTCAGCTGCTGTTACCCCCCTGACCTTTAGAGGATATGGCCTGGCTACCATTTCTTCCTTTGCTGTCAGAACAGTGACTTTCAGGAGGAAAGTCTCTCATTCTGAAAACCTATGTTATAAATATCTCTAATCACATTATTACAAAACGTCAGATCCAGAACAGGACCTTGACACTTTTGAAAGTCTGAGCTGGAGAGGAACCTTAGAACTTAGAATGTTAGAACTCATAGGAGGCCTTGGAACATAGAGTTAGATGTGACTTTAGAACAGAGTGTCTGAACTGGCAGCACTTTTAATAACCAGAGGCTTAAGAACTTGGAGGGACCTTGGAACATTAGAACATGGCATGTCGGAGTTGGAAGGGACACTGAACAACCCAGGCATTTTACAAAGGTGCAGATGATTAGATAGAAGGAACAATTGCCCTTCTCCCCCTTCCCCACCCCCCACTGAGCCAGTGGATGGACGTCCCCATCCTGGTACGATGCTCTTTTACCACCTTCTAAGCCAGACTGGTTCTTGAGACCTTTGGAGGCAGGAAATTGTCACCAGGGCTTGCCAAGCTTCCTGATATGACTCAGGTACCATTGATTTGTGCGTATTGATCGGCAGGAGGCCTCATGGGAATCTACGGAGAATCTGGATGCTGCAAATTGATCTTTCAGTACAAAGGCCTTATGTGGGGTGGTTTGGAGAGCACTTGTTCTGAAATTTGAGAAGACCTGTTTAGAGCTAGTATGAGCATGTGTTTGAGCAGTGTGGCTAGATGTAACTGGGTGCCCTTAGGCTGCTCAACACCCCTCCCCAGACCTGGCTTCTCTCCTTTGTGAAATGAGACAGAAAGTTCTGACATTTGAATCCCACACAGATCTTTTGAGTGGGGCCATCCACTTGCTGGAAGCTCCCCTCTGGGATTTTCCCTTAACCAGACACCCAGCAGTTCTTTGACCTTTGTGGCTTTGATTTCATGGAAGTCTGGACCTAAGGGTCATAGAGTCATAGATTCTTAGAACTCTGGCCTCTTGTGACTCACCTGTCAGCTCCTATCTCCCTCTACTTCTCTCCTGGCCTCCTCAGATACCTCCTACAAGGAACATCCCTGGGGTTGGTGAGACTTGAGGCTAGAAGAGTCTACAGGGCCTCCTCTTGCTTAAAGACTGGGCCTTCGCTTCTGTTGGGAGGTTTTTGTCTCAATTATTTCTGTGTCTGAATCCCCAGTGCCCAGCCAGCCACCTGGTATCTGCAGAATAGGCCACTCTGGAAATGCCGCATGGGCCCAGAATGAAGGTTCTTCATGCCCTCCTCCCCTCAGAAGTCCTCAGCCCTGTGCCATTTTGAAATTACTACTTCTGTCTTTGAAAGAGAACTTGGGAGAAGACAGTAAGGAGGCTGCCGCTCCTTGCCTCCAGGATTATTTCTCACGAGCCTGAGTTTCTAAGTCTCCTGGGGCAGAGAGAAGGAGGCTCTCACCTCCTCGCCCTCTCTTAAGGGGTATAGATAGGAAGCATTTTAACTCTAGCTGGGTGGCATGAGGCCTCAGTTAGAAGAGAATTGGTTCAAGCACCCTCTCTTTTAAGGGGGGAAATGCTTCCAATCCAGCACTGGAGATCAATTTGACACCTTCTCTTTGAGCCCCAGATGGCTGGGTGGGGAGGGAATTGGCCGAAAGCTCTGTTAGGAAATAGAATTCTATCTCTGTGTGTGGGGAGAGAGCTAGCGATGAGATTGGACGTATATGTGATACATACCATATATCATATATAGTATATATGTGTATATATAGACGTAACACCGTATACGTGTGTGTTTATTATCTATATAAATCTATCAACTCCTCAGTATGCCACTCTTTGCTGTGCTTTGGATTATGAAAGGGAGGTGAGCATTCTCAAAGAATCCGTAGCGCATCAGAATCTAGCCCAGGGACCACAGACCGGAGGATAGACCTTAGCAACCCACCTCTTTCATTTTCCAAAGGGAGAAACACAGAAGGAGACCTCCCCTGCTCCAGGGCAGCCCCAGGTGAGGGTTGGAAGGTCTGCCAAAAGCAGAATCCAGCCTTTTGCCTGGTTTGCTGACATCCCTCGGCGTCCCTCAGCCTGAGGACTGCAGTCCAGTCTGTTCCCAGTCTTTGTCTCCTGGCCCAGATTGTTCCCCCAGGAACCCCCAGGTGGTAGCAGCCAGCCTGGCTTGGTTCAGAGTCTTCTGTGTGTGTTTCAACGCTGAATCACAGGCCTGTGTGCAGACAAAGGATCTTGGTAGCAGAGTCCTGGACTCTGGGCAAATGAGCAGAAGAATGGATGCCAGACAAGGCCTTGGGCATGGGGGGTGCTGACCATATTGGGCATGTAGTGGGCCTCTCAGAGCAGGGAGATTGTGAAGGGCCTCATTTCTTCTTTTGTCCCAAGCCCTTATTCCCTGCTTTTGGTTCAGTACGTCCATTGGCCTGGAGTTCCCTAGTTTATAACCCCTTGGCCCTAGAATGAGGCAGCTGAGACCCACAGACGCAAAGTAGTGATGCAGAATGGGGAAGCCGGATCCGTTTGGTCTGACACTCCTGTATTACCTTGGGCAAATCCTTTCACTTCCCAAGAACCTCCGCTTCCCTCTCTGTGAGGGCCCTTGCTTAGAAATGAGCTGGAACAGGCTTTAGAACCTAGAATGTTGGAACTCCAAGGGCACTTGGAGCAGCGAACATTAGACCTGGAGGTCATGGAATGTTAGGGCTGAGAAGGCCCCCAGAATGGAGACTTGTGTACCTGCAAGGAGCCTTAGGACATATAAGGTCAGGCCTGGCAGGGACATCACACAGGAGCTATTCTGGTCTCATCAATTGACTGGAGGAGGCAGCCGTGTCCTTGGGACAACCCCCAGGCTAGTTGTTGTTGTGGGGGTGAGATTGGGGTCTCTCTCAGCCTCCAATTGGAAGGTGCCAGGATTGGGGGGAGGAGTTGACTGAAATAACATGCTCTTCCCCAAACACACATGTCCCTGGCAGAGGCACTGCTGGCAAGACCTCCTTCTCCTCCCTCTCTTGAGGCATTTCTCTGAGCCATCTGGAGCCCACGGATCCCAGACACATTCAGGGATCCAGGAGCCAGCTTCCTGGGAAGTGTTTGGGAGGGGAGGGCCTGCTGTGCCTTGGAAGGGTCCTGAATCCAGGGGTCCCAGCTGAGCTGGGGGCAGAACCAGAAGGAATGGGGAGGGAGTAGAGCTGACCTTCAGATAGACAGGTCCCTGCCAGCCTCTCCTCATAGATGTTGACTGTCTCCTGGCACAATCCAGAGATCATGAATTCTATTCTCCTGCCCCTAGAGGCATAGTCCCTCAAGGGAAACATGGCGGTGTCCCCCTATGAATATAAGGTGCATGTGGGTAGGAATTATTCCATTTTCTGTTTATATCTCCAGTGTTCCATGCATGTATGCCTATAGAAGGTACTTAATAAATGCTTTTTTGATTAGTCCTTTCATTCATCTGGTCTAAAACTTTCATTGTATAGAGAAGCTAAGGTTCACAGCGTGAGGTTGACTTCCCCCCAAGCTTTTATACTCAATGTTGGTGATGGAACAAGAGTCCGGGTCATAGGCTCACACTGCTGAGGCCTCGAAAAGTACCAGAGAGGCAGTTGGCCCGTCTGTCTCCTTTCATGCAGCAGTTAGCTGAGGCAGAGTCTAATTGACATGGCCAAAGTCATTCCTTGACTCTTTCAGCAGAGATGAAATTTGAACCCAGAACTTCAGACTGAGCTTTTTTCCTCTTCCGTGTGTGGCCTCCTTTCTCTGAACAGCTTTTACATTTTACAGAAGCATTTACATGCACACGTTCCTCTGCCACTTTCCCACCCCCCCTTCTTTTTATACTCTCTCTCTCCTTGCCTCTTTCCTTCCTCTCCCCTTCTCTCCTTTTTCCTTTCTTTTTCCCTCTCTCCCTCCTCTCTGCCCCCTCCCCATTACTTTAAAAATTCTTTGTTATTTATTGACCTGTAGATCGCCACCATCAGTCGCATGTAAACCCCTTTTTGTTTTGACTCTGGAAGTTAATGCCTAGCCTCACGCTTTGAACACAGTCAGGGCTTAATTGCAGATTGGATTGAATTGCCTTCTGTGTCCAGAGACTTCTCAGTGGCATAGCAAACTGCCTGCTCCTGAAATGCAAGCCATCCATTGTGACCTCCTGGGGGGGGCTTCTCCTTAACAGGAGAGGAGCCACCATTTAAGAAGACTGAGGGATGGTTTGGTGCAGCCTTTTTTTTTTAATCTGTAAAGCCAAGAAAAGAGAGATGATGAAAATTTTATTTTGAAGTCAAATTGTAATAAAAGTTTTGCACTAGCTGACATGACTGGACCTTCTCATTTCAGCTTCTCTTTGGGCCGTTGTGTCTGACTCCATGGGTGTTAAAATGTCAGTAATACAGAGCAGGATTTTGGCCCGGTGTTGATAATGCATGGAGAAGTTAGCAGGACCCACCCACACTGATGAATTTGGTGATCTTCGAAGTATCCAAAAAATTAATTCATTTTGAATTCTCATCTCCTACACCTCGGGTCTGCCCACTCCCCTCCCCTCCCCCCCCCCAAGTACCAACACTACCTAGACTTTTCTGGCTCTGGGAGAGTTGGAACAATGGTGGTAGGCCCCAGGTTTGACATTTTTGTAGTAGCAGGGCTGGTCTTAGTGGTCTCTCAGAGAGCTGTTGGGGAATGAGTCACAGGATGTGGGGGTACAGGATAGGCAGTGCTGGACTCATGGGTTCCTGTGATCGCTTTCCCTCTTCACCTCCCACTCCCCCTTTTACCAGGGCCTTCCTGCCTCACTCACCAACACACTAAAGGTTTCCCCAGAACGGAGTGGTTCTCTTGAGTTGCAGGCCTCATTCTAAGAGGATTCGGTTGGGTTCCATGCCCTTAAAACTTGGAACATGGGATTTCAGATCTGGGACAACCAACAGAAGAGAGAATGAGAGGTCTGGAGAGGCTCTCGAACAGAAAATATCAGGGCTGGGAGGGGCCTGAGGACAGGGGGTGTCAGGGCTGGGAGGGGCCTGAGGATAGGCGGTGTCAGGGCTGGGAAGGGCCTGAGGACAGGGGGTGTCAGGGCTGGGAGGGGCCTGAGGATAGGCGGTGTCAGGGCTGGGAAGGGCCTGAGGACAGGGGGTGTCAGGGCTGGGAGGGGCCTGAGGATAGGCGGTGTCAGGGCTGGGAAGGGCCTGAGGACAGGGGGTGTCAGGGCTGGGAGGGGCCTGAGGATAGGTGGTGTCAGGGCTGGGGGGAGCCTGAGGACAGGGGAGGTCAAAACTAAATATTTTTTCAGAACATTTTTCAGAGAAGAATGAAGTCCAGAAAAGGGAAGTGATGCCCTCAGTGTCCCAGGCTTACTTGGCTCCACCTCTTTTGACCCTGAGACCTTATGTGACCACTGTTGCCCACACTGACCGCAGGTCTTAAAGTCTGAAGATTTACTTTTCTTGGACCCAAGTTCTATCCCAAGTGTACTCCCCTCTCTTCCCTCCCCCAGAGGCTGAGTTCATCCCCTGTATGAGCATCTCCCTTTCCACGTGTGGTCTCTGTTTTAGTTACCCCTAGCAAAGCCTGGTGTCACCTCTGGCTCTGGCTTTCACAGATGGCTCTGTTCCCATCCTAAGACCTCCAGAGATTGTACTAGATCCTCTTTTCTTTTATTTAATCTCTATACCTTTTTCTCTTCTTCTCCCTCACCCCCCTCTGTCTCTCTCATTCTTTCTATCTCTCTACTCTAAAGCATTTGTTTCTTTAGTGATTCAGGTAGGACATTACAAACCTTTACTCCCCACCCTCACTTTTTTCCCCTAGACCCCCCTTTCTGAAATATCTTAAAAGTGGGGAGATGCCTTTCCTGGGAAAGGAACAGGAAGCCCCTGTGACCCCCCTTCAGGAATGGAGTGGGAGGGGGCTCCTGGCCTGGAGCAGTCCCAGCCCCTTATTGAGCCAACCTTGGGGAGGCTGAAGGCTGGATTTGGGTGAAACCTACAGTCTAGGGCACCTCTGAGTGCCACCCAGAGACACCAAGCCTCCACCTGGCAATGAGTGTCAGAGAGGAATGAGCTTTGGGCTGGGGGTCCTGCCCACCTGCTGTCGGCCCTGCCCACTCTGTTTCCGTGTGTCTCTCTTCTCTCTCAGAACTCCTTCCAATCAGAAAAATCTAGTCATTTCTCTGTGCACCAAAGATGGGAATGCTTGTGAGATTGTCCTCTGGGCTTTGGAGAGAAAACACTCCTTACAGAGGCCTGTGGAAGTGGATTCTGTCTGTCACTTGATGAGTCAGCAAGCATCCACTCCAGGCCAGGCAGCCACTCTACATTGATGATGCCATTTGGGGGAGTGCTTGGCCTCAAGAGGCTTACCAGTTTATCCTGTTAGCTCAAGCTTAAAAGCGGCGGTGGCCGTCGTTTCAGCCTGGATTATGTGCATGTGAGACTTTTCTCCCCCATGAGATTGTGACCTCAGAGCAGGCCCAGAGTAGTTGAAGGACTTAGCTCAAGGCCCTCCAGTGTGTCAGGAAGGGGGAATGGACACTTACTCCAGCCCTCTGGCCCCTCCCTCTGATTGGCCAGCGCTTCCCAGAATCTGTTTTAAGGGAAATGCCCAGGCGAGCCACCAGGAAATGCCTCTTCAGGGCCTCCTCCTGATGGTCCACGCTCTCCGCTCCTGGCGGCCCCCTCCCTTCTCTTCAGTCCCCCCTTAGCAGTGTCTTCTCCTGACAGGATGGAGGCTTCCTGAGAGTAACACCTGTCTGTCGTTCCCAGTACTTAGCACCATACTTGATAGATCCCTGTTGGCCTGACAGTTCTGGATGGGAGGGTGGGGGGTCTGGGGGACAAAGAGTCAGAGGTGTGAGAAAACACACATCCGCAGCAAGATTGTTTCCAGGAGACCTATTTTGTGTATTCATCTCCTCTCTCCTCTTCCCCATTAAATATGCCTAAACAGACAAACAGAAAGCTCCTCCTTGGAATTGTCCTCTGGTGTGGAGGTTGGGGGCCGGGGCTCCGGAGAAGGAACAGCGCGTCCCAACGAGTTTATTTCCCCCCACCCTCTGTGGCTTTCCTTTCCCACCCCATCCAGACTGGTGTCAGTTACATAGATGCCCACTGTTGCTTCACTCCCCCCCATTCCCTCCACCCCCTTCTCTAGGCACTGCCTTCCCTGTTCATGGACCAGAAAGATCAGTGCCTCCCCCATCAAATTCTTTAACGATGGTACAGAAAACATCAGAGCTGAACAGGCCTGGAACAGAGAATGTTAGCCCTGGGAGAATTTGAGAATACAGAAATTCAAGGCTGGGAGGGCCTTAGAACAGGGGATGGCAGGGCTGGGGGCACTATCTCCCCAAATCCCTGGCCCTGCTCAAGAACATTGTTCAAATGCCACATCCCAGATGAAGCCTTTCTGGGAGTGAATTCGAAGGTGTTGTGAATAGGCACAGCAATCTTTGCCTATATGAGGACCTACTGTGTACGCAAAAGAAAAACAAGGTAATTTTTGGTGAGGAGACAGGTGGCAGCTGGGAAGGTCTCATGGTCCTTGAGCTGAAGAAAGAAACTAAGCCTCTGATTTGGAAAGTGGCTTGTTTAGTCCACACTGGTCTTAAGCAACAGAGACAATTAAATTCTCATCTTGAGAAATGAGGGTCACAGATCTGGAGAGGGTCCATTTCCCATGTTTTCCAGATGAAGAAACCGAGGTGGAGTTTGTGGCCCAGAAACCGAGGATTTGAATCCATGCACAGACAGTAGGAAGAACCTTCTCCAGGGTTGTTGATTTTGGCATCCTCTTGCCCACCTTTCTTATCTTATGGATGGCATTGATGGAGAAATTTATGCCCAGGGACTGCATATAACATCTGAGATTTGGATCAGATTCTCTGATTCTGCCCCCCGCCCCCCAGCCTCAAGAGAGTATGAGAAGGCGCCTTTTCCCACCATGGGTGTCTCTGGAGAAGATGGTGGAGCAAGAACTCTCACCCCTGAGAAGGGGCTCACCTCCTTGCAGAGGGTGAGCAGGCTGGCTGGCCTCCAGAGGCCTCAGGGAGGGCCTGCTGCGGCAGGAGGCTATTTTGTCAGAGATGGGCAGATGGCGTTCACCTGCTCTGGACAAACTCGGACTCGCAGGCATAATAACAGACAGCTGCTGCAGAAAAATAGGCTGTGAGTCGCCGGGCTGGGCAGCCGTTGGGTGGCCGGAACGCGTGCAGCAGGAGCGAGGGCCAGTGGCCCGGCGCCTGCCTTTCACCTCCTTCTTATCTTTTGTCCATGGGCCCAGAGAGGGTGGGTTTGATCCCCCTCCCCTCTCCTGTCAGTAACAGCATTGAGTGTCAAACTCAGCTAAACAGAATCTCTCTGGGAGGGAAGAATAAAGAGGACTTGCTCTCTGTCTTTGCAGGGGAGGATTGCAGAGAGGGAGAGGAGAGATGTGCTTTGTTCTAAGGGGCAAATGATCTCTTTCCCCTTCCACCCTTCTGGGTTAGCACTGGGCAGAAGAGAAGGCCTGCCAAATAGGTAGGAAGGCTAGACTTTATGGCATAAAGTCCAGAGGGGGTTCTCCAGTTAGGGGACACTTGGAATGGTTTCCGAGCTGGGAGGGGCCTCATACATGATGTTGGTCCCAACCCTGCCCAGTTAGATGTGGGGAAATTGAGGACCAGGGAGGTTGGACAGGGAGTAGGTGTCCTAGACAGGAGTAGAAGCCCAGGCCCTGGCTCTCTGGCTCTTGGCCTCTCAGTTTCAGGTTCTCAGCCATTTTTTGAATCATCTTTGCTAGGAGGTAGGCTGCTGGCATGTCTTTATGTTACCTCTACCCCTTTACTTCTCACCCTCCTCGATTCTCATAGCACTTGGGGTGCATGGCCCATGCGCCATGGCTGTAGCGGGAGCCCATTTGTGTCTGCCTCATCATCCACTGTAGCCCTGGCATGCTGGGAGGGATCCCAGTGAGCCCCCTTACTTTAATGATGTGGACAATGAGGCCCGGGAGATGGCAGGGCCTTTGTCTTACTTAGTTTATCTCAGAGTCCCCAGGGCTGAGTCAGTAGGAGCCTAGATTTAGGTCTGTGATCTACCTGGGATTATAGGTTAGGTAGCAGAAAGGACCCTGTCATTTTAAAGGTGAGAAAATTGAGTTCACAAGCAGGCAATTTGAGTGGCTCCTGGTCACACACAGCATGAGTGATGGTAACAGAATTCAAACCCTGTCCTCTAAATAGATCCTATCTGCCAGCCGAGGTCATTGCCTTCCCCAAAGGCAGGGACAGTTTCATTTCTCCCTGTGTTCCCAGGACCTTCCACAGTGTCTGGCACATAGTAGGGGCTTAATGAATACCCAAGGATTGACTGGATTACTACCTCTTCCGTTTAACACTTGTACATGAGCTAAACACCTGGGCAAGGAACCGCATTAATTTCTGACAGTTATTTCAGCATCTTAGCTCTATGAAAAACAAGACCCAGCTCAAACTCCATTAGGCCTAGGCTTGGATTGGGGTCTGTTGCCCTGGACAGGCAGTGGTGGTGCATTCATTCATGGGGAAAGTGGGCTGAGGACAGAGAGGATGAGTATTTGCCTTTCGCTGTAGGCTGGGAGCAGGGAGAGGGCCGGCCTCCGAGCCTGGGGAGGAGAAAGGAAGCAGATGGATTGGAGGACCAGACACTAGAGGCAGGGATCCCAATTAGGAGGCCCTTTCAAGAGGCCAGGTGAGAGGTACTGAGGGCATCTACTTGACCTCCCAGACTGATGGAGGCACTTCAGCGGATCTTTGTTTGCACACACGCTCTCACACACACAAATATTGTGCTAATTACAAAGAACCCTTATTTAGTCATCAAAGCTGCACGGTTTCTTTATACCCTTAGCATCCCCTTTTGTCATTCATTAACATTTATTATAATTTAGACTTTAAAGCACACCACCCTCTCCTGCCCTACTCCACAATTATCACCAATTGGTGGGACCGTTTTCTGTCATTCAGTATCACAAACATTTATTAAGGCCTGTAAGGCTCTGGCAATGAGCACGTGAGTCCAACCATTCAGACCTGTTCTCAAACGGCTTTCCTTCTAACCAGAGATGCATATCAGGCTGAGGGAAAGGTCTGGGCCAAGGGCTCCCAGGAAACTGGATTTCGGAGGAACTCGGACATCTATCTGGGTTCAAAGAAAGTTGAATTGTACTGGGTATTTTCTTGCTTTTTGGTGTTCTTCCCCCCAGGTAAAGAAGGCTGGCCTTGCCCGTAGTCGCTCTGTGTTAAATTGAATTGTCTTACACCCAGTGGATCACATTGATGAAGATGATAACTACCATTCATGTAGTGTCTTGAAAGGAACAAAATTCTTTGTAAATATTCTTTCATTTGAGCCTAGGGGGTAGGTGCTATTTTTACATTCCTACTTTACAGATGAGGAAACTGAGGTATAAAATAAGGCATCCTTCCCAGGGTTGCACAGCAAGTGACTGTCATGGTTGGAGTCCAGTTCAAGTTTAAATCCAGTGCTCTGCCCACTGGGCCACCACCGTCTTGTACCTGTCTTGACATACAAACTATATCTGTGCTTTTCACAGAATTCCAGAGTAGGGAGAGCCCTCGGAGACCTTCTGTTCCTGACTCATTCCATCAAAAATCCCTGACCAGTGGTTACTTAGCCTTGAAGTTAAAGACCACTGGGGATGGGAAGCCTCCTGCCCACCATGGCAGCTGATTCATTCCTTAGTGTCCGCTCTCCCTGTGAATCCCTGTCTCCCTCCAAGGAGATGTGAAGACTGCCATTGGGACCAAGCAGGCCAAACCTTTCTTCTGTAGATCAGCCACTCTCTTGGGGAATGGAACAGGAAAGATGGTGTGGGCTAACAAAAGAAATGTTCCTGGAGAGCCTCGCAGCATGCTCAGAATAGCTGACTTCTGTGTAACTGGAACTCCAAAGGAGTTGGGCCCATTGAAGTATTACAGGGATAGTTCATGGACAGTTTTTTCCTGTCCTACCAAAAGTGTCAAATGACCCATTAATGGGTCTTTCTAGGAGGGACTGGTGCTGTGGTTGGTTTTTCCAATTGTAAATGTCATCCATACATTATCTGATATTTTAAAGACTTTCTCTGTTTCTAATTCTTGACTTGAGGTCCATGACCTTGGCTGATAGATAGATAGATAGATAGATAGATAGATAGATAGATAGATAGATAAATATTTTATGTTACAATTATTTTATAGTACAATATAATTGGTTTCCTTTGTAATTCCATGTTTTTTTTATTTTCCGTATTCACAAACATTTTGAAAAGAGTCCATAGGTTTCTCCAGACCCCCACCAATGGAGATCCAAAGCTCAAAAGATTAAGAACTCCTGATCAAAAACAACTAAATGTCAGTGATTGAGTGGAAAGTCCTTGGCACTAGAAGTCAAGGACCCGAACCCTAGACTTGATCCTAGCAGTGACCTTAGACAAACCTTATCGACTTCTGGAAAGCATTTGGCCCAGTCAGTCCACATTCCAATCCTGCATCCTGTCCCCTCCACCCCCAGTAAGGATCTATCAAACTTCCTCTCTTCCCTGGTTCCATCCAACTATCAGTCCTTTAGACTTGAACCCATCATCAAGCCATTCTGCGGTTCTTTTAAGGGAATCTTATATGGCTACCCTGACCTTCAGTTTTCTTTACCATAAGGCTCACACTAATTGGAGAGGTAAGATCATAGATTTAGAGCCAAAAAGGACCCAAGAGGTCATCCAGCCCAACCTTCTCATTGCATAGATGACGAAACAGGTCTGTGGAGTCAAGTCAACAAACATTTATTCAGCACTTCCTATGGAGGAGACACTTGGTGCTACTTTGCTTATATGTCTGTACTGTCATATTATCAGGGAGCAAGCACCTGCTGTATGCTCAGCACTAGAAATGCAAAGAAAGCCCCACACCCACAGATCTTCTCAAGCAGCTCCCATTCCAGTGGGGGAGAACTGCCAGTGCTACATGCACCATGTCAGCAAGGGTCTCCTCTTGCTCCAGATGGGGTGGGAACGGAGTCTGGAAGGAAGTGGACACAAAGCTTGTCCTAAATGCATCCTTCCCGAGATTTGATGATTGGATCATCGGGAACTCAGGTTCTCTGCCGTCTCTTCATGTCCTCCCACAACCCCACTTTTGAGTTACCCCGTTCTCATAGAAGCTGGGGTCAAGGTTTCTTTTGACTTTTATCTTCCATTTTAAGAGTTTTCTCTGAGCCTCATCTGTGCAATGGGAGCATTCATTCTTAATTAGCTTTCTGACCATATTGGGATGTATCAGGGCTCACATGAGCTAAATGATGTAAAGTCCCCCACCCTAAGCTCTGGGTCTTCCCATCTCTGATTCCAGGGAGATGAGTACAGGGTGGGGGCCAACTGTTCGTTGGGGAAAAGAGATGCTCTTTTCAACCCGTGGCTATGGACAGGCAGCAGATCTGGGAGTGGGAGGGTGGGAGGAGGGGGCAGAAGCAGAGGGGACCCATCAGCTGTAGTGGGGGGGGGGTTTCCACACCCCATTTACATCCTTCTAGCATAGCCTGAATTGGAGGAGAGCATAGATCTCCAATTTCCAAGCCTGACTTGGATGGATGAGAGTATCCAAGGAAACTTGTACGTGTGGGTCTCCAGCCCTTGAGACATATCCCATGGTGGTACCAGGGCAGGGGCCAGGAGCCATGGTTGAGGGTCTGCCCCTGCCTCCCCGACCATAACCACCCAGCAGCCCCTGCAGCAGCATCACCAGATTCTGGGGTCTCTTTGCTAATTTCATCTTCTTATTCTTTCCTTTCTTTTCACTGTTTTCTTATTCTTAAATTCGTCTCCCCTTCTTTGTCCTCCATCTTTCTCATTTTCTTGTTTTTTTCCTCCATCTTCCCTCTCCCAACCTTCTCTTTTTGGGTTCCTTCCTTCCTCTCTCTTCTCTCCTTCCCGTTCCTTCTCCCCCAATACCCTGACCACCCTTTAGAGGTCCCAAAAGGGATGGATGGGATAGGTGTTCCTTGTGCGAAGGGAAATTGAGGATTCCTATTGTAGGAGGAAGAAACGAGTACTTGGCAAGAATCCTTCTGGGGTCCCTGCTGGGGGAAGCGGGTCTGCAAGTGGAGCTAGAGGGTTGGGGAGGCTGCCACAGAGCAGCTGGGCCAAGCTCTTGGGGAAGCCGAGTCCTCACCAAGGGCCTGCTTGGTCCCAGCTAGCCTGGTGTAATTATTTTTTACATAACTTTTTTGGCAGGTGGGCCTTTGAATGGGTCTTATTGATTGCTGGAAAGCAGCCTGGCCCTTCTGTTAGCTGCATTAGACAAGGGGAATTTATAGTAATTAATACCTGGGTGTTTGCATCATTTTAGAAACATGCTAATTGCGCGCCTCAACGAGGCCCGGGTTTGAGTGTCTTGGCAAGCCCACGAGTGGTGGGATGGCGCTGGCACCAGGAGTCGGCCCAGGCCTTTCCTCCCACCTCCCCTGCAGTCCAGAGGAGGAGCCCAGAGGGTCCCTGGGCTCAGGTCCACTTCCCACCTGGGATTCAGGGTTTCTGTCACTTTGTGACCTTGAACAAGTGACATTAAAGTAACCAACAGTTTTGTACCTAATGAGTCACCAACTCTGGATTGGGGCCGTGGGCACCAGTAGGCAAGAGGGAGTGTTACTGTGTGCTCAGCCCTGCTCTGGGCACCAAGAAGACAGGAGAGACGGCAAACAATTACAACAGGCCTTTAGGTGGGAGGCTACTTGTTCTAGGCCTGTTCCCTACTCTGGGGGACTTTCAGCAAGTTGGCCTCTCAGTTTTATTTTCCTAATTTGCAAAATGAGAGGATCAGACTAGATCTTATATCCATTATCCCCTCCCAGCTCTGACATACCCTATTCTAAGACCCCTCCTTGCCCTGATATTCCAAAATTCAAGGTCCCTCCCAGGGCAGAATCCTATTAGTCCCTTCACCTTGACCAGCCCCTGAGCCTCAGTTTACCCCTATGTGAAAAAAGGTTTTGCTCACAGTGACCTTGAAGGTCTGTGACCTTTTATATGTGCATTTCATCCCATGTGACCGTCTATCCAACCTGGGCTGGAGGTAGGAATGGGCGGTGATGTCAGACAGCCAGGGAGAGTGAGACATGGGGGAGACGGCACGCTGAAGCCTCGTGGGGGCCCCCCCGCTCACTTTCTGCAGTCCATTTATGGTCACTGACCAGTTAGTCCTCATTGTTATTTCCTTCACCAAATGGACCAGAACACCATTCCCACCTCACCCTACTGATGGGGACCTTGCCCCTTTCTGCCCCTGTAGAGATGTGTCGTGATAGACTGGAAGCCTTATGAGGACTGGGGTAGAGCTGTTTTTGTCTTGGTATCCCCAGTATCAGCATAGTGCCTGACACATAGTAGGGATTCAAATGCTTTCTGATTCATCAGGCAGTTGGGTTTAGACTTGGGGTCATGAAGACCTGAATTTGAATCTTACCTCAAGCTTACCTTAATAGCAGTGTGACCCTGGGCAAGTCACTTCACTCCCTCTGCCTCAGTTTCCTCATCTGTAAAATGAGCTGGAGAAGGAAATGGCAAACTCCTCCAGTGTCCTTGCCAAGAAAACCCGAAGTGGTGCCACAGAGAGGCAGATATAACTGAGCCAAAACTATTATTTGTTATTATCATGATAGAATATAATTCATATTAATGTTATTATTTTCGATTCATAGATTGATAAGCGGCTTTTGAGATTTTATCCAGTGCAGTATTTTCATTGGAGTTTTGATCTGTGAGTTTGTTTTGGTTGGGTCAGTTATCCCATTTTACAGTTTAAGTGACTGAGGCAGTGACCACCCAGCCCCTGGCCAAGCATGTACTGAGTTCCAGAGCCAGGACTGGAATCCCAACCTTGAGGTCATCTCTCGCTAGTGGCTCTGAGGGCCTGGTTCAAATGTAGCCTCTGTCTTTTAGTACCTGTGTGGCCTTGGGCTTGTCCCTTAACTTCCTCATCTTTAACAAGGGGGCTTTGATTAAATGGCTGCTGAGATCTCTTCAATTTAAATCTGTTGTTTGCTGCTGCTCTGCGCTCCTTCCCCTGACTTTGCTTGGCATGCCCAGCACCTGTTTGGGGGAGAGAGCTGCCGAGCACTCAAGGTATACAAGGATTCAGAAAGAGCCCAGCAGTAAGCACCTGCCTAGCCGAAGCCTGGGATCACTGAGGATTCTTGGTGGGTCCCCTGAGCCAAGGCAGGATGTGGTGTAGTGGAGGCGAATTGAGAAGAAGGAGGCGGCCACCTTTTCAGAGAAACTTCCTTCACCCCAGGAAACCACACGCCCCAGCCATAGTTTGGCAGACTGTGCAGGTGCCAGGGCTCCTTGGTTCAGGCCCTGGGCTCCCTCCAGCGTGGTCCCAACTAAGGGGCCTCGGTGGTCCCATTCTAAGCAGCCTTGGCTTTCCCCATCCCCAAGGCTGGAGGGGTCTTCTCCATTGGTCCTACTCCAGTCTCTCGAAGTCCTTGCCTAGCTTAAAAACCTGCTCCTCCATGCTCCCCCGAGCTGGACCTCATGGAGGATTTTGGACGAGGTCCTTTGCAGTGTTCTGTAGCAGTGTGAGTTGTCGTATCTCATATTTTCATTTCCATGACAATTAACATCACCTTCACTCTCATCTCAAAGTATTACAATCCTTGTGTGTCTTGTCTCATTAGCCTGTGCTGTTAAAAGAATGTTTGGATTTGAGGCCCAAGATCTTGGATTCAGGTCTTGGTCTAGGCTTTCTTTTGGGCGTGTGACCTTAGGGAAGCCTTTGGCCTTCTGGGTCCGGTGAGTTGAGAAAAGGTTGGACTAGGTGACCTGGGAGGTCACTTCTATCTGGTTAGAATTGAGGGCCTAGAGTGTAATTAGGACTTAATTAGGGACTGTTGGTTAAGGATTCATTGCTAGACCTTGTGCTCTGTGAGGGCAGGAAGCTGTCCTCTTTCCTGATTTGCATCAGGAGCCCTGAATGCAAGGACTTGCGTGCTTTAGGTGCTCTAGGAATCACCAAAGGTCCTGCACACATTAGGTGCTCTAGGAAGCACAAAAGGTTTCACACACATTAAGTGCTTTAGGAATCTTAAAAGGTCCTGCACACATTAGGTGCTCTAAGAATCTTGAAAGGCCATGCACATATTAGATGCCTTAGGAATCTGGGGGGCTTTGAAAAAGAGATGGAAGGCCTTGGGCAAGATATTTGGGGCTATAAGGCCCCTTCCAGCTCTAGAGCTAGCATTCCCGCTGTCCTTAACCCCTCCATCTCTGATATTCCGTGTTCTAAGGCCTCTTTTTTGGCCCCAACTGTTCTCCAGCCCCTTGTCACAGTGGGAGGTGGGATTTGAACCTGGTACTGCTCCATCTGGAGCAGGGGAAGATGCTTTCCACTGGGCAGTGCTGATCTGGACCTTAGCACACGAAATCTAAAGACAAAGAATCCTGGACTCTGAGCTGGTAGAGCAGTCCAGGCCAAGCCTTTTATTTTAGAAAGAAGGGGCCTGGGAGCCCAAGGGGGGAGGCTGCCCTTCTCCCTGCGCTCCCCTGACCCCACTTCTCTTCCCTGGCTTTGCTTGTGTTTTTGTATTCCAAGGAGTCACTGCAGAATATCTCCACCTGCCAAGCTCCCGCCTTGGGGTATATTTAGATAGAGCAAGATCAGCAGAGGAGAAGTGAGTGAGTGAGTGAGTGAGGGTGTGTCTGTGAGTGTGTGTGCTTGTGTGTCTGTGCGTGAGTGTGTGCGTGTGTGTCTGTATGAGTGTGTGTATGTGTCTGTGAGTGTGTGCGTGTGTGTCTGAGTGTGCGTGTGTCAGTGAGTGTGCGTGCGTGTCTGAGTGTGCGTGTGTGTGTCTGTGAGTGCGTGTGTGTGTGGGAGTGTGTGTGTGCGTGTGTCTGTGTGGGAGTGTGTGTGTGAGTGTGTCTGTGCATGTGTGTGTCTGTGCAAGTGTGCATGTGTGTGTGTGCATGTGTCGTATGTGTATGTGCATGTGTCTGTGTGTGTGTGTGTGTTAACAACAGGGCTACCCAAGGGATGTTGTACTAAACCTTTTCTAGACATCTGGCTTTGACTTAAGGGGGCTTCCCTCCCAAGATTGGGTGAGGTCACTTGGGGAATGAGAGGGTTGGAGTTACCTTCTCAGAAATCCCAGGTAGCGCAGCCCCCCTTCTCCCTTCTCCCTTCCCATCTGCAGCCCTCCGTTAATGGGATGGGGGTGGGGAGAAGGCCTCTTCTTCTCCTCTTCAGTGCTTTCTTATACATGAGTTCCTTAATGCGTTGCCTGTGGGCTCTCTGGGTGTGAGGGCTGTTGGGCAAGGGAAGGCAGGAATAAGGCCACCCCTTCCACTCCTGCTTTTTCCAGGAAGCAAAGTCTGTGCTGCCGCCGTCCTATGTGTGAGGACTCATTTCATCCGCAGAAAGCAAGATAAAACAGCCAATGAAATTATTCCCTCCTTTCACTTCATAGAGAAGTCTTCTCAGCAGACCTCTTCCGTTACCCTCCGTATGGAAGCTGCCTCGTTCTCCAGCCCGGGGTAGGAGAGCTAGGGACGGGTTGGAGACCAGATGTTCCGGCTTCATTGAAGGGGACTTAGCCCATAGCGTGTTAGCCCACGTAGCATGTCGGATTTGTGTGTATAATGTCCAAGCTGGCAGGGGCTGTTAGAACCGGGGGTCCATCCCGGAGCTGGGAGGGCCTTTGCACGAAGCGTGTCATTCTTCTCTGAGGGGCACATTATCATAAGGTTACTTATTCACTGTTGTGGTTTGTCATCTGGGTACCACACTCAGTAGGCTTAGATTCTTACCTTCCCTGTGAAATTGTCAGTCCTGGAGTCACTGGATGGGTGTGACCATGGGCCAAACTGTATACGATTTTTGAGCCTTGTTTTCCTGGTCTGTAAAATGGAGCTCCTCGTAATCTGGGTTGTCATCAGTAAACTGATAGAGAGGCATAAATGGGGTTTTGTTGTTGTTGGGGGGTGGGTGCCAACAGGTGGAGGATGAAATAATGGCAGATTTTGGTTTAATGTCAGAAACGTTCTGAAGTGGAATGGGGGTGGTGGGCACCCGCTGCCTAGCAATCTGCAGAGGCTACGTGGCCAGGACTCTCTGAACTGCCCACCTTAGGCCAGAGCCTGTGGCAGCATGTGCACTGCCCTCAGGATACATAACCTGGCCTCAAGTCCTTACAGTCTTTTGGGGGAGACATAGTGGATTCTCAATATAGACAATACGAGGTGATTTGGGGGGGATCTGTCACTACATTTTGTAGATAAAAAAGCTGAAAATAAAGTAAGCAGGGCAGTCCCCTCCCTAGCTCTCATATGTTTCTGTTGGTTGACCCATCATCTCTGCCCCCCTGGTGCTCCCCAGCTCAGGCACCTTCCCCAGCACTCTTCAGTCCTCAGTCATGTGGGGTTCAGAGGTTTGAGTGCTTCCCCTTTCCATCTGGGACTGAGCCCCATGAGAGTAGGGATTGTGTCTTGCCTAAAATTGTAATGCCTCAGCCCTGCAGCCCAGGCTGACTGCCTGGCAGATCCCTAATCAGACTTTCTCCATGGTGTTTCTGTGGCCTGAGAGCTGGGCTCTGGGGGGTGTAAACACAATCTGAGGCCCAGAGAGAGAAGCTGCTTGGCGGGAGTGCCCCGAGCCCCCACTGGGGCCTCCTTCTGACACTAATCAGGTTAGGCTGAGGTGGGGCAGAGTTGTGTTATTAAATTCCCCACCCTGTGTCTGTAGGATGAAGGCAGGTTTAATGAGATAAAAAGCTTAACCAGGAGTCCAATTAAAACCACAGCCTTACCTGTTTAGGCAGGCTGTCTGCAGGCCTGACCTGTGTTCCAGCTCTGCCCTGACTGGCTCCTGGAAGCTAGGACCATGCTCTGGGAGCATGTCAGTAATGGTCCTCAATCTTCACTAGCCATCTCTTGTCCTGTCGGGAGGGGAGAGCCGTGCCCTTGGGACTCAGGGACATCTGGTTTTCCAGCATCTCTCCCTTTTCCTTACACACACATGCCTAAGAGGAAGGAGTCCCCCATCAAGTTTCCCATATTCCTTCCTCCCCTGTCATGGCATCCTTTGCTGGGGGTGGCAGGCCTAGGAACTATCCCAGGGCCAGAGAAGAAGAGGATTGGCAGGGACCTGCAAGGTTGGAGGGGCACCAAGACAAATGCAGGGCAAGCCTTGGCATGACTCAATGAACTGGGAGAGCTTTGAGTCTAGGGCCTGGGGCTGGCCTGTTTATCTATCCTTTGAACAGTTAGGTGGCGCTGGGCATGGAGTGCTGGACTTGGAGTCCAGGAGATCTGAGTTCAAATCTTGCCTTCAGCTATACAACCCTGGGCAAATCAGCCTCAGTTTCCTTGCCTGTAAAATGAAGATAATAACATGTGGAGCAGTTTGCCAGCATCATTATCACTATTTGATTTGTTTTCCCAGCAGCAGCCTCATCTGTCCCAGATCTGACAGTTCTGCTCCTAAACTCCTTCTCCACCTTGGACACTCAGTGGCTGTGTGACCCAGGGCAGGTCATTTGCCTTTCTCTCCCTCAGTGTCCCTTCCTTATGTAAAATGGGATAATACAATAACCTCCACTTCACGAGTGGGGGGCTCCCATGGAGTATTGGGGTGACCCCAGAAGGACCTCTCTCCCCGAGTCATTGTGATGACATCAGTGAACACACAGTGCTCAGCAGTCAGGCATCGTCCAGGGTTCAAGGGCTTGGTGGGAGCAGACCACAGGGCAAGGAGACAGGGCCTTGGAGAAAATCACCAGGCTCTTCCTTGAGCTGGGATGAAGGAGAGTCCCCATCTGGCTGGAGAGATGGGGAGCAGTTCACCTTGGCTTTGAAGGAGACAGGAACCCCAAAGTCAAGCACTAGCCCTGCCCTGTTGGAGCTACGTGACCTGACACATCTCTTCCCCTTTCTGTGCTTACTCTGTTTCCTACTCAAGGAAATGGGGCCATTGGGCAGTGTGGCCACTAATATCCCCAGAAGCTTTGGGATCCAGTAGTTTCTAGATGTCTTGTGGAGCTGGGGTGAATCTTGGAGGCAAATCCATCCCCTTGGGAGCATTGAAGGCCATTTAACCCACTTACTGTATAAATGAGGAGACTGGGCCTCCTCCAGACTGCCTTCTGAGCAGGCAGGTGCTACAGCACCATCGGGGCACAGGTCGTTGGTGCTTCATGCTCTGAAGGCCGGCGGGCTGCCTCCAGAGAGCCTGCCCTGACCATCTTCACACAGGACTTGAAGGACCAACAGAAATTCCCACTTCAGACAGGAGAGATTGGCCTCCCTAAGGTCCCAACTCAGGTTCCCTGGTCATCTGCTCACTGTTCCTCCTTGCCATGATTAATTCGAAGGTCTGTTTGCTGAGTTCTTGTTCCGCAGATTTGGGCAGAGCAAGTGACGGAACTTAGGCTTCTGCAAACCCATCAGGTTAATCCTTCTTAACCGCTTTGGCAGGCGGAATGGGACCTCAGCCTGAGTTAGACCAGTGGTACCAGTGACTTCTCCCAGAGTAAAGGCAAGGGCCTTGTCTCCCACACTCCAGGCATCTGATTTGTGGGGTATATTAGAATACAAATTGCTAGAGTGAGTTACAAGGGACCTTGAAACAGAAAGTGTTGGGGTGCAGAGGGGCCTTAGAAGGCAACACATCAGAGCTAGAGGAACCTGAGAACAGGAGATCTCAGGGCTAGGAGGGCCCTTAGAACAATGGATGGCAGGGCTGAGAGGGCCCTTAGGACAGGGGATGGTAGGGCTGGGAGGGAGGGGCCTTAGAGCTGGGCCTTAGAACATTCTAAGTTCGATAGATCATGTAAGTCATTAACTCACTTATTTTATGGGTATGCCAAATCATGGTCACCCCTTTCATCGTAGCTTGCCTGTTGCTTAACCTCTTCATTCCCTGTGTACCTCTGGCTTGGACCAGTTCTTTTCTGCCCCCTGGGTCATGGTGGGGATCCCTTCAGTCAGTCAGCACCCATCAGGTACGGGCACGGTGCTGGCTGCTGGGGCTACGCAGACCAAAAGGAAGCCATCCCTGCTCTCAAGATGTTTCCCTTCTTTTGGGCCCGTGGCTACCAGCATCTGGCTCTGTCCTTGCTGGCCTATACAGCTTTATTTCTCCTGGTTTTCTCTTCCATACCAAGCTGAACGAGGGAGCACTAGGAGGCAGAGGCAGCACATTTTTCTCCACTGACATCAGCCAGCATTCTCAGCCTGTCCTGGTGATTCCAAGAGTCCCTGTTCCTTCTAAAGGATCTGTGGTTAAAAGGGTCTCATGGTGGGAAAGGACCCTCCCTTTCCCAGAGCCCTACCCAGGCTCCCTTTCTTCCATGGCTGTCTGGGGGAGCGGGACCTCTCCTCCTGTTCTCCCTGAGACTCCGTCCCTCCCCCAGGCACAGGTCTCCCCAAGTGTGCCATGTTGGACCCTCAGAGAAGAGCCTGGAAACATGCAGCTTGTCAGCCCCTAGGGCAGTGAAAGGGACATCTGTCTTCAGCATGGCAGGGGGGGAGCCAAGGACTCCAGCCTCCCTGGCTGGTAAACAGCCTGCTTTGTCTCTGAGATATACAGTAGGTGGGGTTTGCTAGAGTGAGATAAATCACTAGCCTATGCTCATCCTTCCCCCCTGAGAGATGATTCCATTAGCATGAGTCTCAGCCAGCCAGAGGGAGGCAAGGGAGGGGGATACTCCCACTGTTCCCTGCCCTGGCCACAGCACATCTGGTGTATCCAGGGCTGGGCACCCAGCAGCAGCATTATGACTGTTGTTTTCTACAGTCATGGTTAGCAAGTGTCGGCGACCTGTGGCCCTTCCCTCCCACTCTATTCAATCTTCTTTCTTTTCTGAAGTCCACTCAGGATTATCTTTCATCTCTGGCTTATCCAGGCATATCCTCATGGCAGGCTATTTGGGGTGGAGATTTGGGGTGCTCAGTGGGCAGGGCAATATTCCTATTCCAAGAAGACTCCTCAACTCACAACTACCCACTCTGGACAAGTGGCATTGTTGGTATATATCAACCAACAGCAAGTATTTATTTAGTATCAGTTCTATGCCAGACTATGGTACCAGGCATACAGGTGAGATATGGGATACATTATGAAGCAGTCCCTACTAGCAAGGACCTTACATGGGAGAGAGAGATGTACATATTATAAGGTAAATTCAAGTATATATGTGGGAGTTCGGGTGAAAGACAACTAGCAGTTGTAGGAGGCAAAGGATCAGGCAGGGCTTCATGCCAAGATGGTGCCAGGGTTGCATGTTAAAGGAAGCAAAAGCCTCTCTAAGGTAGAGTTGAGGAGGGAGTGTATTCCTGGAATGGGGACTGGCCAGTGCAAAGATCCAGAGTTGGGAGATGGAGTGGAGTATTCATTGCATGTAAGGACAGAGGGGAAATCAGTTTGGTTGGATTTCAGGATGCAAAGGGAGGGAGGAGCATCCTTTGAATCTAGAAAGATCTACGAGTTTGGGGCCAGGTTGAGTAAGACTCCAAAAGCCAAGCAGGAGTTTCTATTTTATTGAAAAGTTAATGGTGCATACTATAGTTGGTTGAATAGGTCAGCAGTGTGGAGAACAGACCTGAATGGTGAAAGACGTGAGGCAGGGAGGCCAGTGAAGAGACCACTGACAAAATCTGTTATCGATTTGGAACTGGAAGTGATCTCCAGAGCCATCCAATTCAATTTGCTTGTTTTACAGAAGGGAGACTGAGGCATTGAGACTTCCTTTCCCAAGGTCAGGCAGTTCCTATCTAGTGCTTGTGACCCTACTAAGATCACAGGTACCTAGTTCTAAAAGAAGGGTCCTCAGAAGCCCTCCTCAGTTGATAGGTGAGGAGAGCTGAGGCCAGAGAAGCACATACATGAATGAAAGGTCCTTAAGACACCAAAGCCCACATTCTTTCCTCTGAATCACTCAGTCCCTCTTGGGGCTGCTTTGAATGGTCCTACTCTGCAAGGGCTCCAGACTTGTTCTCAATAGGCTGGTCACTTCCTGGAGCCCCAGGAGATGAGCAAGCCATCCCCACCCAACTTTGACCCTGTCTTAGCTGGAGATTTAAAAGAGAGAAAGAAAGGAAAGAAAGAAGGGAGAGAGGGAGGGAAAGAAAAGAAAGTTACCATCATCTTTATGTGTATGAAAGGTACCCCATGACAGTCATAGACTCCCAGTTGTCTGTCTGTCTCCCTCTCTCCCTCTCCCATTTTCTAACTCTGGAAGTTAAAGTTAAGAGTCACAGAAAGGATTCTCAAACCCCTATAGGATTCAAAGGCAGAATAGGGAGGGAGTGGTGTGTGTTTTGTGTGTGGACGCAGCTGAAAGTGTACTGGGCCTCAGCACTCTCCCCCATAAGTTGTTGTGTGAGATTGTCCAAGCTCCTCAATCCCCCAGCTGTTCCTCAGTTGCCTCCTTGGTCAAAGGGGAGAGTCAGTCTTTGCCGAACGTTCTTGGATCTTGGAGAGTCATGTTTATACAGCCATCCTTGCTGGGTCCCCAGATGAGGATCGAGACACGGAATGGCCCTCAGAAACCACTTAGCTCAGCCTCCATCCTATACAAGGCCATGTTCCCCATCCATGCTCTCTGCTAGATCTTGGTCTGAGTGCATGTACCGCGTGCAGTGTCCGACTTGTCATGAACGCTGTGGCTCTATCCTCTTTCAGATATTTTGCTGCTTTATCCCCTGGGACACCAAACCTCCTATGAGTCTCATCTGTAAAATGGGTCCAGTTATAACACCTCTCCCCCCCTCTCAGGGTAGGATGGGCATCTGATAAAGTATCGTACTCCATAAATGTCAGCCCTCATAAATAGTCCTCTTATTTTTGGAGGACTCTGCAGCGGTAGATGATCAGAGTTCCAAGTAGGTCCCAGGACTCTCAAACAGGCCTGAAAGATTCCATTTGTGCACCACCTCCTGGCATGGACCCGCTCTCAGGGTCCCCAAGGCTTCCCCAGCCAGCCCTGGAAGCTCTTGGCTCTTCTTGGGCCATGCCACCTGGCCTGGAAGGCCCCCTCCACAGGCAGAGCCCTTCCTCCTGTCGCCAGCCTCCTGCTCTGCCTGGTGGGGCTTCAGGCACATTCCCCTACCAGCCCCCATCTTGTTTTGTGTGAGCGTTGAGGGACCCGGCCCATGTGGATATGTTCCACAGGATCGATGGCTCGCAGACCTAGGGCCTGCCTGGCCTGTTTTGTCCAATTTCTATTGCCTTCTGACCTACATCACTCTTTATTTGCAAAGCCGTCCTCGCAGGCAGCGGTAATAAATCAATTAAAGACTCTGATGAATCGCTTAATGGCTGACAGAATAACACTAACACCACCAGCTTGGATCTCTCCGAAGTACCGAAGGACGCTGGTTGACTCAGGGTGGAGAGACGAAACAGAGACTGTTAGCTCAATTAGGACAATTAGTGAGTGCGATTTAGGGGCTTAGCTGGCATCTGCCGCTGCGCCAAGGCGAGGCTCTGGTGACTGAGCAAACATCTGAGACGCAAGGAGTGGCTGCGGCTGGGGGTTCAAGCTCCCACTCAGCCCACCTGCTGCTGGGGGCTGTGGGGGCAGGGGGTCACCCTCCCGTCTTCCCCCCCCCCCCTCCCCCCCACACACACACCAGTGGCCTTTCTGAGCCAAGCATCACTTTGTTTCAACCTGCTTTTCGAGGACTCAACAGTGTGTACTCCTACTTTCTGATTAGGGTGAGGGGAGGGGAAACTTGACCAGGGAACCCTCTCTGCCCCTGGGAAAAAAGTCCATGTGTACAAGTCTCCTCATTTCCAGGCTGAAAAGGACGTTCTTGGATTGGGTGGGCAGCTGCATTTGGCAGTTTCAGGAAGTTCTTACAGCCCTGACTTGCAAATCTCAGGGTCCTATCTTGAAATCATTGATGTAGTCTAGTGCCTTTGGATTGCAGATAGGGAAACTGAGGCCCATCCAGATGCCTTGGAGGACTTTTGAATGGGTGAATAAATGGATGCAGAGTGAGTGGAAGCCCATCTTAGAAAGAATTGGTGGTTTCCCCTTGGCCTCTTTACCTGTAAAATAAAAATGAAGGGGATGTACCCAAGGCCCCTGCTCTCACCTGGGGGCTAAGCTTGGCTTAGTTCTTCAGGTCTCAGATTTCGTATTCAAGGATTTATCCCCATTCTCTGGGCCTGCTTTTATATCCTGTGTGGCTCAGCTTTGATGCCCCCCTCAAACATAAGCTAGGCAGCTTAATTTGCTATTGTGGAGCTTGGGGTGGTACTGGGGGGGCGCAGAGAGGGCACAGGTGTGCCCAGGTGTCCACATGCCTTCCGTCAAAGCAGCAACTGCCAGATGGCTTGGGGTTCAAGAAGGGTCAGTAGCTCTGGGAACTGACTGAGAGCACCCACTTGTATGATCTGCTAGTGGCTTCCATGACCCCATAAGAAACTTCTATCTCTTTCTCTCTCTTTTCTTTCACCAACTGTCTAAAGAGTATGCTCCTCTTTATCAAGGAGAGGGGTGGGCCGCCGTGGTGTATTAATGTCCCTTAATCTCTTTTTTGCAGGGACATGTGCAGGAGGGTTTGCCCATGCACACCCTGTGTGTGGCAGCCAGGCTGCACTGAGGGTGTCTGTGCATGGAGGTGTGCCGATCCTGTCTGGCATCCATCTCACACACAGGCTTTCCACCCACTCCCGAAAGGGAGCTTTAGCCTGGGCTTTGAAGAAGGGGTCAACAGATATAGTGATGTGATAGAGTTCAGCTGGAGCATTGCAGTTCGGTAGAACCCAGTGGGGAAAGATTTGAGGTTTTCCCCAATCATGACCTTAATTAGTTAGAGAGGGAGCTTGGCAGATGGAGCGTTCCACCAGGAGTCAGTAAGACCTGCATTCAGATAGCCTTGTGACCCTGGACAAGCAAGTCATTGAGCATCAGTTTCTTCATTGGTCAGATGAGGCTGATAATAGTCCAGTGTGCTGAAGATTAAATGGGACAGTCTTGGTTACAGACTTTGCCAAAGGTGCTATTTGAATGTTACTGGGATCATTCTGGTTCTTTTCAAGTGACCATCATGTCTAGTAGAGGGCCTCACCTTGTACCGCTACACATCATCCATATGGAATGAATATCACCAAATGAATGAATCACAGTATGAATTGATTGGTCATGCCATGCACTGGTATGACAGGGCAGCCTTGCGCCAGGGATCCCGGGACCAATCAGACCTGGGCTTGGGATTTGCTAGTTGTTGGTTCACAAAAGGGCTGCTGGGAACAGGAGACTTGCTTTCACTCAGTGGCCACCTTTTTTTTTGTAATTGTCATCTCATTTGTGCCGGCGTTGGTTGCATTGTGCTCTGCATCTAAGGCTTTCCCCACGTTTCTGAGCTGTTCAAACTCTTTTTGGTGGAGTCACGTTCTGTTGTGTTCACCCATCATAACTTGATCAGTTTCCCAGTCGTGGGCATTTACGTTATTTCCTGCTTTTTGGTGGACATGAGACTGCTGACTGCTTTGGGACATGCCTAAGATACCATGAGATAATATCTGGGAAAGCATTGATATGGCTAGTGCCCCTCATACAGCAGGTGCTAGATAATTGCTTCTTCTCGTCCCATCCTCTGGTTCCCATGGAAGGGTTATTTCAGTCCCTTTCTTAGCCTCGTCCCCCAATGAATGGAGAAACTCGGAAGTCCCTCAGTGATTTGTCCTTCCTGCTGCATCCCTTCAGGCTCTCCCCTTTTCTCATCCTGTGGCACTTGGCTGGGTGTGAGGTTCTGAACTCTTTTTCTCTCATTCATGATTGGGAGCATTTAAAACCTTGTGTTCCCATCCTTTGACTGCTTCTCCTGCATGTTGGTTTCCCATTTCCTGTTTACCTTTGATGGGGACCCTTGTTAGAGGTGTTTAGTGCAAAGACTGTCTCCTGCTAGATGGCTGGGCTGCAGGGGTTGGGCGCACAGACACACACACACACACACACACACACACACACACACACACCACGCCACACACACACACACACACACACACACACACACACACACACACACACACACCAGCCAAAGCTCACATGCCCTGTGCCAGCTCTGCTGAATTCTGGGCTGCTGGTAGCTTCTCATGTGGGACCAGGGTGTTACAAGCCAAAACCTGAGTGTTTGGGGTGGGGCAAGGGGAGGAGGTGGTAGGTAGGGGAGCCCAGTGACACTTCACAGCCTTCTAAGTCATGCCAGAGGGTTTGGGCAGGCTCTGTCTCAGGCTTCCCAGAGCCAAATGAGGGAAGAGAGCACCAAGGGCGGGATCTGCTGTGGTTTGCTGGTGGGAGTGGTCTAGCATTCCCTTGGGAGCCTTGCAAAACAAGGGTGAGTGGGTGGGTGGGTGGGTTGGGCTGCCCAACTTTGAACTTGAAGGAGGAGCCCCCTTCCTGTCCCTCTGTCCCCATCTTAAAAAGAGGAGACTTAAAAGCTCATCACCCACTTTGGAACCAAGTCTGGTTCTTGGCAACAGGGCTTGCAGGGGGCAAAGTTAGGGGCTTGGCTGTCAACAATTTAGCCATTAACAATAATACTAGCAGTAGCTATTGGAGGCAGCCTGATTTAGTGCCTAGAGAACTGACCTCAAAGTCAGGGAGTCCAAGGTCTGACAGATACTGGCTGGGTGACCCCAGACAAGTCTTCCGACCTCTCTGGCCCTTGGGCATCTCTCTGTAAAAAACTATAAAAATACAAAGAAGGGGAGGTAACTCTGGAAAAAAGAGTTTCCTTATCTGTGAGTTCATTGGTCAAATGAATGATGTTCTAGTCCCCAAAAAACCTGTTATTTCTTTATCTGGTGCTTTCATGATTGCAATGTGCTTTACAAAATGCTGTACCTTTGCTACCAGTATCATCACCTCCATTTTACAGATGAGGAAACTGAGGCTGGGAGGTCAAGTGACTTGCCCACAATCCCACAATTGATGATCACCATCCTGCTCTGTGTTAGGGAGTGGGAATGAACCAAGCTGAGATGAAAACCTTACTCATGGGTTTGGGAAAGAAGATGAGGTCATTGGTAGAGAGGATTTCTGGGTGAGGAATGTCCGTTCACCAATGCAGGTTGACCCCTCCCTTCCCTGCATTAGGCACACCTACCTCCAGGGTTGTTTCAAGGATCAAATCAGATAATATTTGTAAAGGCCTTAGCCCAGTGTCTGGCACATAGTAGGTATGCTGTAAATCCTATTCCCTTCCTTTCCCCCTTATCGTTAGTATTATGATTCTACACTGGCGGAAACTAGTGTAGATCAGGTAAAGTACCTACTGTGTGCTGATCACTGAAATACAGAAACAAAGAAGGAAGCCCTTCTTCCTCTCCAGGAATTCACATACACAGATATGTGTCAAGGGGTAAATGCCAGGTAACTTGAGATGGGTGACTGGGGATCAGAAAGGCTTCCTAATGGAACTTCGACTACATCTTGGGGAAGGAGAGGGAGGCCGTGAAGTGGACATGAATTGGGTGCATTCCAAGCTTGGAGATGGCCTGAGCAAAGGTGCAAAGATGGGAGACAGAGTGCCATGGGGGACTGCGAGAGCATCTTAAAGAATCACCCCCCCAAACGAATAGTTGATGATCCTATGAAAGTAGGATTGGAGTAGATGTGGAGGGGTAGGATTTTTATGACTTCATTCAATGATCGGGGATGCCTCCTTGTGACATCATTTTGGTCTGTCTTCAAAAGAGGGGCAGGAATCCTGGCAGAAGAGGTGGGAAGGAGAAGAGACTGGGTTATATGGATGGGAGCTTGTCTAAAGGGGACAAATAGCCCAGTTGGACCAGATCACAGTTAGCCTGAATACTGGGGAATTGGAGGCTTGAGGTCGACCCTGACACCAGGTTGGGAAGGATTTCAGTTGGAATCTAGTTATTGCTTCCAGATGCTGGGACCCCAAGTGCATATCTTTGCTCCATACACTTTTGTGATGTGTGATAACAGAGTATCAGACCCAGTGATGCCCAAGGTCCACTCCCAATCTGTGATGGAACCCTGTTTGCTTTCCCTCCAAAAGTGCAATAAATATTCCAAGGAACCTGAGTCAGGTTGGGCTGCTAAGCAAGCCAAGGGTTGGAAAGGGCTGTGATCACCCCAGGTGCAGTGTAGATACCTTGTGTGGAGGTTCTAAGTCTGAACCTCACTTCCATTTGTCTATGACATGACTTCTAGTATTTCCCTAGGTGTAGACAGCCCACATTTACATAGTGCCCTAAGGTTTAGACAGTACCTAGAGCAGTGGGAGTTGAATTGTTGTATCCCCATTTTAGAGATAAGGAAACTGAAAGCCAGAATGATCCAACCCTGTTGCCCGACCTTTGCCAGCTCTGAATAATCCCGTGTAGGAGTCAGAAGCCTGCAAAGGTTTCTTTGGAACTCAAATACCTGAACTAGCGGAGGAGAGAACTTTGCTGGAAATCTCTTGGGGCTCTTGGTCATGATCAGAAGCAGTTGCGTGACGCTGTACAGAGCTCAGTGTATCCAGGCCCCACTCATTGAGTCAGATGAACTGACCTCATCTCCTCATTCGGTTGGCATTAAATTAGCATCCTGGGAGTTTGAGTATTTGCTAGGTGATTTGGGGGGGATCTTTTTGGCTAAAAATCTTTGACCCGCCACTCCTCACCCCTACCCCAAACCCTTGGAAAATATCAGTGATCACAACCACTTTGGCCAGAGAGAGGGCATTCTGGGCTGTGGAAGCAGCTCGAACCAAAAGGCAGGCAGACACCAGCGTGTTTGTGTGAAGTTAACACCCACCCACCCCGGCCCCCCCAGCAGAGGCCAGCTCCCTTAAAGATTCTGCTCTCCTTAGAGACATGCTTGAGACCTAACCCTGCATGAAGGCTTCTTTATTGAGAAGGAAGAGAAGAAAATAAACACACACTCTGTGGGTGGGAGCCGGCCCTTCTAGGGAGATGTGTCTTCTCCACACGTGCCCCATCCCTGGGGGAGGGGTGGGCCACTCAGCATGGTGCCCCATTGGGCCGAATTTGTCAGTGTGCTAGCCATGGGTTCCTGTCACGAGCTTGAGTTTTCAAAGCACTTCATGGCGTATTGTCTGCAGGAGGGAGAAGTGTTGTGGTCCATTCCAGACTTTGGGATAGAGCTGTTAGCAAAGTAGAAGGAAGCAGACATCCCTTCTCTCACCCCATCACATGAGGCTTTTGCTTGAGACCTTCAGCGATGGTAAACTCTCCCAAAGTCACCCATGTCACTTGTGGATCGATTGGAAGTTTCTCCTTCTGTCAAGCCTCAGTTGACCCCTCTGGGGCTCCCAGACTCCCCTCTGGGGCCCAGCAGAACAAGTGGAATCCCTCTTCCAGGGGACATCCCTTCAGAAGCTTGAAGGTGGCCCTCATGGTAGATGATTAATAAGTGTTTGTGGAGGGACTCCTTAGTCAGTGTTACATGAATTGCTGAAAGTCACTGGGCCCCAGCCAGCCAGTGCTGGACACTGGCTCTCCATAAGCCCAAGGAGAATGGGTCTTCCTTCCATCTTTGTCCTCTCCTGCCTCATCCCCAGCCTGGGGAGCAGAAGTAACTGATGCCTTAACTCCTACCTCCCCAAGGGAAGTTTCTGCCTTCTGTAAGCCGATGCTTTGTGACCATGTGACTGTTCTTTTTTATTCATTCAGCAAACATTATTGACTGCCAGGCCCAGGACTGGGCACATGAGGGAGCCAAGAACAAAGAGGGCCCTCCTTGGGCCCTTCCTCTCCTCGTAAAGCAGCGCACTGCTAATAATAGCCAGGGTAGATGGAGCGCTTTTAGATTTGCAGAACATTCTGCATATGTTACTTAAATTGAACCATCCAGTTAACTCTAGGAGATGGTGATTGCCCTCATCCCCATTTTACAGATGAGGAAGCTCAGTGCCTTGCCCAGAATCACAGAGCTTCTGAATCCCTGAGGCTACCTGGCTGCCTCATGGTTTCAGGACACAGAACCAAGTCCTTCTGTCAGGGGAGACAAAGAGCTCCTAGCTTTGTCATTTGCCTTGTGTCACCTCAGGCAAGTCACTTCATGTCTGTGGGTCCTGCCAATCAGTCACAGGAGGAAATGGCAGACTTGGGATTTGAACCCAGGATCTCGGACTCTGATCCATCTGTCTTTGCACTGCCATGTGCTTTTAAATGAGAAAATTGGACTCAGTGACCTCTGAGGGCTCTCAGCCTTGGGCAAGCCCCTTCTCGCTGGGCCTTAGTTTAGAATGAAGAAATTAGGCTCACTCAATGGTAGGGCTAAGGTTCCTCCCAACTCTAAAAATAAACCTGTGTCCCAGCACAAACAAAGCACGTGTCTGGTTCCAGGGCTCCCAGATTCTGGATGGCACTGGCTTCTCCTGCCTCTGCTGCCGGCAAACAGCTGCTGCTCATGTCCCATAGCCACGTGACCCTCCGGCAACAAACGTGGGACCCTGGGATCCAGGGCCTACCTGGGAGCTTGGAATGAAGTGACCTTCCTTCTCTCACCCCAACACTTAGGAAGCTGCTGGCTCCTTTGGAAGAAGAAGGTTCAGACCTCAAACAAGGGAATCCAGGCTCTTGAGAGTTTGCCATCTAGATGGGTGGCATGGCTCTCCCTCCCTCTCCCACCAGCACAGTCCATGGGGCTCATCCATCTTTGGATAAAGGTCTCCAGCGAGCATCCCGCTCTCAAGGCAGTCCCTTCCACTTTGGGTAGCACCCAAAGACCTTTGTTCTCCACATCCAGCTTCAGTGGGCCTCTTTGTAAACACCCCCATACCTCACTTTGCTGCCACTCCTGCCCTGTGGGGCTTATCTCTCTCACAGGGCTCAGAGGTGGTCATCACACCTGTCTCCTGAACCTTCTCCCCCAGTTTGACAGCCTCTCAAACCCTGGCAGATAAGACATTTCTACCCCTCAAAATCTCACATCCCTGCTGATCCCACAGTCTATTTATGTCAGAAGTGGGGTTTGAATCTCAGGCCACTCACTCCACTACCTCGATCCCCCACCTCTTTAGAGAACCTGGGGCTTCCATGGAATGCTGGGAGTTCTGGTAAAAGGATGGAGAAAGCCAACCTCCCGATGAAGCATCCTTTCAGTGGGGGGTGGGGAGGTCTGTTCTCTGTATCCTGCCCCTATCCTGCAGGCTCCACTGCTTCTCTGCCTCCCCCCCATACACACACAGACACACATTTTAAAGTCCTCCGCTCCCTGCCAAGATGTAAGTATTAGTAATAAATTACATGAAGGAGCATTTTCACAGAAGCCGCGACCACAAACAAACAAAGCAAACAGGCCCAGCTCCTCTGGCTGCCTGCTAATGGGTACCATTGGCACTACCCACCCCCACCCCCTCTGTCCCTCTCCCATCCCACCCCACCAGGCTGCCTGTCAGCAGAGCTCAGCTCCAGTATGGGTAGAAGCCTCAATGCCAACCCCTGTGTGGCCTGTGCTAGGTTAGAGAGGGAGGGCAGAGCGATTCAGCAGCGTTATTATGTTAGGGAGCCATTGTGAGGGTACCCTGGAAAGTGCCCAGGGGTGGATCAGGGGACCTATATTTAAGCAATGGCTTTTCTCTCAGCCCTGTTCATGGGACTTTAGGGCAAGGTCCTTCACTTTTCTGTGTCAAAGTTTGGGTTGGTATAAAACATGAGCGGTGGGCTCAGTGGTTTCTGTTTTGACCTAGTTTCAACATTCTATGTTCTAAGCTCCCTCCCAGCTCTGACATCCTCTGCTCCAGTATCCGATATTAAACATTCTAAGGTCTCATCTGACTTTGCAAATTCTGTATAACAAATGTGTGTCCGGACAGGGATATCTCTGGGTTGGCAGCATTTGGACATTTTATACCTTTTCTTTCATAGAAAGAACACTTTTAAGTTCTTGAACAGAATACGTTTGTTGATTTCCTCCTGTGGTTGATTTGCCCGATGCTCTGTAGATATGAGAGGACAAATGAGTAGGGGGGGTGTGCGTGCCCATGTGTGTCTGTCTAGAAAGAAATTTGAAGTTGGAGAACTGTTCAAATTATTAAATATCAGTTACAGACTTGCTGTGTGTGGTTTCCCTCTATCTGGTGTACAGAATGTCCCACAAGTCTGTGCAGCTTTAAGCTTCAGATTCTTCTAAGACTTCAGTACATCCATTGGTAGGAAAATGATCAGTGTAGTCTCTGCCCTCAGAGTGCATATGGCATCCTACCACAGGTAGTGAGGAAAAGCACTATTCTGAGAAACCTGGGTTCAGATTCTGCTCTGACACAGTGAACTGTATGGGACACTCCATACCTCCAAAGCCCAGTTTTCTCACATGGAGAATGGCAGTGGTCACCTTTGCACTCCCTCTCTTTCTTAAGGGAAGCACCCTGCCGAGTCTGGAGGTGAAGTGTTGAGTTGAGCATAAGTCACCATGCAGTCTAGGAGGGTGGGCACAATTGTTCCTCCCTCCCTTGATAAGGCAGTCCCAGGCTCCAGGTTCTAAACTTCCCCTCTCTCTTTTTGTCTTCACAGAGTGCAGCTGCGGCCCCAAGCCCTGTGCTGGGCAACATCCCGCCCAACGATGGCATGCCTGGGGGCCCCATCCCTCCCGGCTTCTTTCAGGTAGGCCTGAGCCTTCGGGCATCTCCCTTAATGCCCTGGACCAAGCGGCCGAGTGAAAGTGGAAGGTGGGCTGGGAGGGGTTTTTGTGGCTAGCTCAGTTTGCCATGGTCTAAATACTGTTGATGTGACACTTGGTTCAAACTCTCTTACCCTCTTATTGCTTCCTACCCCCCACGCCCCCTACACCCCTCCAGAAAATTAAATGACGTTCCTTGCCATTTCAGTGTGTCCTCACTGCTGAGTTGGCTTTTTCCCGATAAGTTGGTTTGGAATTTTGATTGGTTCAGTTCCTTTTGTGTGCTGGGTATCATTTCCCTTGGAATTACTATGAACCATTTTCACTAAGGTGGATGTTGCGCATCTTTTGGCATTTTCTTTTTCGTTGTCATCACCTTCTGGTTTTCCTGGCCTAAGCAAACAGCCCAATACAAACAGCTGGGTACTGGCAGGGTTGGGGCCTGAAATCTTTTCCCTCTGGTTAACCACTCAATTTTTTCCAACTGTAATCACAGAAAGTGTTTGACAAACAGTTGCTGAGGCTCTCAGCCACAGGCAGAAACAGTCTTCGCCTGGGTCAGGGGCCCTGGGTCTTGTTGACAGTGCCTTACTGGGATTTCTTAGGGGGATTTCTCTCATCACTGTGGTTCTGTTTTGATCTGGAGGGCTCTCTCCCCTCCCCATCCTCTTTCTTCTCTTCCCTTGCCTCCACCCAGAGTAATCAGTCCATTTGCAGGCACAACAACACAGGCTCTAAGAGCTACTAATGGGAAGGGCCATAACAAGCCATTCTCAGATGGACATTTCAAAGATTCATGAAATGTAGCGTGTCTTTAATTTCCCTGAGAGATCTTGTGGCTCTGGGTCTGGGAGGGCGAGCCGTTAACCACGGGAAGTCTCCGGACACTTAAGCTGTGTCCCTGAATGCTTCCCATGGCACTCACTCTCTGAGAGAGATGGGTTTGTTGCTTCCCTGCCAAGTTTTGGCTCTAGCAGGTGGTCTTCAGCAACACTGGGTTAGGAGTCTTCTTTCTGCCTAAGTCTGGCCATTGTTAGGGGTGTTCCTGATCCTGCCCATTTGAAGTACCAGAATCCTTTTCCTTATCTCACCTCTTGGCTGCCTACAACCAAGGTCAGTTGATGGGTGGCCAGGGACCTCACTGCAGGAGAGCAGTCAAGTTTTTCATTTCTGTGCCTTGCCCCAGCTTACCTGTCTCTCCCTGTCCATTTCCCACCTATTGATGTCCCAGCTTCAGGTCTGCCACCTCCTTCCCAGTGCTCCTCCCTACTCCTCCCACATCCCCCAAATCCTTTCTCATAATGCTTTTTGTTTCCTAGAATTCTTATTGCCCTTTCTTATGGACCTACATGTCTGATCTGACCCTGATGGATTATCAGCTGTTTGAAGGCAGATGCTGTGTCTTGTTCAGTGTGCCATCTTTCCTTGAGCCCAGGTCACGGTGGATGCTGGATCAGTGTTTCTTTCATGAGACCTAATGCTGTTCACAAGAGGAGAGAAAAAGAGTTTAGACCAGAATTTCTTCACCTTTAGCTGTCTGGTGGAACCTGGGGACCACTTTTCAGAACTATGCTTTTAAATGCATAAAATAAAATATGTAGGAGTATAAGTTATATTGAAATAGTTATTAAAATGTCATTTTGAAACGACCCCAGATTGGGATTGGGGCTGGGGAGACTTCAAAAGCCACCTTGTCCAACCCCCTCATTTTTATAGAGGAAAAAACGGACTCCAAAAGTGGTGACCTCTTGAACTGTGTGTCCAGTAGAGCTCTTAAACTCAACATGTCCACAACTGAGCTCATTATCTTTACTCCAAACCTAACCCCCTTCCAAACTTCCCCATTACTTAGAGGGCAATACCATCCCCCCAGCCCCTCAGGCTCCCAATCTAAGAGTCACCCTGGACTCTTCATTCTCTTACTCCCTGTTTCCAAACTGTTGTCAAGGCCTGTTGATTTCACCTGTGCAACATCTCTTGTCTATTTCACCTCTGCAGCATCTCTCATCAGTTTCATCTCTGCAACATTTCTCATAGATTTCACCTCTGCAACATCTCTCATCAGTTTCATCTCTGCAACATTTCTCATAGATTTCACCTCTGCAACATCTCTCATCAGTTTCACCTCTCTGCATTTCTCCTCCATTTCACCTCTATTACATCTTTCCAATTTACCAACTTCTCTCCTCTTACCCTGCCCCCACCCTGGGGCAGGCCCTCAGCACCTTACGTCTCAATTACTGCAGTAGGCGCTGGTGGATCTCCCTGCCTTAAGTGTCTTCCCACTCCCGTCCATCTCCGTTCAGCTGTTGAAGTGATTTTCCTAAAGCCCAGAGCTCACCATGTCACCCCTTTACTTAGTAAATTTTGGTGGTCCCTCTTGCCCACCAAGAGCAAAGATATCCTGTGGTATGCAAAGCCTTTCATAACGTGGTCCTCGTCATCTCCTTCCATTCTTATATACGCAAACCCATGAGGACTGATCCAAAAATGACATTCCCTCTCTTGACTCTGGGCATTTTCTCAGTGTATTCGCCATGCTTGGAACATTCTCCCTCCTCCTTTAACTCCCACCCTTTACAAGAAGCCCTCCCCAACCCCTGTTCATTCCAGTACTTCTGTTAATCATTTCCTGTTTATACTGTTAATTAACTTCTATTAATTATTTCCTGTTCATCCTGTATTTTGCTTACTTGTGCATATCTGTTTGCTGGTTGTCTCCCCTATTTAACTGTAAGTTCCTTGAGGACAGAGGCTTTCTTTTGCCCCTTTTTGTATCCTTAGTACTTAACACAAGAGTAGGTAATAATCAATGCTTATTGACTAACCAAAGTGACTTTCCCAAGATCATACAAGCAGAAGAACTGGGTGAGATTTGAACCCAGTGCTCTTTCTGCTGCAGTACTTTTAAGGAATCCCACTGGACAGATGTTGGGCTTGTGAGGTCAGCACCAGCATTTTTTGTGTGTGTGTTAGGCACTGAGGATACAAATACAAAAATGATTGGTTCTTGCCCTCAAGGAGTTTGCATTCTGAAAGGGAAGTAGAGAGGTCTAGTCATGTCGTGGTCTTTGCAGAGGAGGGAAGAACCACTCCTGGTAGAAGATAGAACTCGTTTTACAGATGAGGAAACTGAGGCTGAGAGGGATGGAAGGACTTTCCCAGTGTCACATACATGATACTCCAGAGAGGCTCAAATCAGGGTCTTTATTTTGTCTTTTCAGTTATTATATGAGGCGCCTATCTGAGACCAAAGTCCCCTTGGGGCCAGGAAGGGAAAGGCCATTGTCTGTTGTCAAATGAAGGTTGACAAGGCCATTTCCTGAAGGTGTCTGTGTCATAATAGGCATATTAGACCTTGGCTGTTCACCCTAAAACAAACTCATCTTTTAGCAAGCACTTCTAAGAGTCAAAACGGAAGCAGAGATGCTATCTCAACTTTTATCTGCTGCTAACAATTCCCACTCTCCCCCTCCTTGGCTCTGGTGACATTCTCTCCCAGGGGCTTTACACCATTCTTAGCTGTAGCTGGGTGCGGGCTAGCTGACTTTGGCTGGCCTTCTCCATCCCCATCTCAGGAATCCAGCGCAGGGAGGGGCGGGGAGCATGAGATTGGGACTATCTCCCCTCTCCCCAACCGGGAGCTGTGGATGGAGCAGGGCCCCCTCTGGTCTATCACCAGCTGAGACTCTGTGGCTTTTGGGGGTTCCCTTGGGGAAGATCAGAGCAGCTGTCCCCATCGTGCTCCCCTTGTCCATCCCCCACCTCAGGAGCACTCCGACAGCACTGAGTTCTTAGGTTCTTAGGCTAAGCTCAAGACTCCCATTAGAAATGTCCTCTCTTCATCCGGGGGGGGGGGGGGGGTGGGGTGGGGTGGGGTGGGGGGATTATGGGAGTATCTGGACTGTAAAGTTTTGAGCAGCAAAAGACCTTAGAGATAAACAAATTGATCTACAATCTCATTAATCCATCAGCAAGCATTTCTTAAACACCTACTGTATACTGGGTACTAAGGATCCAAAGCAAGTGAGTGAAACAGTCCCTCCTTGCAAGCAGCTTTTTGCAGCATTTTTACATGTAACCCATCCTGACCATGTCAGGCGCATTTGTGTCTCCTCTATTGGTGCAGCACTTGGCATATAGTAAGTGCTTAATGAATGCTTGTTCGGAGCTCATGTGTTTGAGGTTGCTGCCTGCTCATGCCTACCTCACTTTGCAGAGAGAGAACCTGAGGTCCTGCAAATCTCGCTCAGTCAGTCAGGAAGAGAGGCAAAGAGGCGTGCCTGTGTGAAATAATAGTGGGGTCACGTACGGCCATGATCCCTTGCAATCTCCACATTCTGATTCTGTGATTCTGGGCTACAGTTAAAAATGGTTTAAACCCTTTTGCCCCCCACGACAACTTTGAGATGTCTTGTGGCTTCATTGTTCTCCACGTTTTACAGAGGAGAGTTTTCCCAGCAATGCATAGCTATAAATCATATGATTCTAGACTGGAACCCAGCTCTTTGTGAGTGAAAGTTGTTTTTACTCTCTTTGCATGCATCCATATAACCTTATGCCATCCACACAGGTGCTCAGAAGATATATGAAAGTCCTTCCCAGCTCTGACATCCCCTGTCCTCAGGCCCCTCCCACCCTGACATCCCCTGTCCTCAGGCCCCTCCCACCCTGACATCCCCTGTCCTCAGGCCCCTCCCACCCTGACATCCCCTGTCCTCAGGCCCCTCCCAGCCCTGACATCCCCTGTCCTCAGGCCCCTCCCACCCTGACATCCCCTGTCCTCAGGCCCCTCCCACCCTGACATCCCCTGTCCTCAGGCCCCTCCCAGCCCTGACATCCCCTGTCCTCAGGCCCCTCCCAGCCCTGACATCCCCTGTCCTCAGGCCCCTCCCAGCTCTGACATCCCCTGTCCTCAGGCCCCTCCCAGCCCTGACATCCCCTGTCCTCAGGCCCCTCCCAGCCCTGACATCCCCTGTCCTCAGGCCCCTCCCACCCTGACATCCCCTGTTCTCAGGCCCCTCCCAGCCCTGACATCCCCTGTTCTCAGGCCCCTCCCAGCCCTGACATCCCTTGTTCTAAGGATCCTCTCAGCACTGATATCCCTTGTTCTATGTTCTTAGGATAATTGACCTAGAACTAAAGAACCCTTAGAACCCAGTCAAGCTCCATCACCTTAAAAAATGAAGAGTCAGGTCTCTATATAGTAAAGGGCCAAAGCAGGATTAGAATCCAGGCCCTCTCTGACTTGAGGCTGACTCTCTTTTCTGTGGCCCTTCCTCTTTTCCACATTCTGATGTCTCTGTTCTGATGTTCTTTGTTTGCTTCTGGGTTTTTATGTTTATATTATTTCATTTTTATGTTTCATAGTGTTTTTAAACAGGGCTTTGACATTGGGGGCTAAGAGGGTGCAAGGATATCCAAGGTGGCCCTGTGGGCATCACTTCAGTTCTGGACTGAACTGAAGGTGGTCGGATTTTGTAGGCTTGACTTTGTTTATATGAACTGACCTCAACATAAGGTTTTAGAGAAGATGGGTGTCTGAGCTCTAGCTCCTTCCTCAGGGCAAACAAAGGCTGGTCCTCCCCATCTCATCCTCTCAGCCTTGTCCCAACATCTTCCCCATAACCATTTACAGATGTTTACCAGTTCTCCTTCTCACCCCCACGCCCCATATCATGCTCACCCTAGACTCTTCGTTCTCTTCTCATATCAGAGTTTGAAGCAAGTAGAAACGTAACCGTCAAAGACCACTCTCATCCCTGGCTCCGTATTTGTCCCTACCACAGGGGCCAGTGGGATAGGGAAGGCAAACACAGGCACAGGATAACAATAAAACCCCATATGCCACCCCACCTCCATTCCTATCAGTTTGAAGCCAGCATGGAGAGGAAGAGATGAGAAGAGTAGGAGAATGGAGATGAGGATTGAGAAAGGCAACTGTAAGAACAGGGATGGGAGAAAGAAGGAGGTGAGAGAAGGAGAAGAGGAAGGTCAGATGAGAGAAGGCATGTGAGCAGAGGAGGAGGAGGAGAAGTGGATGTCAGGCAGATCACATGGCTCATTCATTAAGTGCCTATTGTGTGCTGGCATCCCACCAAGTGCTGGAAATGCAGGGACATTACAGAGTTGGTCTGACCCACAAGGTGCTTGTGTCCTACTGAAGAATACAATGTGTACGGGGTGGGGGCTTTTCATCGCAGAGGGAATCTCAGCCAACCAAGAGTTCTTGGAGGATTGGAGTAGGAGTATTTGTGCCGATGCCAAAGATGTCATGCTGCACTTAGCGGAACACTGGAACTCCAGTTACCTGACCCATAGCAGATAGGACCGGCAGTGGTATGAGTTACCTTTTGGACAGTTCAGGGTAGAATTGGGGATTAGGAGCAAGTTATTGGTGCAGGTGGTACCATGGACAGAAGTCCAGAAGAAGGGAAGCCCACGAAGGGGCCTGGTTGTAGGCAGCTTGAGATTGAGGTGTGTGTTGGGAGGGACGTCCATATAGAGAGGACCTGATCGACCACAGGCAGCTGTTGAGGTGACTCTGGAGCTCAGAGAGAGGTCAGGGCTTGAGAGCACACACTTGGGACACTATCTACATTGGGGTTAATGAACCTGCCCAGAGGAGACAAGTGATTCAGTAGACGGGGCCTTGAAGGATCCCTCACAACAGAGGCGCCCGTGGAGGGGCCTGGGGACCTAGGACAAGACTCATGCAAGTATGTTGGCATAAAGGAGGAACTCCAGAAGGAGGCAGGGGGTAACTGCATCGAGTGGGATGACAAGCCAAGCATTGTTGACTGCTGTTTGGGAGGGGTGGAAACCAGGCCAAGGTAGATTTTTAGGTCTTAAGAAAGTGGAAGAAGCTTAAGTTTTAGGAAACATCTCCAAGTGTTTAGCAGTCTGGGGAAGGAGAGGGCTGGGGCAGAAGTGGGTGGGCTAGCAAGGTCCAGGAAATGAGCTTTTTAAAAAAAAAAATTTTTTTTTTTTTACTTGGGCATGATGGGAGCCGTATGCTTGAGAGAGACAAACAGAAAGAGGACCAGATTAGCCACAGTAAGGCTCTGGGAGAGACAGGAGGGCAATGGGATCATGGGCAGAGAGAGAAGTAGCCCTAGGGAAAGCAAGGGAAACGTGTGATGGAGGGGAGACTTTTGGGGGAGTGGAGGAGGAGGCTCATGGGCCAGATGTCTCATCTTTTCCATCAAGTAAAAAGCTAGATGCAAATGTTCTAGCGAATGTCCTGAGCAGGAAAAGGACAGTGACTGAAGGATCATGGAATCATAGCTAAAAGGTCATCAGCTCAGTCCCCTTCATTTTACACAGAAGAGATCTGAGGCCCCGAGAGGTCACACAGGCCCTGACTAATCAGTCTTCTCAGGCACTGGAGGCTTAGAGAGGAAAGAAGGCTGTGTGGGTGGGCAGGAGACCAGGAGCTGACTCCCAGCTCTGCTGCCGAAGACCTGGGTAGTCCTGGGGCATCAGACTAACATCTCTGGGCCTCAGTGTCCTCCTTTCTAAAATGACCAGTGTGGATGAGATGTCTAGGCTAAGATCTTATGATTTATTCAGCACCTATGATGTTCCAGCCACCTTGCTCAGAGACAAAAAACAGAAACCATGCCTGCCCCTAGGCTACTCACAGTCTAACGGGACACAAAGCACACATAGGGAAGAGTATTCTACGTATAAATGTGTAACAGAATGAAGATGGCATAGTGGGTGGGGATGGCCCTGGAAAGGATCAGAAAAGCAGAGAGACTGATTCTCACACACACATACAATCTCTCTGTCTTTTTCTTGCCCTTCTTCCCCATGTCTCTGTCCCTGTCTCTTTCCTTTCTGTATTTCTTCTCTCCTTCTCTCTCTCCCTTTCTCTCTCCTCTTCTCCCCCATTCATCAATATCTATCTGCCCTCACACACACCCCACCTCTTCCCTCTCTTTACCCAGCCCTTCCAGGGTCCCATTGCAGTGCTCCGTATAGGATATAGGTGAAACTATCCAAGATCCAAAGCACTTAACCCACAAGGACAGGAAATAGAAATTCACTGGACTTGGGGATCATGGATCCTTGGAGAGAGCAGCAGCTGCTCCAGCCTCTGCTGCCCCTCCCCCAGGCCCCAGGCAGCTCTGGCTCCCCTCCTCCAAGACTGACAGACGGTCGGGTTCACCCCCTCTGAGAAAGGATTACGGTGTGGGCTGGGCTCTCCAACTGCTGGGCTGCGTGCCAGAGTCAAGGGGGAGGCGTAGTGGAGCCCCTCCCGGTCTGTTGCAGCATCTCCCCGACATAGAACCTCTTTCTCCAGAAGCTGGGAGGTAGGCCAGAAGTTCCCCTCGCAGGGCAGGATATGGCCACTGGAGGTAGTCAAGGTTTGGCGAGATAGAGACTGAGACCCCTGGCCAGGTAGCCTCAGTTTCCTGTCCTGTTAGATTCCCTTCCACCTCTGACCTTTGCCAGGGGCCTGCTACCTGTCCCATGTCCCCACCAGCTTCTCATTGCTTAGTCTTCAAGAAAGGGTCTCAGTACCAGAATGGAGGCTTTTCTCTTCTAAACCATCCTTAGCAAAGGTCACAAGGCCCCAGCTTTATCTTTTCCCCCCACAGTGGCAGATCAACCCTTGTTCTCAGCTGTGGACAAAAGGCCCCCAGCCAAGGAACCACGGAGCTGGGCCACCTCTCTCTCTCCTTTCCCACTCCCTTTTGAAAAGTTGAGACTTAGTACCTAATGGTAGGGAGGTCGTGATTGGGGGGAACATTAAAAGGGAGAAACAGGTGAGAGAGAGTGACTGTGGATACGTGTCCATGGGAGGGGATGCACACATGTGTAGGAAGGAAAGGGGGGGTGTGCACACGTGTTCATGGAGGTGGGTGTGCACACACATATAAATGGAGGTGGGTCTGCACACACGCGTATTTGCCTGCTCCTGTCTTTCTTTAAAATTCCAGACTCCGATGAGTCGCCTTTGAATGTGGAGCGATGACCAGGCCAGGAAGTGTCTCTGCCTGTTGCTGTGAACGCTGGGCAGCCGCAGTTCCCCACTGGCAGGGCTGATGGATGTTTCCTGCCGGAGCTCGGCTGGGCCCATCAGTGTGACAATGCTGCCCCCTAATGCACAGAGTCCTTGGTGTGGGGAACCTGGCAGCTGGGGGGCTCTGGCCACTCACCTCTCCTCTCTCCCTCCTTCCTCTCCCGACCCAAGGCTCCCTGATGGGCTTTGTGTGTGGATGAGATGGGAAAGCTGTTGGTCCAAAGGAGGGCCACATTTGGACTCCAAGGAGATATGTTGGAACTCCATGTGGCTACTTAGGGTGACCACTCTAGGCCTCATCTATAGGTTGCTGTTATATAGATAAAGCATAAGAACCTGAGTTCAAATCCTGAACCTGCCACTTAATGTCTCTGTGATATGTGGCAACTTATGTTACCTTCCTTGGCCTCAGTTTCCTTATTTGTAAAAGGAGGGGGTAGGAGAGGTACCCTCTCAGGTCCCTCCTGCTCCAAATCCATGCTCCTGCATGGGGGAATTAGAGTGTATTCAGTCCTAATGCCTCTTCTCCATCCCCCACGCTCCTCTTATATCTCTCCTTTCCAGCTTCAAACCTCTGGGGCATCTTGGGAAAGGGAAGTTCAATCAATCAGTCATTCATTAACATTTATTAAGCACCTGCTGTGTTCCAGGCCCAAAGGCCTAGTGGACAGACAGCTGGCTCCCCTTTGCTTTTCTGAGCCTTAGTTTCCTCATCTGGAAAGCTGGCACCCTGGCTCTACGCAGAAAGGTACTTTCTGTCTTTTCCATGAGGATCTGGCACGCTGAATCTCTTCTATGAAACAAGGTATTGGGGGAGGCAAATCCTTCAGCTGTTGCTTGAAGAAAGAGTTGGAGGGGCAGGGGATAGCATATCCAGCCGCGTCCCATTATGAGCTGGCTCATCCCCAGCCCCGGACATCCTGTGGCTTTGGATGGCCTCGCTGTACTGAGTGAGGGTGGGCCACCAGGTGCTGACTTCCCTCTCTCTCCCTCCCTCCTAGCCTCTAGCTCAGGGCTTGAGCCTAAGCTCTTTGGCATCTAGGCCATGGTCCCAGGGAGCCCAGAAGGCAGCTCTCTGCTGGCCTCCCCCTCCCTGCCTTCTGTCCTCCAGAAGCTTCCTCCCACTCCCCAGGCTCCAGACCCTCTCTTCTTGGTCTGTGGGCCTCCTTGGCATCTAGAATCTCAGGAATCTTCTCCCTAAATCTATTAACAAACATATATCAAGCCCCTACTATGTCCCAAACCCCTGGGATTCAGAGAAAGGCCAAACACAGGCCCTGCCTTCAGGAAGCTCACGTTCAGTTCAGGAAGTTTAGCATGAATTATTTTGAAACTTTCTTCCCCCCCTCATATTCTCTCTAAGGGATTTGGGGAGGAGGGGGAATCCTAAGTCCCTGATTCTGGGAGGTAATCCAGTCTCAAAGGAAGCAGAAATCTAGTCTTGGCCCTGGTCTTCCCAGTGAAGGATGGTGGGAGCCCGTAGAGAAGAGGGGACTTGCTCAGGGCCAGAGTTCACCCCCACATCCTGGGACGTCAAAGCCCAGGGTTGTGTTTCCCAACACCTTACAAAAGCAGCCCAGAGTCCTGATCTTAGGAGGTACCTCAGGACATCCCTCTGGCTCCTGTTTGAAACAGAATGCTCCAAGGCTCTTGACATGAGGGCCTCCAAGGGTGATGGGAGGTTTTTTATCTCTGGAAGAGGTGATCTCTATGCTAAGTTGTCCTGTAGGAGGCCCACTAGGAGCACAGACAGGGCCTGATAAATTGTGGCAGGGGAGACACAGGAATCTGTATGGACTCTGTGCTCTGTTCAGTCATTCAGCAGATGTTCTCTGAAAGCCCACCTAGGATCAGTCCTGAGGATGGCCCCAGATCCTTAGCCCATCCTGACTCCCAGCTATCTTTGCAGCCTTGCTTCCCATTGCTGTTCAGCTGGTGTGCAAGACCCCTGGGCTCCCCCTGGGCCCCATGTCTGCAGTGTTGTTCCTCCTGCCCTCTGCTTCAGAATTACAGCCCAGTGGGAGAAGAGAGGAGAGTGAGCATCCACCGTATGCCGAGCATTGGGCTAGTGAGAGCTTTTCAGATATCGTCTCATTTTGAAATGTGTGTGTGTGTGTTGGGGAGGGGGTGGGGACGGGTCCTGGAGTAGTCTGAGAGAAGATGAGATGGAATGTAGCCCTTTAAGGGAGGCTGGAATTTAGATGAGTAGAGGGACCTCATTCTTCCCTTAGGTACCTAAGAGAACCTTGACCTTGACCTCCCACATTCTATGGAAATCTTACCCTAGACCTCAGCTGGACTATTCTTCCTTCCCTTGATTCGTGGTTTTTTGTTTCTTTTTAAACCAAAAACTTTTGTCCAAGAAAATACAGCCAGGGGTCAATTATTCTTCCCTCTGGAAGGGGTTGAACTTGAAGACTATGTCCTTCCCCATAGGACTGAGTCCACAGGCCTGGATGGATTCTAGAGTAAGGCATTGAGTGTCTCAGCTTGAAAGGACTTTGGACATCATTACGACTGAGGAACTGGGTAGGCATCAGAGGTAGACTTTGAACTCAGGTCTTTAAAGCTCTTGGGCTCTTTGCAAGAGACCTTGTTTGGGGCTGGCCTTCCCAAGGCTTGTTCTTGACCTCAAGGACCTGCCTTCCCTGGCTGTGCAGAAGCCCCCAGCCCCTGCCACCCCATCAGGTGGAGATCGGAGGTTAGTGTCTGCTTTCTAGCATGCCCAGCAGGAGTAAATGGGAGCTCATTTCAGAAGGAAGGCCCCAGCAGTGAGGAGGAGGACTGGGAAAGACTTCCTGCAGAAGGTGAAATTGGAGCGGAGGCCGGAAGAAGCGAAGGAGGAGGATGGGGACTCTAGGTCAGCTACCAGTTTTTCTAGATGGCTGAGGTCCCCTCCAGGCTTTGATTCCAAGGGTGCCAGCTCTGCCCCTTCATCCCCCATGACTTCACGGAGGAAGGGGTCCTGCTGTTCTCAGTCTCTCCACTGAGAATTCAGTGAGCACAGACAAATGTACAGCTGTTTTGTCTGTCTCACAGCACACACGTGTCCCTAGAAGTAAACACAAGAGGAGGCAGATTGTGGTTTGATGGCAGGCTGTCCCCGGATGGGCTGGGCTGGGCTTCCTGAGGACAGGCAGAGGCTGTCAGGGTCCTCACTAGGAGAGAGGTAGAGCTAGAGCTTGGACTAAAAGACCTGAGATATGTCTCTTCTAGCTTCGAAATCATGGGATTGTGATTGGTTGTTGGAGGTTGAAATGATCCAAATCAGATGAGGAAACTGAGGCAGAGGGAAATTAAATGACTTGCCCCTGTACCCTTCTCCTTCACTGAGGCCTGCCCAGAGATTGCTTCCAAACCTTGAGATCTGGGCCCACCTCCCCAAAATCTGTCCAATCCTGCCATTGACCCCAGCAACCTCCACAGCTCTGTCTATCCAGAGCCCCTCAGCTTGTGTGAAGAATAAACCAGGGAGGGAGAATGTGGAGAAGCCATCTCTCTAATGGAGAGCCTTGAATGCCAGACAAATGCCAGTTTCTTTAGAGCTCAGTGTTATCAGCAAGTTTTATTAAACTCTATATTAGGGGCTAGGGAGACAGACAAGATTGAAACAATTTTTGTACTTAAGAAGCTTAGATTGTACAGACCACTGAGGTCTTTGCCAAGTCTAAGACTTTGCAAGGATGACCCCCAGTATTCTACCTGTGCTACAGGAAGGGGGAGAAATGTTTTTCAGCCTTTGTGTGGCCTGTGTGATGCAGGGGGAAGGATGCTGCATTGGGAGTCAAAGAACCAGTGTTCCAATCCTGGCCCCTGTGGCTTCCTGCCAAGGACAGATAGTTTGGCCTTGGAGGTCCTTTCCAGCCCTCTGATCTTAGAACCCTCCATTAGAGTAGCCATAGCAGGAGTGGTTAACAATGATGCTCTCCCAGTGTCCAGCTCCCCCTCCCTGTTTCTCTGTGTACCTGCCTCTTGACCAGGGCTGCTCCCGTAGGTATCAGACCAAGGCCTGCTAAGTTCCACAGCCCAGACAGAACGGTCGCTCCTTGTTTCAATCCTCCTAATGCTGAATACAGTGATTTCCATACTCACTTCTTCCAAAACTGGGAGTCCCTGGGCCCAGAGGCTGTGATGGATGGATCACCATGTTCCTCAGGATTCACCTGTCTAGATAAGTGGGTGGAGGGCAGGGAAGGGACAGAGGCTGGGATTTGCTCCCTGCATCACTCAGGCCCCTGAGATTTGGGACATGTATGTGACTCTTGGTAAGACTAGAATCTGCCCCACCCCTAGGTCTGCCCTTGGCCGTCTCTGGCCAGACAATGCTGCTTCTTCCTGAGCCAGACCACTCCAGGAGTGGGAAAGGGGGGCTTCAGCAGCAGGTTCTGGCCGGGCCTTGCGGGCCGTCTCTGCTCAGGAATCCCAGGATGGCTGGGCCCATTGTCTCTCCCCATGGTCCATTTCAGACCCGCTTCCTTTCTCCATCCCATCTCCGAGGTCACGTTGGGGTAGAAGGGAAAGACAGAATGGGACAGAAATACCTGCTTTCTCTTTGCTGGCTAGAAATTCACCCCCATGGGAGTAGGCCTTCAAAACCTGCAGTTTAGTTATGTGATCCTGGGCTGCCTCACCAGGGTAGACAGTCTTGCTCATGGGGGACAGTTGGACAGAGGCTTCTGGAGATGAATCATCATGAGCTCAGCCAAAGGCCTCTGCAGGGGGAGCCTGGCTGTGACTTCCCAATGTCTAGAGGGTGAATGTTTTCTAGTGGGCCCAGCACAGCAAGGTGGAGCAGGTTTGAGGGCAGAGCGCTCGCTGGCTTTGAAATCGATAGACCTGGGGTCTGCTTCTAGGTTCCCCCTCGTTTTACAGATGAGGAAACTGAGCAAATTGCCAAGGACACACAAGATGCCAGAATTAGAATCCAGGCTCTTGATGTCACAGTGTACCATGCTCACCAATGAGTTAAGCTAGGGCTTGTGCAGAGAATAACAAACTAGGGAGAGAGAGTATGGAAGTATCATCTCTAGTGGAAAGCCTGAAATGCCAAACACCAGTGTCTTTAGAACTCAGTCAGTGCTAACGAGAGTTGTTTTTTTTAGAGAGAATCAGGTTAAATGACTTGCCCAGAACCACATAGCTAGTAAGTGTAAGTATGGTCAGATTTGAACTCAGGTCCTTTGACTTCAGGCCCAGCGTTCTGTCCACTGCACCACTCAGCCACCCCATCACCATAAATCAAACGATAGTGGAACAATCCTGTGGACTGAGCCTGGGCAAGTTATTTCCCTCCCCAGCCCAGCAGATGTTCCTACCACAGAGGACCAACAGTGTTTATCTGTGTCTGTCTTTCCCTCACACCTCCTCCCTCCCCACAAAACCTTCAATGGTTCCCTGTTGCTCCTAAGGTGATATTACAAATCCCTCAGCTTGGTCTTTAAAGCTTAGGCGGCCTAGCTTGTACCCACTTTTTTTTTTTAACAAATGCCTTAACCTCAGTTTTCCTCCTGTATAAAATAGGCATAAAAACCACTGCCTTGTTTAACTTACCCAAGGTGGTCTAATCTGAATGAGTTAATGGAGGTATGTAAAACCTTAGAAGTAAATAGGAGGTTATATATGGTATTACCTTGCTTTGTCACCATCTAATTATTTGAATTTTTATCTTGACTTGATAGGAAAGGTACACATGGGTGGTGGTGAGTGGTGTTCTTGGTGTCTTGGACGATTCTGTTCCGTACATCCTGGAAGGGACCCAGGGGCCATCTGGTCTGCGCTGCCAGACTAGAGCAGGATCGTCTCTACAGCAGCTGTGTCTGTAAGCTCAGCCTTGCCTGGACAGCTCCTAAAATGGGAAGCTCACTCGCTAACAAATTCACCAGCTCCTTCACTAGGACAAAAGCAGAGTTGGTTTCATGTCTCATTTTGTACTTGGGAAACTGACTTGTTTCTGAACAAATCTAAGACTTTTTTATCTCTTTCTATTGAATTTCTCTGGATTGTCTGGAATCCCAACTCCTGCTGCTCCCCTACAAAGGCCAGTGTTTGGGCTTGATAGAGGCAAGAAAGGACTTTTCCACCAGCCTGGAACAAGGAGACCTGGACTCCAGGTGCAGCTCAGTCCTCACCTCACTCTGTGGGCCTCTGTTTACCCACATGCAACTTTCCTTTCAGTTCTCACATTCTGTGTTCTTAACGTGTTTAATAATCAACTGGCATTTAAGCCAAACGGTTAGCACCCTGGACTTGGAGCTAAGAAGACCCCAGACCTTTCTTTATTATATATAACAGTCAGTTAACCTCTCTCAGGCTCAGTTTCCTCATTTGTAAAGTCACCGTTTTATTCTCACTTCTCTAGTAACAGCACCCACTTTGTCATGAGGGTCAAATACAGTAACACGTAAAGTACTTTGTATCTCAAAACTTGCTATACAAAAACAATTCGCTGGCGTCATTATTAATGGGTGCAGACAGAGTGTGAAGGCTCAGAACAAAAGTAAAGCCAGGCCCTGCCCACATGGGGCTTCTATTCCATACATCAGAGCATACAAAAGAAATACCAAGTAACTGGAAAGTTACCTTAGAGAAGGCAATGTTAGCAATTGGAGAGAAAGCAGGAAAGGTCTTCTGGAGGAGGTGGTGCATCTAAACAGAAGCCAGGGCTTCTGAGGGGTCCGGCTTGGAGAGGAGAGCCTTCTAGATGAGGGGGACTAGTCTGTTCAAAGGCATGGAGGTGAGAGATGATGGAACATCAGAGGAGGATCAGGCAGTCGGCCCATATGTCTGACTTGGAGAGGAGTCACATGTAAGAAGGCGAAAAATGTTTGGATGCCAAGTGGAAGATTTTCTGTTTATTCCTAGAAGCAACAGGAATCATTAATAGATGGTAACTTGGCAGGAGGGTCTCCATGGGAGTGCCCCAGGGATCTAGATTCGACCTGTATTATTTGTGGCTTTTATCACTGGCTTAAATAGTAGCACTCCTATTAAATTAGCAAGTGACATAAGCTGGGAAGGCATAGCCAACCCACTAGACGAGAGTCAAGATTCCAGACAATCCAGAGAAATTCAATAGAGAGAGATAGAAAGTCTTAGACTTGCTCAGAAACGAGTCAGTTTCCCAAGTACAAGATGAGGGAGGCGTGGCTAGACAACAGATCATCTGAAGATCTGGGGATTTTAGTGGACCACAAGCTCCCTCTAAGTCAGCAGAGGGTAGGGGAGCCCCAAATGCTCATGGGATCTCAGGCTGCCTTAAGAGGGTCAGAGCTTCCAGGAAGACAGGAGAGTCCTGCTGTCTTCCCTTTGCCCAGCTCAGACCCCATCTGGACTCCTGTGTTTCCTTCTTGGTAATGTGATTTAACGACATTGATAAGCTGAAGAGTTTCCAGAGGAGGGCAGTCTAGCCTGGATGGTAAATCTAACAACAATGACTTATTCAGGCTTTAAAGTTTACAAAACTCCATATGTATAGTATCCTATTTCAGTCCTCACAACAACCTTGTGAAATAGGTGTTGTCATTATCCTCAGTCAAATTTCCTCATGAGAAAACTGAGGCACAGAGAGGTAGAGTGACTTGCCTGAGGTCACACAACCAGTAAGACTCAAAGGTAGGATTCAAACTCAGGGCTTTCCAGGTGCTGTCTGGTGCCCTCTATCCTCTGTAACAGAAGAGATTGAGGATATTTACCTGGAGGAAAGAAGACTGATTTGGAGATCTGGCTTCTTTCCTCTGGTTTCTGAAGGGATGTCTTAAATGTCCTGCAGAGGATGGAGTCAGCTTGTGATTGGCCACTTGGGGAAGGGGAGGAAAGAGAGAGATGGAAACAGAAGAAAGGAAGGAAGGCTGACAGGCTCATTGGGTTTGTTAGTCCATTGACCCTCCCTTGCCGGGGGCAAACATTGATTGGATCACAGCTGGGGAGGACCCCTGACCTGGGTGTCTTCCCAGATGGAGAAATGGCTTGACAGGGAAGAGGATTCTCGTTCCAGAAATTCTCTGAAGGATAGTCTGTGATTCTCTCATAGTCCTTACCTCATTAATGTTGCAGTGAATTAAAACAGAATTTGGGGTCCAAGGACCTGGGTTCAAATCCTAGTTCTCCTGCATACCTGTGTAACCTTGCCTCAGTTTCCTCATCTGTAAAATGAAGACATTTAAATGACTATGCCCTACAGACCCTCCCATCTCCAAATCTATGATTCCATGATTCCCAGAATTGGAATATTGTAGTGCACTTGACCAATATGTTCTCTTAGGACTTTGGAGACATGGCCAGTCACAGCCAGAAGGGGCCTCCAAGTACAGAACGTCAGAAGGAAACTGAGAATGGCGAAGGATGGCTGGGAAGGAAGGAGCCTCTGATTTTATTACTGGGAAAGATAATACAGTTGCATGGCTCTTCAGGTTTGACTTCCTACCAGCCTTATGTAGCAGGGAGGATAGAAATGATCACGTGTGTGCACACACGTGCACACAGACACATGCATCATAAAGGAACATTCATGAGTATCCAAGGCTAATGAACCTTCTAGCTGAACAGGACTTTGAAAGATCTTGTCAAAGAGAAACAACTTGGTTCAATAAAAGATCCCGTGACTCGAAGACCAAGACCTGAGTTTGAGTGCCAGTTCCAAAATCTACTACCTGTCTGTGACCTTGGGCAGATCATTAACCTCCCTGAGCTTACATTTCTTCATTCTTGGGTTCCGCTACTTCCCAGGTGTCATGTGCTAAGAGCTGTCCAGCTGCGGGAGGGGCTATGGTTGTCAACATTGAACCCTCAGCCCTTGTAAGTGTCCAGTGTCAGCGTAGAGCTCACACATTCTGCCAGGGAGACTCTGCTGGGGATTCCTACCCTGGGTGTTGTCATTCCATCCCATAGCATTTATTAAGCACCTATTCTAAAGATCCAAAGATGACACTGTGATACTGTGTGGCCTTGGACAACCCATCCTCCATGGCTCTCAGTTTCTTCATCTGTACAGTGACGGCATTGGACTGTGTAACCCCTGAAGCTCCTGTGAGCTTATGTTAAAGCAGTCCCTATCCTCACAGTCTTCCAAATCCTAAGGGGTGGGTTGAGAAGTCTTGACTTTATGGGCCAGTGTTGATGTGGAAAAATGTGGGGAGTCATCAGAGGAGTACTTAGAATGAACTTAGACCATCAAAGGGAGAAGAGACAAACTGTCCCAGCTGGAGGGGCACCTTCTGGGGACCTCAACCTCCCAGCAAGGTCCATTCAATGAACATTTGGCAGTTTGATGAAGATGCTTCTGTCCCTCAGAGTGGAAAAGCTCTTCTTTCAGTTCAGAGCCAGGGCTGGTGCTGGTCACCCCTTGATCTGAGAGTGGTGTCTCCCCTTGGGCTGGCTGTAGTCACCCACAGGGCCAGTGCTGGTCACCTCCTGGCCATCCTCGCTCACCCTGGAGGTTGGCAGCAGCACACTGCTGCCAAGAGTGTGTTTGCTCAAGGTGTTGGGAGGCCCAAGCAGAAACTTGCTGGCTGGGCCAACCAAACGCTGCTTTCCCTCGCTTTTAATCATTGTAGCTGGACCTCCCCGGAAACCTTCCCTGCCTCCCTGGCGCTCTTTTTTCTTCTTTTGGGTTGGTTTTAAATTATCTTGTTTACATTACACCCAAGTTTCCGCTGTACAAAAGACTTGCAGGTGCAAATATGTCCTGCCTTCATTAACTTCCCCTCCCTTTCTAATTTATGTGATTTCAATTTTCCTTCCCTGTACTGTTAATTAGGGGACCCTCTAATCAGTGCCATTATCTCAGTGGTGTTCATGTTTACGAAAGCTGCTAAACAAATGCTTGCAAAATTGCTAAATGGCTAATTAATGTCTGTTAATTAAGAAAATTGCTCATGGTAACAAACCGTGCTGGCAGCCGCTAGAAAGGCGCACACTTGTTGAAATTAGTAACATGGCAGGTAGGGGAACATCTGCTCTGAGGCTCGTCTCTGACGGGAGCGAGGGAAGACCGTGTGCATGCGTGTGTGTGGGCGCGAGAGCGCGCTGAGGGAACGAGCCTGAGCTTTGGCTCCTTCCCTTGCCCTCCAGCGCTCTGCACTCAGACCCTGCTCACTCCCTGGCCCCTCCTGTCTTTCCTCTTCATTCCTCCCACATCAGAGGGGGCAGTTGGACAGATGGGCCTGTTGGGGTCCTTCTGACTCCTTGCAGTCACTGCTCGGGTGTCTCTTCTAGTTCTCACCCACCATCTTCTATAGACTTGGGCCCCTTGGACATCTGGCGGCTGGTGTCTTGACACTGGTATGAAGCCAAGAGTGCTGGTCCTGGGTTCCGATCCTGTCTGCTGTTTAATTATTCTTCTCCTCTTCCCCCCACCCATACACACACCTTTCTGGATCTGTTTCCCTCTATCCAGAGGGTTGTCCTGTTGTGACTCAGAACTCTGGCATGAAAATTCTATTTTCACAATTCACCAAAGGAGTTCCCAGTGCTGCGATAATGGGAGGGTGATCCCTGAGTCCATGGCATGATAGCATCTTATCCCTTAGAAGTCCCCTCAGTCCAGAAGGCATCAAGAGTTTGAATCCTCTGTCAAACACTTGCCAAATGTGTGACCCTGGGTGAGTCACACCATCTGTCTGCCTCAGTTTTCTTACCTATAAAATGGGGGTGAGAATTATAACTTCTGCCTCCCAGGATTTTTGTGAGGATAACACACCATGTGGAAAGTGCTTCACCAGCCTTAAGCCATGACGTGACTATCAGCCAGTCAGGGGGCCTGGGATGAATGACATCTCCTGTCTGTGTCTCAGTTTCCTCATCTGTAAAATGAGCAGTCAGACTAGATGACCTCCACATTTCTCTCTCTCTCTGCCTTTCATTCCCTCCTTTAATGCTGGTGCCTTTCCTATTTCCTCTGTACTTTATCAGCCAGTTATCCAGTCTAGAACTTGATTGGACATAGTGGTTTGTATATCATTTTCTTCCTCCCCCCCCACGCCCCAGCTCCCAGAGAGGGTGGACTGTCTTTTGCCTTCCTGTATATTTTCAGCACTTAATGACCATTTACTAACACCACACACACACACACACTTTGAATAACAAGATTCCCCTGACTTTGCTTGGGGAGCTGAGACCCCTTCTGGGGCCATCTGCAGAGATGGCATCCTCCACGGTGCTGGTGCCAAACTGGGGCTTGGCCTCTGAGCTCAGCGTGCCCACATCCCTCATTGGCCGTCCCAAAATATGACTTCAGGGCCTACTGCTCTGTAGGCAGGGGAATGGACCAGAACTAGGGGTGAAGCAGGGAAGAAGGAAAGGGAGAGGAGAAATCCGTACAGGGAGATCGTGGTACTTCTTTGCCTCCATCCTGAGTGAGTGTAATGGGCAAAGACAGGCCTTTGGTGGTTTCCATGGGCAGTTCATCTTGGAAAGGTGAGTGCTGCCGTAAGACAGGCCCCCCTAATTCATTAGGGTAAATTTATGGGGGGGAGCAGGAGGAGCTGGTCTTTGGGGAAAAGCAACCCAGCCTGAGGACTCGATCTCGATTTCTAGGGGGTGGAAATCAGGACCATCTCCACCCCACCACCCAAAAAAAGGGTCCAGTTTTGTAAGTAAGGGGGCCAGTCCGGGTTCGGACCATGTGTCTCTGTCTGTCTCTTCCCTCCCTGTCTCCGAGTCTCACCCAAGGTATTGGTCATGGCAAACTCGGAAAAGGCTGTTTCCTGGGACAGTTTCCCCCCGTTACGGTTTGAACAGTGTGCTTGGTCTGTTTTCTTTCGATTGCTTGGTTTTTATCTGTTTTTTAAATCCTTTATTAATGTATTTGTCAACCTTGATTTTATTTCTTTTTCCCTGTTAACGGCCAGCGAGCTGGTGATCTTAACGAACAGAACGAGCCCCCGCCACTCACCTTCCCCCGCCACACAGAGCCCACACGTGCCCCACCCTCCAGCTCCCCGACCCCCTTTTGGTTGTCTTTTTTTCCTTTGTTTTGTTTTCATTAAGCTTTTTTCTGCGCTTCTCCATGTGCTATGATCTATAACCTCCTTCTACTGTCTGACCTCGCAGGGTCCTCCGGGTTCCCAGCCCTCGCCCCACGCACAGCCTGCACCACACAATGCTAACAGCATGATGGGACCCCACAGTCAGGTAACGGACACTGTAGCTCTGCCCAGGGCGCCTGGGGAGTCAAGAAACAAGCCAATGAAAGCACCGGGTTTTCCCCCATCCCACCGAGATTTGCTCCTTTGAGAACAATTAGACTTGACCAAGAAGACTTGATAGGAGTTAGCATCTCCCCTCCTCGGCCTTCCTGCCAGCTCCCCCACCCCCAGCCTTGTCGGGGACCCCTCCCCAGGCTGCTGTTGTACTCCCCCCCACCCTGTGTGTTTTCTCACTCCCTTTTTGGGGGTGGGTCCCCCTTTCAGCTGCCTATGCTGGCCTCTCCTCCGCGCTCCCCCGCCCCCGCTCAGAAAGCTTCCCTGTGGACTCCTTTCGCAGTAGGCTGTCCCATTGTGCCCCCTGCCCCCCACCCCTGTTCCCGGTGGTTCTCATGTGTTCGTATGTATGTGCGCGTGCGCGTGCGTGTTTGGCTTCATTTGCGGGTTTTCGACTTTCATTTCGATTTGGTTTTTTGATTTTTTAAAGACCTTTTTTTATTTTTGCTTTTATGTTTTTTTGCCCTCGCCAAGGGTAGCAGAGGGTCTCCCCCTCTGAGCCTCTGCCCCTAGCCCCACTCCCACACCATCCTTAGCCATCTGTTCTTGAGGCCAGTCTCCAGGCCCAGGAGAATGAAGCCTTAGGGCCCAGCAGGCTGGAGCCGAAGATCCACCTTCTCTTTGACGTATGTGACAGTATTCCCCCACCCACACCCCCCTCCAAGTGAAAAAGAAAGTGAGGAGGGAGGTGTTGCCAGCCCGCCATAGCCCGGGCCTGCTGGACTTTGTGCAGTGAGCGGCTTCTGTTGGTCCGTGTGCTCTGAGTGCAGGCTGTCACTGAATCCATTTCCTGTAATTACAGCCCTTTATGTCACCTCGATATGCAGGCGGCCCCAGGCCCCCCATCAGAATGGGAAACCAGGTACGTACCGTACCTTCCTTTGCCTCCTTTCTGTCGCTTGCTGGGGTGGTGGTTGTGGTGACGGTGAGAAGGCTGGGGCCCCCTGTGGTGTGGAGGGAAGGGAGCACCCACGCGCGTCAGGGGAGTCAGCCCTCCCAGGAGCTCCGAGAAGGGGTCACCTGGACCATGGCCCTTATTTTACAGATGGAGAAAATGAGCCCCAAAAAGGAGGAACAATTGATAGGTCAGAGATCTAGGACTAGGAGGCACTTGGTGGTCATCTGGTCCATCTCCTTTATCTTACCGAGGAAGAGACTGAGGCTTTTAGAAACAGATTTAGAGCTGAAGAAGAACGTGGTGATCTCCCTTCATTTTCCTTTCTTCATATTCCCAGTGTTCACCCCCTATCCATCTGGCACATAGTAGGTGCTTAATAGAAACAGACTCTCAGAGAGGGTAAGTGAAGCACAAAGTGAACCCTTGAGATCATCGAAACCAGAGTTTCTTTAATTGTTTTGTCTTAAGACCCTTTTACGGTCTTAATCTTAAACTAAATCTTAGAAAAAAAATCTTAAAAATTACTGAGAGTCCCCCCCCCCCCCCCCAAGCTTTTCCTTTCTTTAATACAAAAAATAGCAACAGGTATGGGTACGTATAATTTACCATTAGAAATAAAATATCTCAACAGTATTAGGAAAATAGTCTGGACTTCACAGACTCCCCCGAAAGGACTCCTGCACTATACTTGGAAAACTCCCTTTTTTTACAGATGAGGAAACTGAGGCCCAGAGAGGTTTGGCTGGATTCACACACTACTGAATGTCAGGCCCGGGCTTCAGAGCCAGGTTTTTTGACCCAGAATCCACTGCTTCTGTTGTTTTAGAGGGGAGGATACAGAGGACAAGGGACCTGGCCCTGGGTCCCCCAGTGAATGTATTGGTTTGATTTCTCTCTCTCTCTCTCTCTCTCTCTCTCTCTCTCTCTGTCACCCTCTCCACACTCCCTCCTCCCTCTCTGGCATTAATACTTCCATTCTGTGGTGCTTGATGGACACCCTGAAGGTCATCTAGTTCAGCCTCTGCATTGTATTAAACCTGGTAGAGCCCTTAGAGGCTATGGGGAGCCCATCCCCTTTCATTTACAGGTCAGGAAACTGAGACTCAGAGGTGGGGGGGGATTTCAGAATCTCAAGGCCACCTAAGTCTGTCAGGGTCCTGATTGGTGATCCATTTCTCTGGCCCCTGCATCCCCCAGAACAAAGTATGATGGTGGTCCAGCAGAGAGCCTTGGGGCCACCTTTTACCTGCAGAACTATAAAGCCTTTTGCCTTGGAAACAGTGTGGAGTGGTAGCTCGAGCTTTGAGTGTGGAGTTAGTGGAAGGAAGGCCTGGGTTCAAACCCTGCCTCTGATACTGTATGACTAGCCGCTTAACTTCCCTCACTGAACTTCTGTTTTCTCATCTGTAAAATGGGGGGAGGGAAGGTGTTAGACTAGATTTTACAACCCTCGGGAAGAGAATGAGAGCTCCCCTCTGAAATAAGAAATGGGGGATTTGGTGGAAATTTGATAAGTAGACCCTCCATATCCTAAGTGGCCATTCTTAAGGGCAGTGTCTTTTTGGCTCCAACATTCGTTCCAGAGCTCCCTGGGTCCCACCCCTGCCCACACACCCCTCTGTGCTCAGGAGCAGCTTCTGAATGTTTCCAGCCCCCACGGATCCCAGGGCCAAAGTCACTGGGGAAATGCCTTGGTGGGTTGTGTTTGGAGCAGGTAATTGTATTTTCCTTTTGACAGCTTTTTCATTGATTTCATAATGACTTTTTATAGAGTAAATGAGTAAAGTGGTACCTAGCCTTGCCACAACTGATAACATCTCCTGATCCCATGGATTGGGGGTCCTCCTGTCCAACCCTCTCATTGACAGAGGAGGTAACTGAGACCCATGGAGTTAGGGGATTCACCCAACGTCTCAGAGCAGTAGGATTTGAACCCAGGTTCTTGGGGGTCTAGCATCTAGCCCATCCCTCTTTACCAGCTGACTCCAGCAAGCCTGGGGGTGTAGGAAGGCTTCTCTGAAGGAGATCCTGGGGCTTCATATTGCAAGAAGGCTTCCAGGAGAGCTGGCCCATAGGAAAGCAGGCACTCCCAAACCAAATTCACTAGGCAGATGTCAGGACTGGAGCCCAAGCTCTTAATTCATCATCTAGGTACTACAGTATAGGACCACAGACCTGTAGGTAGAAGGGATCTCAAATATCCCTCGTTTCTCAGGGGACACCAAGGCCCCGAGAGATGAAGGAAACTTGCCCAGGCTTCCACAGGTGGCAAGCATCAGAGGCAGAATTCAAACCCAGCTCCTCTGACTACAAGAATCAGAAAACCTGGCCATGTCACTTAAGGTAGATCATTTCCTCTATCTTTAGGCCTTACTTTCTTCATCCGTAAAATGAAGGACTTGGGCCCAGAACACCCCGAGGACCCTCCCCACTCTGAACAACACTTAATGTACCAATTTTGGCCAGAAGGAAGGAGGTGGCCAAAGGGCAGATGCTGAGCTTCCCATTACTGGGGGTATTCCAGGAGAGGCCAGGGGATGACAACTTCTGTAAAGGAATCTTCTGTTCAGATTGAAGGTGAATTCCGTGGCCTCTGAGACTGGGGGCTTTCCTCCCCCCCCACTCCACTTCCCTCTGTCTTGCTCCCCACCTTCCTTACTTTCCACTCACCACAAGTGGTCTTCCCAGGGGCAGGTGGGCAGGAAGTGTCCCCAACTTTGGAGAAGTGCCCTCTCTCTTAGAAATTACTGGACAGGAAATTTAACAATTTAATTTTATTTAGCAATTAAATCCAAGCAAGAGCCAGTCCCTGGGATGCCTTCAAAGCCAGGTTTCTCCCTTCAGTTTGTCCCTTACTTTCTCTATCTCCTTCACTCCCTTTTCTTCCTACCTTTAAAGCCAAGAAAATAGATTTAAAAAAGAAAAATCTTCAGGTTACCTGCATTTCCCACCCAGAGAACCAACCCTCATCCCCTAAATTCCCAAGAGCCTCCCTCCCCGCCCCACTGTGCCTGGTCTCCCTCCATTCTCTCACAGATGGTCCTTTTGGGAGAGTATAGAGGCCTGTGACCTCGGACAGGCCCAGAGCCTGTTAGAGACCGTGCCTCCCCTCAGAACTAGGGGACCTGAGTGTACAGATGATAGAACTAGATGGAACCTCAGAAAAATGCACTCAGTACCCAGTGTCTGGCACCTAGTGAGTGCTTAATGTTTACTGAACTGGGTGTCAGAGCTGAGAGGAGCCAGCTGGCTACGTATCGGCACCTTATAGGTTGATCCAGGTATCTAAGCAATATGCTTTAGATTGAAATCTATGTATTAAGCACCTACTATATGCAAAAAAACCTACTTTTTGGTATGTCAGAATATTGTATATCATTATAATACGTAGCTGTGATGTGATCCACATATAATAGGTACCTGATCCACGCTTATTGATTCATTTTCTATTTCGTTCAACAAACATTAAGTATCTCCTAAGGACTGAGCACCAGCTAGCACTGGAGATACAAAGGCAGGAAGTGAAACCATCCTCTTCCCTCTGGTTTAGCCTGAGGAGACAATATGGTACGTCTAGGAATGATCATGAAGCCCGAAGAAAGCTGGGGTATGAGGAGGGCAGGGAAAGCTGCTTCCAAGCTTATAATGTTAAGGAAGCCAGGGGTGCTCCAGAAGCCAAGTGAGAGGGCGGAGGTATCCTGGGCAAGGGACAACCACAGACACTGCCCTGCTATTCAGCCTCCAGGGAATGGGGCCTGGCACCCTTGGGCCACCACCTCTTTGCAAGAGGGGACAGTTTTTCTCCTTTTCCATGTTCTTGCACCCCCAGGCTTCCAATTTATCTTAGGGTAGAAAGTCAGAAGCTTTGGGTGGGCACCAACTCTTGTCCTCAGAGCCTTACTTTCCTCATCTGTAAAATGGAAATTATCGCACTACTCCCTAATTGCCTGGGAAGCTCTTTATCAGTCGTTAACATTATTTTTAATTTATTCGGACACATTACAGCTGAGAGGTCTTTGGACCCCTGTGAACAGCACCTGACAGGGGTTCCCCAGTATCTTTACCAGAGCTGTTTGATGTGGCTACTTTGATAGGAATCCCATTGTGGGGGGAGATGATGGTGCTCTTGGCAGGAGTCAATCCCCAGGCATTTATTAAGCACCTGCCATGTGCCAGGCACTAGGCATGGGGATACAAGTCTGAAGAAAGAAACAATTGGCATGCCATAGGAGGAAGAACTTCTTGACCGTGTGTGGTATTGTGGAACAGAGGCTGAAGCTGGAAGCAGGGAGTTCAAAGCCTGCATCTCCCATTGCCCACCTTCCTGATGTTGGACAGATAACTAAATACTAAACTTCAGGGTGCCTGAAATAAAATGGGAAGGGCAGCTAGGCGGTGCTGTAGAGCACCGGCCTGGATTCAGGAGGACCCAAGTTCAAATTTAGCCTCAGACACTTACCAGCCATGTGACCCTGGGCAAGTCACTGCACCCAGCTGCCTCCAAAGAAAAGAAAAGAGGGGTCCAGCTAAATAAGGCCTCTGAGGTCCCTTCCAGCATCTTAGGAATCAGAGCTGTCTGTCCCTCAGTGCAACACGGTGCTTTAAGTTCCCCCTCTGTGGAGGTCTCCCAAGTAGGGAGAGTGGGCACCACTTGTTGAGGCATTGACTGGATCAGAGGCTTCAAAACACTGCTGCTTGGACTTGGGCCTTAAAGCTTCCTTAAAGGCCCTAGGATCAACGATCCTAGGGATGGAGCTGCTGAAAGGGAGGGGTCAGGAGTCAGTCCCTCACCTAAGCAGGAGCTTCCTGAGTTCTAATCCTGACTTGGTTTGGAGAATGACCACAGAGAGGTCTGCTTAGTCCTCCCTTAGGTTTTTCCCCATAAAGTGGAATCCCTCTGTGCCAGGAGACTGAACTCTGGCGGGGATGCAATTTTAACCACCTGGTCACTGGTGCGGGATGTGGCCTTCTAGTCCCCACACAGCACCAGGTGGAAGAGCCCAGAAATTTTTAGAAATGACTGGGCCAATATGAGTAAGATACTCACAGCCCCCACATCTCCCACTCTCTCCTCAAGGTTAGGTGGGATGAGGGAGTGGTCTGAAGCCAGAGCCCAGAGGAGACACCTGCCCATCCAGGGCAATAAAGCAGATCTAGCCTGACACCATAGGACACTGATCTTATCCTTGCCAATGCTAGAGTGCCTCTTTTTTGAAGAGGGGATCAAGTGGTCCAAGCTTCAGGGTGCCAGCTGTCCCAAAAAGGCTGGCTTAGCCCCTTGGCGGAACCATGCTTCCCTCCTGCCTGGGTCTCAGTTTCCTTTCTGTCAAATGAGACTTTGGACTGGCTTGTGTCTGAGGTTCCTCCCAACCTGAGTCAATGCACCTAAAATGGGAGGGACCAGGAAAAGAACCCCTGGCAGCTAGAAGCTCCCCGGGGAGACAGGCCAGCTGTTTGTGCTGACTTGGAGCTTCTGGATGCCATTAGTGCAGTCACTGGGGTCCCCTGCCCCCGGGTCACTTCCTCCCCCTGTTTTGCATCTCCTGTCTCTTTCAGCCCCCCGGAGGAGTTCCCGGCACACAGCCATTACTGCCCAACTCAATGGACCCGACGCGACAACAAGGTATGGCCAGCTGGGAGCATCCAGTGGGGATGCCAGGGAGGAGACACTGCCACTACACGCCCTGACAGCGGGCTGATTGTCCCCTCTTAATGCCCCATGTTCTTTCTTTTCTCTTACAGGACACCCCAACATGGGAGGCTCAATGCAAAGAATGAACCCCCCACGAGGAATGGGACCGATGGGTCCTGGCCCACAGGTAACCTTCTAGCCCCACCACATCTCATTAACTGAAGCAGAAGCAGAAGATGCCCAGGGGGGCCTCAGCTGTCTCCCCAAGAGTGGAGCCAGGTTTCTAGGGATTGCCTGCAGTCTAGGCCAGAGAACAGAAGGGATTTGGGTAGAGACAGAAATCAGTCATGGCAGTGGGTGTGATGGAAGGCCGCTAGGAAGCTCCTGCCTGTCTTCCTTCTGCCAGAATCTGTTGGCACCTCCCAGCCTCCCTCAGGCTGGAAGCTGCAGGAGGGGGCAACTCTCCCCTGTGGGCTCTGGGAGCTTCTGTCTCCCATTTGAGCTTTTCCAGGCCAAGCCTTGCTGGCCACTGCTTGGGCCTTGCACCTGCCTTCCCGGGGGAGCTGGGAATCAGTCTCCTTGTGTCTCCTCATGGATGCATCTCGTCTGTTTAGAGGCAGGCAGTATCTCCAGCTCTGCCTGCGGCAAGTCAAGTTCCCTGCCTAGGGCTCAAGCTTTAGTGGTGGTGGTGAGGGTTGGTGAAGGGGTCATTACTATTATTGCCCTGGAGAACTCTTTTTAAAAAGGTTTTATAGATGCCAGTTTTATGGTTTGTATACCCCTTTGAGTAACATTGTACATCCCCAACCCCCAGCATTTTGCAGAAGGGGAAACTGAGGCACAGAGTGGGGAATCATCCTTCCCAGAAGATAGCTCTTCTTGAAGAGCTGTAAAAGTAATAACTTCTCTTGTTCAGTTGTGTCGGACTCTCCGTGACCTCATTTGGGGTTTTTTCGGCAAAGACGCTGGAGGTTTGCCATTTCCCTCTCCAGCTCATTTTACAGAAGCAGAACTTAGGGCAAACAGAGTGAAGTGATTTGGCTGAGGTCACACAACTAGTAAGTGTCTGAGGCTGGATTTGAACTCAGAAAGATGAGTCTTCCTGACTCTCACTTTATCCATTGGGCCACCATGGCTTAGAACTAAGGGTTCTGAGTTCAAGTCCTTCCTGTCACCTTGGGAAAGTCAGTCTCTCTAAGTGGGCCTCCATTTCCTTATCAGTAAAATAAGAATTTAGGTCATATGCAGAGCCCCTCCACTTCTAAATCTGTAATCCTTTGGCCTGGGTTCTTGCCCACATCCGTTCTGTGACCTTGGGTCTCCTCCTTCTCTGGTCCTGTTTTTTCATGTGTAAAGTAAGGGTACTAGAAGCAGGTTTGGAGCTCGTTAAGGGTCTGAAGCCTCTCTAGAGAATGTCTTCAGTTCACTTCCATTCATTCCCCACCCCCCCTCCATTTTGGCTGGGTCATCTAAACTGGTCTGTCCTTTGCCTCTAAGAGAAAGTGGGCAAGGGTGTGGTTTTATGAAGGAGTGGATGTTTTCATTTCCCCGTCCCCAGCAAAGCAGCTTCTAAGCTAAGGATGATGGAGGAGACCCCAAACAGGGCCAGCCTCCTTAGCTCTCCTTCCTGGTGGTCCAGGGTGTGTCCTCTTTAGCCCAGAACCTACTTCAGCACACGAAAAGACCCCAGATTTCATCCGTGGGGCCCCTTAGGGGAGAGCCCTCTTCACTTGCTGGAGCCAAAATGCCTTCTTCCCCTTGGGCCTACGGCTGTCCCACCTTGCTGGGCCTGTACATGATGGGACAGCTTTCCATCTGCTCTGGCCTTAAAGGAAGATCTCTCTGTGCCCAGGGAGGTGTCAGAGCAGACCTTGGGAGGAAATCCTCTGACCGCCGTGGAAACTTTAAATGCTCCCGCACACTCTGGTCCTTTTACAGGATGGAGAGTGTCCTCAGCTATGACTGGAGGTGCTCCAGAGAGTAAGGGGAAGACCCAGGGCTGGAAGGGCCTGAGGCAGTCTCAGTCCAGTTCTTTTCATTTTACAGACAAGGAAACTAAGGGCCAAAGAGTTAAAGAGAAACTAGGATCGCAGGCGTAGAGAAATCAGCTGACTGAAGATTCACCCTCACATGCTCTGACTGCAAGTCAGACTCTTCACAACATGACACCACCGTCTTAGAAAAAGTAGTCTTTAGGTTAGCAGTTATCCTGCAGTTGGGCTGAGCATGTGTGATAATTCCCAGAAGCCTCTGGGTGTCCTGAGGCTTCCAGTGTTTGGGAGGGTGTGTGTGTCCATGTCCATGTCCATCCAGAGGAGAGAGGGAGAGCCATAGATGGTTTGCAGCTGCCAGAGATTCAAATCCATGCAGACTGACACCGCCCCCCCCCCCCCCCCAGACACATTTGCCCTGGGGACATCCAGGTTCCCAGGCTCCTCAGTACACATCCCCAGGCCCCATATAACACAATAGGAAAGGGCCCAACCAGGAGCGTGGCTTGACCCAGGTCACGCAGGCCATTGGTGGCCAGACCAAAAATGTACCAAGCCCCTCCTGTGAGCCCAGGGACCCTGTTCCACCACACACACTGTAGTCTTTCATGGACCGCCTTCCTTTGGGGTACTTGGCGGGAGTCTCCAAGGCCTGTCTGAGGCTGGCAAAGTGGGGATGGACCAGGGAAAGGGATCTCCGGGAAGCCTTGGTGCTGCTTCATGCCCCCTGGAGCATGCGGCAGTGTTAGAGTCATTTGATGGCAAAACGCCCTCTCGAAGAAGAAGCCTCCTCGCAGGGACCTTTGGCAACAAGGCCTTAGTCATCTGGGTCAGAGATAAAACCAGAGTGCTTAGAGATTCCAAATCGGATTGTCACGTCCTGGAGGTCACCTTCCACTTCACCAACCCTCCCCTGAAGCAGAAATCTGCCCGAGGACAGGATCCCCCAAGAACTGGCCTGAAGACCCTCCTCCAGGGATGGAAAGGCTTTGGACCACCTGGCACACCAAACATACATCTGTTGCTCTGCCAGCTGAACCCTCAGGCCAAGAAGTCTCATCCCTTGTCCAGGAGTGGGCGCTTTGGATACCTAAAGACAGCTATAGTGCTCCTCCCCACCAACATAGAGAAATGGGCCTGGAATGGGCCATCTCCCCCAACCCTCTCCTTTTACAGAGAAGGACACTGATTGGTCAGAAGAAAGTTCTGATCCAAATTTCTCATTTTACAGAAAAGGAAAAAAATAGCTTAGTGTCATGGTTCTACATGGTTCTGGAAGGACCCCCAAAGATCATGGAGTTTATTTTCTCACTAATTGATGAGGAAACTTTGGCCCAGAGAGGTTGAGACTTCCCTTCAAGTTCCCCCAGCAGAACAGAGCAGGATCAGAACCCAGATCTCAGAACTCCAAGGAAAGGACTCTCTCTTCCCCATCACGTAATCTTCAATAGCCCTTGACATTTATGTGACATTCCCCATTTACAGATGAGAACACGGAAAGAGAAGTTAACTGACTTGTTGAGAGTCACTCTGTTAAAAGGCTCTGAGACGCGTGCAGTTGCGGTAGCTGTTGTTCGGCTCTTCTCCTTCCTCCTCCGTCACTCTGGTTCAGCACTTTCACAGGGGGACCTAGCAGAGCATCCACAGTGTCTGGATGACTCCTGTGTGGCCACTTTTATAAGGGTCACTTCCCTACAACAGGATTTATCCTGTCATTGCTTGTTGTCGCTCATTCTCGTAGTTCACCCCTAGATGGGCTAGGTACTGGCCCGTCCACTCCTGACTCAACCTCGCCCCAACCCCCTTCTTTGTTAATAAACCCAGACCAAGGCATATGAGGGAGAGTGAAAAAAGAACCGATTCTGGCCCAGAATTTGAACCTGGGCTTCCTTAGCTCAGGTCAAATTAAGAAGCATTTATTAAGCACCTACTCTATGCCATGCCCTGTCCTACAAGCTGGAGATGGAAAGCTGTGAGGCAGCATCGCCCCCAAGGAACTCTGGTCTAATCAGGGAGACAACATGGAAGCAACTGCGTACAGACAAGATCCAGGCAGGAGTGACCTGGGGACCCTCAGCAGAGACTGACAGGGACCTGAAAAGGTTTCTTAGAATGAGGGGTGTTAGGTGGGGCTCAGAGGAAGGCTGAGGCTGCCTGTGTGTGTGTGTGCGTGCACATGTGCACATGTGCATGTGCATACATGGGTCAGTATATGTGGGGGGATCCCACCCGGTGTCTAGGACAAGTCTAGACTTTGTGGGGGTTCCGTATTCCAACACCTGGGTACCCATAGGCAGGCCCATCCCTGGGCCTCAGTTTATTCTGGGAGACTTCTTGGCTTCTGTGATCTAAATCCTCCTCTCCCTCTGTCTGCCAGATCTGGTTTTCTATGATTGTTCGAGAACAGCAGGGAGGATGGGGGTACAAGGGTCCCTGTGGCTGCACCTCCTCCCAGGCAGGCAGGAAGCCCCCTCCTCCCATGCACCCTCCCCTTGTGCCTGACTGTCATCCTGGGGCCCTCCTAGCAGGCTCCTCACCACCCACAAGGCAGCATCAATGAGCTACATGGCCCCCGTGGGGTTAATCCCATGTCTCCAATTGCTGCTGCTTCTCGGAATTCCTTTCTCCCTCTTGCCTCCCTCCCCCTTCCCCCTGCCCCCCAGTCTTCTGCTCGATCTCTCTGGCCCAGCCCCCAGACTTGGGAGTCAGAAGGCCTCCTTTGCAACATCTCCATTCTGGGCATTTGACCGTTGTGCACATCTCTGAGCCCTCACTTGAAAATGGGGGTGGCCACCCCGCTTTTATTCTCAACCTAACAAGATGAGCCCTCAGTGAACTACCCCAGACCCTGCTTATCCCTCCCTCTCTCAGGTTCCTACAGTTTTCCTGCAGGAGCCAGCACTCCCCAGGCCGCCTCATTTTACCAGCCCCTGCAGAGGAAGACCCTGTTGGACCAGAAGCCCCCTCTCCCTGCTGCTCTGGCCCTGAAACTCAGCTTAAAAAACCTGTCTCACTAAGACCTCGAAGACGTGGTCTGGTCCACACCATCCTTGAACAAGAATGCCCAGTGACTGCCAGACCCAGTGGAGCCCTCCCATGAGGGGGAGCTCACCTGCCCTACCCAGGCAGCTCATTCCACTTTATGGCTGCTTCCTATAATGTTAGTTCTGCTTTCTGGGGCCTCTCAGAAAGAAGCTAGCCCTTCTCCCCCAGCATCCCTTCCCAAATCCCCAGACAGTACGCAGTGCTAGTATCTGTCCCCACACAACATGTGAGGACACTGAGGCTCCCAGAGCAGACTTGCTCCCAGGCCTTAGAACAGCTGCTGTGCCTGGAGCCAGGAAGACCTGAGTGCAGATCCTGCCCTTAGTAACTGTATGACCCTGGGCTGATCCCTCAACTTCTGCTTGTGCCTCAGTTTCCTTATCCCTAAAATAGGTATAATAATAGTATTTTCCTCCCAGGATGGTTGTGAGGATAAAATGAGTCTGTGGTTGCAAAGTGCTCTGTAAATGCTTATTATTAATAATGAATAATATTATTATTTCTAATGCCTGACACAGCAAGCCTTTAATAAGTGCTGCTCAGTTGTTGCCTGTGGCCACATACATTCAATTTATTGATCATTACTATCGGTGGTTGATCATACTTTTTTATAATTAAGGTCCCATCCCTTCTTGGCCAGGAATCCCCTTCAGAGTTTCCTCCTGGTAAGGAAGCAGACCGGAACGTTCTGGGACAGAGGACCTGGGTTTGGATCCTCGCTCGTACCTTAGCAATGACCTGTCATTTTAGGCCGGGAGCCTCCGTCGCACTGGGGCTCAGTTTCCTCCTCTGTAAACAGGCATTTTGGCCAAGAACAAACAGGGACTTCACCATTTTGGGGGCCTAGACCCCCATAGCAGTCGGTGTGGCAAAGCTCACCAAATGAGGTTTTAAAATGTATATGTGTGTAATAAAATACAAAAAATTACCAATCAAGTCAATTATGTTGAAATAGTTTTGTTTTTTTTTTTTTAATTTTACCAGACCCTGGGGTTAAGAAGCCCTGGTCTAGAGGACCTTCAAGGAGCTTCTCTCCTTCTAAATCCCACGATCACCTCATCTGGGGCTGGGCTCTTTCTCCTCCTTGGCTTTTCCTTCCCCCCTATTCACGCACTAGCCTGGTGGGCTGTCAAGGAGTCATGGCTTCTGGCCTAGGGTTGAGTTAGGGGTGGGTTAGCGTAGAGGACAGCAGTTGTGTGTAGATCTGTTGTGATAGACTCCACCTCAGAAACAAAGCATCGTCCTGGAGGGAGCTCATTTCCATCTCAGAAGGGAGGTAGACCTCTCAGTGTACAGCGTGTGTTGTTGGACCACACCAGGGGGTTGGTGTGTTTTGCTTCTTTGTAGTGAGAGAATGTATTAGGTTATAATCTGTGAGATAGGAGACACAGGGAAGTGTTGATGACGTAAGGGGGAAAGCCATAAAACATTTTTTTTTAAGTGTTTAGCAGTTAGTTTGTAGATGTGGAACGGTATATCCTGCAGACTCTACACATTGGTTAATTTTGCTGGACTCCTTTTCTCTCTTTTTTATTGTTCTTTGTAACCGGGGAAGGCTTTAGGGGTCAGAGGTGGGGAAAGAATAGATGTGAATGAGTGAAAGGGAGAAAAAAGAAAGCTTTTATTAGTTCCTTCCTGTGTGCAGAGCACTGAGAATACAGAGGGGAAAACGCACAGCCTGACACTCAAGACACATGTTCTAACATGGGAAATCAATCAATCGATACTTTTTTTATTTTCAATGTAAGACTCTTAGGACACCCATCCCACCCCAGGCATCACGGTGGCAGATCTCTCTCTGATTCTCTGTTAGAGTTCCTTATCATCTTTCTCTTCCCAGCTGTAGTCCCAGACCCAGGGTCTCTCTGTACCCTTCCTCATGTTGTCTCCTCCCCAGCTGACCCTTCATTCTCTTTCCAGAATTACGGCAGTGGGATGAGACCTCCACCCAACTCTTTAGGGCCCGCCATGCCTGGAATTAACATGTGAGTCCCAGCTCGGGACTGGGAGGGGGAGCACCACGGGCTTGGGGGAACCTGCCCCCCACTTCTCCCTGTCGCTCTCTGGTTAGCCTTGGGGTCATCCACCCTCACCAAGCCCCTGCCCTTCTGGAGCTGTCCAAGGTCCCTGCCTTCTTTATCTCATTGGGTTTCTCTTCTGAATTTCAGGGGCCCTGGAGCTGGCAGGCCTTGGCCCAACCCTAACAGTGCTAACTCAGTAAGTCCTGGTTGGTACCTGGCCTGAAAAGGTCAGGACTGGGGCGGGGAGGGGAGCGTGGGGGAGAAGGGTCAAGGGGTGGGTATCATGTTCCCTAGCAGGGGAAGCCACACATCACATTCTCCCCTGGCTTCTGTGGGATCATTCTTGGTCTTGGGGCCTTGGAGAAGAAAGGTCTGGCTTCTCCTTGAGCCAGGTCTGGAGGTGGCAGGGACTTCTCCCTTCTCCAAAGCAGCTGTCCCAGGCCACCCAGGGAGTGAGGGGGACAGGGGCTCCCCATCTAGCTTCTCTGCCCACTGTACACCACCAGAACCAGATGGAAAAGGGTGAAGCCAGACCCACCAGGTCCTTAGGACCGTGCCAAGGTCCAGGGAAGGCTAAGGGATGCTCCCTCCTAAGGAGGCCATGGGCCACCCTTCTGGCCTAGAAGACCTGCCCAAGCTCAGGTACCAGCAATGTGACTCTCACAGTGCAGTCTCAGATATGGGCCTCAAGTTTCTTTCTAAAAGAAGGGGTGGCCCTGGGTTAGATGAACCCTCCCAGCTCTGCCTGGACCTGCACCCCCCAGGAGGGAGTAAAAGGGCTTCCAACTGTAAGGGGGATGGGGAGGAGGAAGGGAGAGCCTCCCCATCCCCACACCATCTGTTCAAGGCATCTGCCTCTTGTTGTACCTGGGAAGGGTTGTCCATAGACCAGTTTGAGAGAGGGCTGAAGGGGGTAATGGAAACAGAGCTGCCTCTAGATCCCACCTCTCCAAATCATGTTTCCTTCTCTGGAACAATGACGGGGGTCCTCAGCCACCTCTGAGATCTCTTTCTAGATCTCTGATATCAGAGGGTCTCTGAGCAGAACTTCCATGGAGCCAGCTAGGCAGGGCCAGCCTGGGGGGAGAGGATTCTTCTAACCCCCTACCTGTCCCTTTTCAGATTCCGTACTCCTCCTCGTCACCTGGTACCTATGTGGTAAGTTCTGATGTTCAGGGGTCCGCTGGCAGGTCTGGTATAGCAGCTTCCATGTCCCATGCCCCACCTCTCACCTGCATCGGTTTCCCCCTCCCCCAATAGTCTCTAGTAAGACCCCCCTGCTCATCCCTAAGTGCTGAGCTTTCACCATCCCCCTGGGGCTGTCTGCAGTCACTAATCTGACCTGTGTTCTGATCCCCCAGCTCAGCCACTTGACATCCTCTCACCTTGGACCACAGGCTGGGCTCCGTCTTCTGCTCTGGACAGTTAGACAGTGTCCTTCCCAGCTCTGAAAGGGCTATGATCTCTTAACCATCTAACCTGAGTTTTCTTCATCTCAACAACAAACTAAACCTCATTCACGTGTTCTGATCCCTTGAGACCCGGCCTGTCTACTGCATGGGGGAATGGGCAGAGGTTGCCCAGATAAGAGCAGGGGGTCAGGCCTCCTCCCTCCCTATTTAGGAGGAATGGCCTCCGCCCAGGGTGGGTCATCCCTGCCCACCTGCTCTCCAGACTCTGCCCCTCCCTCGGGCACCAGACTGGCACTCTGCCCAAGCCCCTGTGGGAGGGGGGAGCTGAGGACGAATGCTTGGCTGAGGACCAAGGTGAGCCATTGTTGCTGACAGTGGCAGGATCTCCCTACCCCCCACGTCACTCATATGTCCTTCTCTCTCTCCAGGGGCCCCCTGGCGGTGGCGGCCCCCCAGGAACACCCATCATGCCCAGTCCTGCAGGTAATGGCAAGCAGAGCCCCTTGGAGGGTGGGTGAGGGGTCCCAGCCCCCATCTCCCTCCAACTGTGAGGCTGTGGTATGGGGGCAAAGGCTGGGCCTGAAAGTGAAACCCATTCTCTTTGTGCCTCACAGAGACTGAGTGGGATGGCCCTTGAGGTGTCTTCTTCTCGAAATAATTTTTGCCACAATCAGCTTTGTGTGAAGTCAGGGAGGGTGAGGGGACCGGCCCCCAGACTCTCTGTGGAGCCCAGGATAAGCAGACAGGTTGGGGTGGAGCTGGGGTGTCCAGGGGACCCCTCACTCGGGGCTCATGATTTCCTTGATGGTCCCATTAGGTTGTTTGAGAGTTCTCCCCTCGTGGAGAGAGCAAACCAGGACATCCAGCCCCTTCTATACTAGAACTAGAGCAGAGAGCAGAGATCCCTCCCCTAGCACAGGGAGTTCATTTCCCTTCTCCCCGCTACCATCATTCTGTTTCTCTTGCTTTGTGAGAGCCTGGTCCACCTGGCATCTCCCCGCTTCTGAGTGTCCGGGATGCTGCAGGTGAGACCTACCAGAGGCTGGACCATGGAGAGCAGCCCTTTCCTGCTCTGAGCTCCATGGTTCTGGTCCAATCAGTCCCCCAGACTACTCTACTCCAGGTAGTCCATGGGAACAGAGATAAAACATACCCGTATTGGGGTGTGCGGGAGAGACTAAGGGACGTGGGGGGAGGTCTTGGCACTGGGAGCTCAGCAAACCCTTCCTCCTAGAGATCTCACACTTTAAATTGTGAGAAGTTGGGGACTCCCAGCTCCCCATTAATGGGGTGCCTCCCTCTCCTGCCTCCCCACCTTTTCTTTGGCTTACCCCCAGCCTCAGCCCAGATCCTATCTTATCCCAGAGGCCTTTGCTGGGCCTCCCCAATGCTAGGGCCTTCCTCCTGGGATTACCTTTGATGCAGTCTCTCTGCCATTAGACCAGTGGCTCCTAGAGGGCAGGCCATGCTTTCACCCTTCTGTCCCCAGATTTTGTTGGGCTCATTGTTGGCTCTTAGTAGATGCCTGAAATGCTTGCTAACTGCTAACCCTAAATGCACTTGCTAACTGACTAGCCCTGTGGCCCTGGACAGGTCACCTGCCTCCTCAGCCTCAGTTTCCCCAGCTCTCCATTCCAGGCTCCTGATCCTTGTCTTTCCCTAGAGCAGGGTGGCAGTTGTTTCACAGCTCACCTGCTAAAGGGCTTAGAGACTTAGGGTGATCCTTGGCTGGACAGCCATCCCCCCACCCCCTGAGGCCCAGGGCAGGTGAGAGAGAAGGGAGTAAACCCTCAGCTGAGGCAGGAATCTAAGGATGTTCCATGTGGTATCTGCTCTGCCAGTAAACTTGTTAGTGAGTTTTCAAATAGACATTTTAATGCTAATTGAGAGGAAGAGGAGGAGGGAGCTCCCCACCCCGCTTCCAGCTGCCAGGGTAGGGTCTCTATCCTCTCTGTCTCTGTCTCTGTCTCTGTCTGTCTCTGTCTCTGTCTCTGTCTCTGTCTCTGTCTCTCTCTCTCTCTCTCTCTCTCTCTCTCTCTCTCTCTCTCTCTCTCTCTCTCTCTCTCTCTCCTCTCTCTCTCTCTCTCTCTCTCTCTCTCTCTCTCTCTCTCTCTCTCTCTCTCTCTCCCTCCGTCCCTCCCCCTCTCTCTCTGCCCCTCCCCTTCCTCTCTCCCTCCCCACCCCACCCTCCTGCTGCTGCTGCATTTTTATGAGCTTGCTGACCTACATTTCAGGCTAGGTCACCATAAAGCTCTCCATATGGCCCTGGTCCCTCCCCTCCTATCTCATCTCCCCCCAGGTTCTGGGACAAGCTGGGGAGAGCACCCTCTGTGTTCCCTGGCCAGGGCCCTTTGCCTTCAAGTGCCCATGGTGGGAGAGGGGAGACAAGCCTGGGTTGGATCATTTTCACAGTTGAATTTTCTGTGATTAAAAACTTTGTGAATCTTCATTAAATACAAATTAGCCAGAAAATGGCAGTACTTAGAGGGAATTTTCAGTGATAAAATACAAAAGAATGAGTTCAAGTGGCATGAGTTTGTTTTAATTAAGAAATGAATTAATCACCCCCCTCCCCCAACTCTCCTCCAGACTCCACAAACTCCGGTGACAATATCTACACGATGATTAATCCCGTGCCGCCCGGAGGCAGCAGGTCCAATGTAAGTCTGCTTTGGGATCATTTACATATATCAGATACCATAACAAATCATAATTAACTTCATCAGCTGAGGGGAAGGCCCGGCTAATTGATTTCAGCCATTTGTTACCAGAGAGGGATGAAAACAAACCGTCCAAGATGTGATGAACTCCTGGGCTGCTCGGCGCCTGTTTCAGAGGCTCAGGGGCAGCTCAAGGCGCTGCCAAGACCAGAAGGTCTCAGGCAAGGGTAGAGGCAGGGCCAAGACAGGCCTGCAGGGATGGGGAGATAGCCCAAATGGATCAGTATTTATCAAGTGTATCGTAGCAGGGCTGGGCTTGGAGTCAGGGAGCGCCAAGTGGGAATCCTACCTTAGAGACTGCACAGCTCGTCACCCTGGGTACCTCGTTGGGCCTCATCTGTAAAATGAGGAGGTTGGTCCAGCTGACCTGAAGTCCTAGCCAGCTCTAGGTCTGGGATCCTAAGGGCCAGGGGCAGCCCTCCAGGAATCTGCTGGAAGCAGTGGGGTTTGGGGAAGTGGGCATAGATCACTTCCCTGATGGAGGAGACCCTCAGAACAGGGGATCCACCCTGCCACCCATTTGTCAGCCAGACCCATGCTCAGTGGCAGGAGGCTGCTTTGCAGCTTCCAAGAGCCTTGTGGGAAAAGAGCAGGGAGGGGGAGGGTTGGCCGGAGAGAGAAGGATGGCAGGGGTGGGAGGGGGTCTTGGCCATCAGGGGGTTCAGCAGCTTAGATCTCCAGACTTGAATGAAGAATCCTGCCTGAGACAGTTCTTAGTTGTGTGATTCTGGGCCTCCCTCAACCTCAGTTTCCTCCTCTGAAAAATGGGGCTAACAGTGGAAAGGTTGTTGTGAGGATCAAATGAGATACCATGTAAAGCACTTGGCAAACCTTCAACTTGATGTTAGTGACTCAGCTGCTATCTGAATGGCAAGGTATGGGAGTCAGAGGGAACCTTCTCAAACCCAGATCTTTCATCCACATGCCCCTCTCGACTCATCCTCTCCAGCAGTGTTGTGTAGGGACACTTGTTAGCTGGGGGCAGAAGATCAGGAGTTCTGGTAGGACCCCAAGCCCAACATAATTCTAGCAGCTTCACATGGCCGCTCAACAAACCAGTGAAACTTGAGACAATGCTGGTGATACAGAAAGAGCAGAACCATCCTCTGCCCTCGTCAGACCACCTTTGGAATACTGGGTCCATCTCTAGCTAGGCTAGCCTGTGCTGAGAGGGGAACTGTGCTCAGTACTGGTTGGAGGAGCAGGGAGGTGGGGTGGAAGAGAAGGTCTGGGAAGTCGGGATGGTGGTTTTCAGGCACTTCCCAGAATCGCAGGATTTCAGACTTGGGAGGGGTGTGAGCCCTGTTCTGGGCAGGGGCTGCCCACATCTCATGCTGCCCTCTTCCTGTTCTGTTCTCAGTTCCCCATGGGCCCCGGCTCGGACGGCCCCATGGGTGGCATGGGTGGCATGGAGCCTCACCACATGAATGGATCCTTAGGTAAGTAGAGGCAGCCTGCTGCCTCCTAAAGGAGTGTGGGGGTGGGGCACAGCCCATGGCTGGCAGCCAGAATTTTCTGGCTGGATTTAAAGGGTGGCTTTCCTCAGAGAAAGAGCCAGTGCTTGGCTAATCCAGACTTTTCTCCAACAAAAACAGATAATTTGGGTGGGAAAACCAAATGTTGACATTAGCCCTTAGCTCGTTTGGTTTCCAGATAAGGACTTGCTACAGAATGGGGTGGTGGGAAAAGCCCTGTCTGGAGCTGGGGTAGCCCCCTGAAAATGCAGGGGAGGGTTGTGTGTTAATGTTCTGTCCTCCGGCCCCCCCCCAGCCCTGACCCCCCCCCCGTCCTCAGGCCCCCCCCAGCCCTGACCCCCCCCCCCCCGTCCTCAGGCCCCCCCCAGCCCTGACCCCCCCCCCGTCCTCAGGCCCCCCCCCCAGCCCTGACCCCCCCTGTCCTCAGGCCCCCCCCTGACCCCCCCCGTCCTCAGGCCACCCCCAGCCCTGACCCCCCCCCATCCTCAGGACCCCCCCAGCCCTGACCCCCCCTGTCTTCAGGCCCCCCCCAACCCCCCCTGTCCTCAGGCCCCCCCCAACCCTGACTCCCCCCCCCCCATCCTCAGGCACCCCTCCCAGCCCTGACCCCCCCCTGTCCTCAGGCCCCCCTCCCAGCCCTGACCCCCCCCCATCCTCAGGCCCCGCCCCCAGCCCTGACTCCCCCCCCCCCCATCCTTGGGCCCCTCCAAGCTCTGACCTTCAGTGTCCTGGCCCCCTCTGGGCTAAGGGCCCAGCTAGGAGCTGTTCCCCCAACCCTCCTTGGTAACTGCAAGGAAAGTTCTAGGCAGATGCACTGACCACATAACAAGTTGTTTTTTTTTTCCATTTCAGGGTCAGGTGACATAGATGGACTTCCCAAAGTGAGTCTGCATTCTGGGGGGGGCTGGCAGTCAGAACCCCCTGAAAACCTTCCCATTCCCCATTTTTCCTACCAGGCTCCTAGCTGTGCCCTCTGGCACACAGGAGGGGGTGGGGAACAGAGAACACTTAGTAAGCACCTGCTGCAATCCCCTGGGAATGGACCCTTCCTAGCCCCTGGGAGCACCCTTGTTTGGGGAGGAAGAGGGCACAGGAGGAATGCTCTAGAGACTCTGACCACCCCCTCTTCTCTTCTCCTCTCCCAGAATTCCCCAAACAACATAAGTGGCATTAGCAATCCCCCCGGCACTCCCAGAGATGATGGCGAATTAGGAGGAAACTTCCTCCATTCCTTCCAAAATGACAATGTAAGTCCTCTGGGACTCCCAGAGGTCCCTTGGGCCCCACTCCCCCACCCCATGCGGAGCCTTCTGCCCAGGGGATCTGAGGCTGCGCTCCCTGCCAGGGAGGAGGGCATGTGCCTGCCGCCCTGCCCCCTCTTGGGCTCCACTGTCAAAGCGTAGCAGATGGGGGGGGGGGGCGGCCCTGAGGTGTCAGCCACCATATTCTATGGCCCAGAGTTCAAGTGCTGACCACACACCTGAGGTCTCAGCCCATTGTCTTTAGAGAATAGTTGTCACTTTCTTTGCTCTCCTCCATGTGGTGCAATGGGCCCAGGTTCAAATCCCAGGGCATCATTCTCCCCTCCTCTGAAATAAGAGGAGTTGGTTCAAAGGCCTCTGAGGCCCTTTCCAGACCTCCAGTATGAACCTTTGCGATGACACCCTAGCATCTGAGCCAAACCTATTCAGGGAGGCCTGGAATGGGCCCAGCTTGCCGGGGAAGCTGCCCTCAGTGGGAGTGAGGAGGCCTGGGTTCTAGTCTTGACTCTCTTCTCCCAGGCCCTCTGAGAAGTAACTTACTAGCTGTAAGCCTTAGTTTCCCCACATATAAAATGAGGTGGGTTGACCTAAAATGATTTGTCCCTAAGGTACCTTTCATTCCAAGCATTCCCGTGTTCTAAGCACTAGAACTAGAGACAGAAGTGACACTGCTCTTTCCTCAAAGACCTTCCTTAGCTGCCTCATCCCCCCCAGCACTGAAGGGCAGGGCCCCCCACCCTGCCCAGTCAATGGCTGGGAGGAGGCTGGGTCCGTACCAGGGCAGGCCTAAGAAAGGCTGGCCTTCTCCATTTCAACCTTTCCCTTGGAGCGGCTTGGGGGCTGCCCTTGTTCTCAGGGGGCTGATGGGAAGGGAGGATGCTCTGCCCTAACTGGCTCTCTGGGACCATGTCTGTTTTTCTCATGCAGTATTCCCCCAGCATGACGATGAGCGTGTGATTTCCTCCTCCCTCCCCTCCTCCTCCTCCCTCCACTTTCCTCCCTCTTCCCTCCTCCTCCCTCCTCCTTCCTTCTCCCTCCTCCTCCTCTTCTCCGGGATGCCGAGCAAGCCGGCCGTGGCAAGCAGGAAGATTCCAGAAATTATGCAAGAAGAAGACAAGAGGTGTTACTTACTGGCCAGGAGACGGTGGGGGGGACTTTTCCCCCCTTCCCCTCTCAACCTTCCCCCTCCCCCTTCTGCCTCCTCAGCTCCCCCCTTCCCCCTCCCCAGTTTTAGTTTCATGCAATAAAAAGGCTGAACTTTTTATTCCATAAAACATGAAGGACAAAACTTAAAAGAAAATGAAAATATATTTCAAGATGCGGAGCAGGCCCCTCCCCACCCATCCCTGCCCCCTCCCCTCCGCGGAGGGCCTTCTATGTACGGGACACTTTTCATTTTTCTTTTGTTTCTGTTTTATCGGGGTTTTTTTTTTTCGTTTGTTTGTTTTGTTGTTTTTGGGGAAATAAAAACGGAAGCTTCTAGCAACCCCCTCTCCCCCCACCCCCCCATCAACCTCTTTGCTTTCTTCTTTTAAAAAAAAAAGGCAGAAAAAGACAAAAAAAAAGGAAAAAAACCCAACCCTGTTGTACGTTTGTGCTGTGACCCTATGGCGGGAAAGCTAGTCTAGATATGAACTCTCCTGGTGTCTGTTGTAGCCATTTAAAGACCTAATAATAAACTGGACAGTTTACAATCTGCGCGTCCTTCGGAAAGGCCTTTTCTTCCAAGGTGGGAGGGCCAGGGGAGAGCCAGGAGGTCCTCGAGGGTCCTTTGTGCTGCACCCCTCTGTTGTCTGAATGCAGCCCGCCCTTCTCCTGGACACACACCTGCACACCCACACACATGTACTCAAAGGTGGACGCATTGTAAGACCATAGGGGAACCATCTTATTGAAACTGACTGCCACTCCCCCTCACTTTGGTTGCCTCATGTCTCTGGAGAGGGTCCACTCCCATTCCCACCTCAGACTTTTCTTCTGTTTTCGGGGTTTGCCACTGAAGGCTGGAAAGCTCCCAGTCAGAAACCTGGGAGGAAGAAGGGGTGAGAACTCCCCGAGATTTTCAGATTCTGGGGTTTTTAATCTCCCAACACTGCAGAGTTGTTATAAAAGGGTATTGGAAGCAGAGGGCCTCCATTTGGTGCTCACTGGCTGGGGGCCTTCCTGGCCGCCGCCTCCTCCTCCTCCTCGGGCAGAGGGCCTCAGAGGTCTTTAGGTCATCTTTAGTTCTAAACCTGTTCCTGTCATCAGAACCCCCATCACTGGGACTGGACATAGGGGCACTTCTCTGTAATTGGAAGAGATAAGGAGGGTGCAACATTTAAATGGTTATTGACATCTCCCATTGGAGGGAAGCCTAGCACAGGGACCCACAAACCTCCCTTTGAGGGTCTCCCCTGGAGTAGCAAGAGGGACCCCCCCTTCCCCAACACAACTTGTCTTTGTTTTCTGAGCCCCCAGAAAAATGGTAAGCCAGGAGACCTCTTTGTGGGGAACCAGCAGCCATTAGCAACAGGCAGGGCCAGAGGTCCCCCTCACCTTGGAGTCTAGAGCCTGCTCATTAAGGGGAGGAGGTAGGTTAGGTTTGGGGGCCTTTTTTTCCCCTTTATGTTAATAGGCATTTATCTTACAGGTTGGGCAAGGCCCCTGGGCCAAGTTGATTGAGGGTGTGGAGGGAGGTCAGTCCCACTGCTGAAGCCAGATTAAATATTGGATTTTGCTTAATGCCTTGTTCTTTAATTGCCCTGGGTTCTCCCCCTCTTGCTCCCCTTCAATGCTGCAGGAAACCTGATGGGAACCTTGAGTGCCAGCAGCTAGCCTTTTTCTTTGTTGACCTCCTCCACCTGTCAGTAAGGTGAGCAAATAGAAGCCTGTGCCAGCCCCACCACCCTGACCTTGCCCAAAAGCTTTTCCCCAAACTGACTCCTTGCTGGTCCTGGTGTCTGCATTGCTCTGTAGGTGACACCCTTAGTGGTTCTGTTCTGATGTGGCCAGCTGGGACTTTGGCCAAGTAACTACTGTGGCTCGCCTCAGTGACCTTCTCTGTGAAATGCACAGACTCATCTTAGAACTCCTGCTTCAGCTAATCTGACATCCAGATGACAGCTGGGGGTCAGATCAGTGGGGAGCTCTTGTAAAAGGCTTCAGATGGTTTGCCTTTACTGACCCTGTTGGTGCCCTGGGTGCATAATCACAGGACACAGAGGTATAAGCAAGGCAATCCCTACCTTCAGGGCAGAGTGACCAGATGCCCTCCTCCATTTCAGGTGGGCATCTTTGCCACCAAGTGGCCTAGCCTTGCCCAGGGCCACATAGACATGTGTCAGAAGCGGGATATAAACCCAACCCTTCTGGCTTTGGGGCCTGCTCTGTATCCTACCCACCACATCACACGAGATTGCTACGAAGGCTACAACCACACAGCAAGAGACAGTACAGCAAGATAAGAAATGAATGGTCTTAAGATACTTAACCTGAATGTGGTTAAGATACTTGACCTCTGACAAGCATTTATTAAGCACCTGCTATGTGTCAGGCACTGAGGATACAAAAGCCAAAAAAGTCTGCCCTCGAGCTCCCTGTTTATTTTTTTAAATTCAAAATTGTTTAATATTTTAGAGGTGCAAGGAGAGATGGTAAAACATTAGGCAAAATTGCACTTGGTTTCCTTGCAAAGAAACTCTGGAATTATCAGATTAAAAGAAATTGGCAAATGTAGAAGGAAATTGACATATATTATTACTGTTCAAATGTTTCTTTTTTTAAAATTATGTTGTTTTCAGTTTTCCACAATCATTTCCATATATCTTAGATTTTTTCCCCTCTCCCTCCTCCCCTTCCCCACTCCCTCCCCAAGACAGTGTGCAGTCCTATATAGGTTCTACACGTACATTCTTATTAAATACATTTTCACCTTAGTCGTGTTTTATTGAAGAATTAAAATGAATGGGAGAAACCATAAAACATAAGAGAAAATGATCTTCATTCTGCAATCCAATTCCATAGTTCTTTCTCTGGATGTAGAAGGCATTTCGCCTGAAGAGTCCTTCAGGACTAAGTCTACCAGAAAAATTCCTCACACACTGTGGTTATTGCTATGTACAAAGTTCTGGTTCTGCTCCTTTCACTCAGCATCAGTTCATATAAGTCTTTCCAAGCTTCTGAAGTCTTCCTGTTCATCATTTCTTACAGCACAATAGTATTCCATTACATCCATAGACCACAGTTGGTTCAGTCATTCCCCAATTAATGGGCATCCCCTTGATTTCCAGTTCTTGGCCACTACAAAGAGAGCTGCTATAAATATTTTTGTACATGTGGGAGGGACCCTTTCCCATTTTTATGATCTCTGTGGGATACAATCCTAGAAACGATATTGCTGGATCAAAGGGTATGTACATTTTTGTAGCCCTTTGGGCATAGTTGAGCTCCCAATTTAAAGGAGGGAGACAATGTGCAAAAGGTTTAATAGCATTTATGGAGCCCATGAGCAAAGTGCTTTATAAATATGTTCTCGTTTTATGCCCCCAACAACCCTGGGAGGTAGGTGCCATTGTGCCCATTTGGCAGATGAGGAAACCAAGGCTGACAAGGATCACAGCTAGTGTGTCTGAAGCTGGATTTGAATTTGGGTCTTCAAGATTAATGCAGTGTAAGTAAATGGAAGGAAGAATGTGTTGCTCATGAACCAGAGAAGATGTGTTTGAATCTCAACATAAATTTATTTAAAGTCCGTAGCATAGAAAATAGACAAAAAGTGAGTCATTTGTCTCATCTGCCCAAACTACTCATGAAAAAGATGAGCTTTCATAAGTGTACATGGAAATGAATCCACGTTAGGGGCCCTAGAAGGGAAGGGGTTGGGTGCTGTGCACTGGTGCATTGTTCAGAGAATCCCAGCTACTTAGGATGTTCACAGCTCTGGATCTTCCTTTTCCCTTCACAATTGGGGTGTGGCTAAAATACATCTGCCTGGGCTCTGGCAAGATCTTTTCTCATTGTCCTTTACTCCAAGAATTGGTTTACTGGTTGAAATCCTACAAAGACTTGTAAAACAGTGGGTCTGAACCCTGGATCAGGAACGTTTCTCAAATCTTGGCAGATTTAAAGAAAGATCCAGTGGGAGCTGATGAAGAAGGATGAGGGCCAGAAGTCCCCACCCTTGGTGTTACTGAAAGCCCTGAAGAAGGAGCCAGTGGGGCTGGATTTAAATTATTCCATGACTGATGATAGTCAAGACACTGGGCCTTTTGAGGTCTTAGTTTCCTTATCTGTAAAATGAGGAGGTGCTCAAAGTAGGGATACTCCTGTCCTATCTCCCTATGGCAGCCCTTCAAATACTGAAAGATGGCTATCATCTCCCTCCTGAGTCTTTAAGCTAAACATCCATTTTCCTTCCACCAGTCATATGACTTAGACTCCATACCTTTCACTATTCTGGCTGTCCTCTGATCTCTTCCTAGCTTTGTCAATATTCTCCTTAAACCACATCACCCAGAACTGAACACAATATTCTGGATGAAGTCCAGCAACTCTATGGCCCTGGACAAGTCACTTAACATCTGTCTGTGCCTCAGTTTCATCAACTCTTAAGAGGGCAATAATAACAGCATCCACCTCCCAAGGTGGTTGTGAGGATGAAATGAGATTCTATTTGCAAACCTTAAAGTCCTGTATAAATGCTAGCTATCATTATTATTCACTATGCCTCCCCCATTTTATTCTGGTGAAGTTGATTTTTTATACCCAAGTGCAAGACTTTACATTGATTCCTGTTGCGTTTCATCTTAGTGGCTTTACTCCAAATGGTCTTTCAAGATTCTGGGGGTAGGGGGCGCATCCTGACTCTTATTTGGTGTGTTAACTTTTTGTCATCTGCAGACTTCATGAGCATGCCATCTATGCTCTCATTCAGGTCACTGACAAAAGCAATAAGTAGCCCAGGGTTTTAAGCACAGAGTCTGGAGGCATTCTATTGGAGATTTTCTGCCACATTGACACCAAACCATTAACCATGACTCTGAATCCATCTGACTGTTAATCTTCTAGTGCACATCTCTCCATCTTCTCTACGGAAATAGCATGAGATACTTTAGGGTGTTTCCATAAAATCTCATTAGGGAATGAATTTATGATTAGAGCTAACATTCACCTCAATTTCCAAAGGCTGCCAAGTGGTTTCACTCTAGACTCTTACTGGAATCTCCCAACAGCCCTGGGAGGTAGGTACTAGTTATCATCATCCCTGTTTTACAGATGAGAAGATGAAGGCCCAGAGAGATCAACTTGTCCATGATTGGGCATCCGGTATGTGGCATAGGTGGGATTAGAACCCATGTCTTTAGATCTTTCATTACCTCTCCCCATCTGAACTAAAGAAGCCTTTCTACCTCGTCCCTGATAAGTTTTTATCCAGCTTCCGCTTGGAGATGCCTTGGTTATGAGGGAGCTTTTCCTTAGGCTAAGCAGAAATTTGCCTCCATGCAACTTACCCCACATGGATGGCCCTAATACCATCATCAGTGAGGGCCAGCGTGGGGTTTGGCGCTTAAACTCTTTCCCATCTTGAAAATGAGGAGAATAACCCAAGTCCTATTTCCCTCAAAGGGCTGCCCTGTTTAAAGTACTTTGAAAAGTACGAAGTTCAATAAAAATTCAGCAGACATTTACCCTCCAGGGTCAAACAAGAAATCTGAGATGCAGGGAGGTCGCAGGATCAAAGTTTTAGACCCAGGAAAGGGTTTTGGAGATCGTCTAACTCAACTCCCCCATTTTGAGGATGAGGAAATTGAGGCCCTGAGATACTAGGACTTACCCAGGGTCACAAAGGGCCTGTCAAACTCCAAACCCAGGGCTTTACCTGCTCCACCTCACATACTTGAAAACTGCTCTTAGGTGTCCCCCTGAGCTTTCTCTCCACAAGGACTGATAAGTCACCCCCCTCCCTCCATGCCTTCAACTGATCCTCACAAAGAATGAATGTGTTCCAAAGCCCTCACCCTCCATGAGTTCTCCAGTTGATCAAGGTGGGCCCAAGACTCCAGATGTGTTTGACCATGGAAGAGGACTGAAGGACCATCATCTCCTTATTTCTGGAAGATCTCTGTCTCTCCTTCCCTGCCTCCATGTCTTTGACTCCCTCTCTCCCTCCATCTCTGTCTCATGTCTTTTCTTCCTTCTCTGTCTCTGTATGTCTCTATCCTTTCAATCTCTCCTTTCTTTCTCCCTTTGCCCTATCTCTCTCTGTCCATTCCTCCTTCTCTCCCATCTCTCCTCCCTCCCTCCCTCCTCTGTTTCTGGCTATCTCTGATGTAGGAGGTTCTAGCAGAATTCTCATTGCCCTGCCCAAGGCCTTTCTGACCTGTTACTGATTGCTCTGTAGTGTACACAGGGGAAGACTACGGTGTTTTATTTGAATTTAACCATGAATCATGTCCTTTTTCATCATATTATCAGTAATGCAGTTTTGTGTCATATTTGGTGGTCCATGAGTGTCTCACAGTACTCCCACCCTGCACCTGACTCATTGGACTAGCCCAGGCTCAGCCTGGCCCAGACCTGACAATCTATGTTCTGAGGCTCCTTCCAGATCTAACATTTTATAGTCCTATGGTCATATTTATTCCCATTAATATAGGGATAGATTCTAGGTTGTCAGTTTTGACCCATTATTCTATTTTATTGATATCCTTTCGGTCCCAGCTCTACCGCTATCACATCAGCTGACTCCCATAGCACATATAAAAAGTGCAGGAGGGGTCAAAGCAAGGTGGAGATCCATTTGGGTGAAGCCAGTCAGGAAATGCTTCCTGGAGGAGATAGGACTTCAACTAGGCCTTGAAGGATGATTTAGCTTTGAACAGGGAGAGAAGGAGGGGAACCCAGTGTGAGCAAAGACAGTGACGGAGGAGACTGTGCTGTGCAGGACCCCACCTAGGGAGAGGATGGAGCTGGTTGGGGCCTGACAGGGGTGTGTGTGAGCTTGTTAAATGTTCCATGGGAGCTTTTGTACCCTGGAAATCATCAGAGCCACGAATCAGGGCTTTGTTTATTGTTCTATTGATTTCTAAACTTAAGAACGTGTTGGAGAAAATGCTGATAATGAAGATCAAATTTCAAAGTGTGTGTGCTGCCTCCTGTGTCCCTCCTCCTCCCCTCTCCCACCCCATCACTCCCGGACTGATGGGGGGCCCAGAATGTTCATTCATTGGCAGAAGGATCATGCACTTCAGTCTTGAGCCTAGGACTGGTTCTCTCCCCCTTCCCTCTACTCAGTGATCTGCCCTGTCTAGCCTTCCTGTTTACTGCTTCATCCACAGCCTGTTCAGAACTTGGAAAAGAGGAATAAACACCCTTTTTTGAAGGACTAGGCCTTGCTTCCATGGGGGAAAATTTCATTTCCTGAGATACCAGGGGCTCTACAGGGGAGGCACTTGGGGTTAAGTGAGTTGCCCAAGGTCACACAGCTAGTGAGTGTCAAGAGTCTGAGGTGAGATTTGAACTCAGGTCCTCCTGACTCCTGCACTGATGCTTTATCCACTGCACCACCTAGCTGCCCCAATTCCACAAGTATCATTAAGGACACAAGACAAAATGAAATAGCCCCTGCCCTCAAGGAGCTCACATCCTACCACTAAGAAACAACGAGTATACCCGACAAGTAAATCCCAAATACATAGAAGAGTTGGTGGGGGTAGGTAGAAGGGAGAATACAAAAACCAGGCTGGGTTGGGGGGGGATCAAGAACAACTCTGATGAGTTAAGAATCTCAAGAATATTAAATGAAAAAGGGGGAGATGAAGGGGAGAGGAGGCTGTCAGTGCCAGATCTCAACCCATCCTAGAAAGAAGTAATCATATCTGACACTGATTAAAAAAGAACGTTCAATCAGTGAAACAGATTTGGTGCAGAACATACAAAAGCAAGGACCACCAGTAGCACCGTGATGAGTAAACTCAAAAGCCAGAGTTATTTGGAAAAGGAATCACTGTTTGACAAAAACCGCAGGGAAAATTGGACAACAATTAAGATAAAACTGGCAGAAATTAGGGTTACACCAGCACCTCACACCATACACCAAGAAAAGCTCCTAATGGATACATGACCTAAATATAAAAGGCTGAATAATAAATTAATTAGAGGAGGAAGAAATTACCTTTCTGATCTTTGGACAGGGGAAAAGTCTATGACTAAACAAGAGAATAACAAGAGAAAATGGACAGTTTTGATTATATTCAATGGAAAAGGTTTTGTACAAACAAATCTAAAGTAGTTATAATTAGAAAGGAAACAGTAACAGGGGAAAAATTCTTTGCAGTAAGTTTATTGATAAAGATTTCATATCCAAGACATATAAAGAACTCTTTCAAATTTATAAAACTAAGAGCCATTCCCAACAGATAAATGGTTAAAGGATATGAACAACAGGTTTCTAAAGGACGCGATCCAAGCTATCAATAACCATATGGAAAAGCTCTCTGAAAGGATGCTGTCAGAAATACCTGGAAAGACTTACATGAACTGACACAAGGTGAAATGCACAGAAACAGGAAAACATCATACACAGTAACAGCAATATCGTATAAGTAAGCTATTCTCAGAAATGCAATAAATCCAAAGGACTTCGGATGAAAAATGCTATCCATCTCCAAAGAAATAACTGATGGATTCTGAATAAAGATGAAAACATGTTTTTTTGCTTTTTTTCCCCTCAATCTGTTTTTTCTTTCACAACATGAATAATATGGAAATGTGTTTTGCATGACTGCACATATATAACCTACACATCAAATTGCTTCCTTCTCAATGAGGGGAGAGGGGAGGAAGGGAAAGAATTTACAAATCAAAATTTTAAAAAACCAAATGTTAAAAGTCGTTTTTATATGTAATTAAGGAGAAAATAAAATAATAATCTTTTTTTTTAAGGGCTCTAAATCAACAGTTACAGAAATGTAAGTAGAAGCAATTTTTTTGTTAGTTTCCAAAACTTAGAAACTTAAGACAATATCATCCTCCTGTTGGGAAATGGATAAAGACATTATGAAATATTAATAGAATAGAATATTAATATGCCACAAGAAATGAGAAAATGGAGCATTTTAGAGGGAATTGGGAAGACCTCTATGAACTGATGAGGACAGAAGTGAGCAGAACCAGGACAATGACAACATTATAAAGAAAGACTCTAGAACTCTAATCGATGCAGTGAAAAACCATGAATCCTGGTTAAAAATGGAGCAAGGCACTCACCTCCTGCCATTGGCCATGAACTTAAGTGCAGGAGACAGCCAGTGTGGCAATTTCTTTTTCTGGATTATGCATTCTTATTTAGAGGGTTTTGTTGGGGGACGGGGGTAGGGGGGGGAGGTGTGGGTAGTGGGAGGGTTACTGTTGCCTGTCCTTTGTTCTTGAAGAGGACCGTGACATCAGGGAGGTGATGCCATGACTTCCCAGTGAATTGGATTGAAGTGAGGAAGGACTGTGCAAAACCACCAGTCTCACTCTCTCCTCCAGGGCCATCTGGGTCCAGTGGCCAGATACACATCAGGTTGACTAGAGATGGGTCCCCATTCCTGACACATGGTGGGAACTATCTGAATGCTTATTTCCTTTCCCTTCATCCTTTCCTTTCTATTGCCATCAAAAGTGTGGCTTCAGGTGATTAAATTTTGTCCAAGACCACCAAGAAAGGGCTGAGGTTGTTCTGCATTGGGGTGGGGTGTGATCATGTCATTAAGACCAGTATATATACAGAGCTTCAAGGTTTGCAAAGCCCTTTGGAATGTAGGGCAAGTAAGGGTAGGATTGGAATTCAGGTCTTCCTGCCTCCAGATCTGATCTCTATTTACAGTAGTACTGGATCATCACAAAGGATGAAATCAGGGATCTTTGCCTAGACTATTTCTCCAGCTGTCCCCCAGGCCTGGAATACTCTCCCTCATCTCTGCTTCCTGGCCTTCTTCAAGTCCTTACTAAAACCTCACCTCCAGGAAGCCTTCCCCTCCCTCTCTTAACAATTCCCTATTTATCCGGTCTGTAACTTATTTGTACATTTCTGTTGTCGCCCCCTTTAGATTGTAAGCTCCTTGAGAGCAGGGACTGTCTTTCGCCTCTTTTTGTATCCCAGGGAAGCTGGAAGGCAAAGATGAGGAGGGAGAGCCCTTCCAGATACAGGGCACAGCCAGGTGGTCAGTCGTTGTATCAGACCGAAGAGTAAGGTCTTAGCCATAGACAACTGGAATGGTGAGAAGGGGCCCCGTTTGGCAAGAGCTTTCCAGGTCTAACAGAGGATCTTGTATTTGAACCTGGAGGTGACAGGCCAGTGGAGCTGATTGGAGGTCAGGGGTAACATGGTCAGACCTACCCTGATCATAAGGGATTCTGCAAGTGTTCTGGGCAGACTCGTGTCCCAGAGCTCAGGAGTGAGCTGAAGGGCCTGCTTGTCTCCGAAATGCTTTATAAAAAAGGAAAAAAGACCAAATGCAAGCAAGTTCAGACTAGATGGCACGTGAGAGAAGGCATGGAGGATGTTATGTCTAGAATTTTCCCGGCTGCTCTTTCCAGGGGAACAAAGGCTTACCCTGATTGTTTATAGCTGCCTGGACGGTACCTTGGCTTCCTTTGGCTCCCAGCCAGGAAAAAGCAATAAACTCAGAGCAGCTCCTCTGCTCAGGCCTGAGCAAGTACACACACACACGCGTGTGCACACATGCAGACATGCACAGACACAGAAATGCAGACACACACACGCACAGACGCACGCACACACACGCGTGTGCACACATGCAGACATGCACAGACACAGAAATGCAGACACACACGCACAGACGCACGCACACACACACGCGTGTGCACACATGCAGACATGCACAGACACAGAAATGCAGACACACACACACGCACAGACGCACGCACACACACACGCGTGTGCACACATGCAGACATGCACAGACACAGAAATGCAGACACACACGCACAGACGCACGCACACACACACGCGCGTGTGCACACATGCAGACATGCACAGACACAGAAATGCAGACGCACACACGCACAGACGCACGCGCACACACACACACACGCGTGCACACATGCAGACATGCACAGACACAGAAATGCAGACACACACGCACAGACGCACGCACACACACACACACACGGCCCACAGACCCTGGAGCTTTCGGCCAATGACCAAGTCTTCTCTTTTAAACAATATTAGAAACACAAGACAGGATGGCTCACTTTTGTTTTTAAAAACCCATCAGCTGACAACTTGTCATTGTGCCCAGTTTCATCCTCGGGTGAATTCTTCCCAAAATGCTGCAAGGCCAGCCAGAAGTGCTGACCCAGGCAGGCAGTGCTGTGGCTGGAAAGCTCCACAGAGGACATCCTCTTGTTGCCTAGTGGTGGCTATCAGCTCCTGCACCCAGAACTGTGCCCAGCCTGTGCTGGGAAGCAGGGAGGTGGGGAGGGAGGACAACAGCTGACAAGGGGGCAGCTGGGTCAGGGGCTTTGTTTCATACCCCCTCACAACATATGAGCTTTCAGTCTTCCCGTAACTTCTGCTCATTAACAATTACAGTAATAACAGCGGGCATTTTGGTCCCATTTAAGATTCACAAAGTCCTTTAGTTCTTTCTCCATAACCTGATTTAATCTTCACACAGCAGCACTGAATCACTGTGGCTAAAGCTTTTACCCCCATTTTATAGGTGAGGAAGTTCCTGGTGCTTTAAGGTTTACAAGTCACTTTACAGACACCACATCTATCCCTCAGTGATGCCAGGTATTGATCATCTCCACTCTACAGTGGAGGAAGTGATGTTCAGAGGGGCCAATGACTTGTCCAGGGTCACAGAGTCAGTATGTCTCCTAGTCAGCAGAATGAGGCAGAGGATGAGGCAGGCATGAATACCAGGTGGGGTTGGGCTCCACCACTGAAGAAGGACAATGCCACAAGAAGGGCTGATGCTAGGAGTCTGCTCTCATGGCACCATTGGCTGGACTGTGCCTACTAGTTAATGCCCATCATTTCTGCAGGTCTCAGGAGAATCAAGAAAAAATGTCAGGGATAAGAGGGCAACCTCCACAAGGGGAGGGGAGTTACTGCCAACTAATGAGGTTTTGCTTAGTGATTCTGAGAATTCAGGCAGGAACAGTGGTACCTCTGGGCACTTGGTGCCCTCCACCTCTGCTCAGAGCTTCAAGGAATCCCTTGGTTCAAGGTATCTGAAGCCAGGAGACCTGCAGAGCCATCAGTGACAATTCCTGTAGCAGTCTGACCCTCCCAGCACACAAATTCCCTCCGATGGCTTGGAGCAGTGCCAGCCATTCTAGGCCAGCTGTGCCCAGCAAGGACTTTTCCAGTACACTCACTGCCCTCCCAGAAGGCTCAATACGCCCTTTGCTACACCAGGATGCATTTCCTGACGAACAGTGGGCTGGGCACTCCTGGCTAAGGATATTTTTTAAAAAAGGCTGGAACATTATTTTAAGTACCATCCTCGTCGGCTGCAACAATCCTGAAAATTAACAACAAGCTCAAAGATATAAATAGCTTTTTATTGTCACCCAGGAGAGTGAATCCAGATGTGGACCAGGGCGGCCGCTGGGAGTCCAGCACTGCCTTCATGTTCCCACCAAGGTCTTCAGGCAGTCTGAGGGCTGGTGCTCAGGCTGCACCATGTAAGTACATGGCTAAAAACTTCTTGAAAGTTCCGGGCTGATAATCAATAATTCCAACAGGTTCCTAGAGAAAATGCACAGAATCACTTTTCTGCTATCCGCTGAATGGATGTAATTAAAACAAGGCCAGTTTCAGAGGGCTTGAAGAACTAACCACCACCCCCCCCCCCATTCACCCCCTAGGAGGCAGAGAGAAAAGAGCCCTGAGATAGGGGGCAGAGGAGCGGGGGGCCAATGCAGACACTGCCACTTGCTTCCTGTGTGAACTCAAGGCCTCAGTTTCCTTATCTGTAAAATGAAGGGAGCCTGGCCTAGATGATTTTTCTGAGATGCCCTTGGAGGATTCTACCTTTCACCTGCACAGTTTGCTGGCTGGACACTGAGCAGGTAGGGGCATGGAAGCCTGCTGGTTCTCCCACTAGTGAGAAGGCTCAGCCCGCTTTCTTCTCCCTCTTGTTGAGCTCCACAGCAGGGCACCCAACCAGGATCTCAGAAGGCCAAGAGTCAGGAACTCAGAGCTGGGAGTGCTGATCTGGGGCCAGAGGCCCCTGCCCTGCTGGGTAACCTCCCTCTCTCTCTCTCTGTGGGCTGTTTCCTCTTTGAGATGAGGGTGGTTGGATTCAGGGACCTCTATCAGGTTAATGCAGTCACGGTGAAGGGGCTATGTTGGCTTCATGAAGGGTGAGTTCTTGTAACCTCACCCTTTATATGTCCCTTATCCTTCACCAAGCCCTCATCACCTCACCTCTGGGAGGCAGGGTGGGGGTGGAGTTTCTGGGCCCGTTTCAAAAAGGAGACAAGTTGAGGCCTAGAGAGTGGCCTGACTCTGCACTGGAGGGGGGAGGGAGAGGGGGGATAGGGGCTCTTCCCACAATGCACACACGAGTGTGGCTGACAGGAGGAAGACAAACTTAGCTTCACACTTACCACAATGACTTTCTTTTTAATGACTGGAAGACATCGGAAATGCTGATAGAGAAGCTGGTCAGCATCCATCCAGACGAGATTCTTGACCCCCTCGTTGGAAGTCAGGTCCATTGTATTCAGCTGGAACACCATGAACTGAAAGACACGGCCATCTGTGCCAATGCTCTGCACCACAATGGGCTGCTCCAGCACCTGGGCCTCCTCCTGAGAAGAGATGGGCAAGCAGGGCCTTGGGCACCATGGCAGGCACCTAGCCCAGCTCTCACTACATCCAGCTGAGGCTCTGGTCTCCTTCCCCACAGGTCAGAACATTTGCTCTCCTGTTCTACCTGGTCCACTGCTCTATCAGGCAATGGCATTGAACTGGTCATGGCTGAGCCCAGAAGAGGCTTCCCGGACAGGGACTGCTCTGGGTCTAGGGTGATGTGCTGAACCCCACAGCTCCTCCCAAGGCCTGAAAAGGCCTCTTCCTCCTTGACTCATGTCTTTGTAGCCTCCTGGAGCACCCAGCAAAGGTCTAGGGACTAAAGGCAACCAGCCTGGTAAAGGTGCCTGCCCTGGCTGGCAACCAAAGGTGCCCAGAAAGGGCCATTTCCATAGGCTCGGGGTCTCCAGAGAGCACTAGTAAGTGAAAACCCCATATTCCAGGTCTACAGCCTAGCTCTAGACAGATGTTAGGAGCCAGGGCTTAACCCCACTGAAGCAGCCTACTCCTCGGCAAAAACTACAGGCAGAAGGAAACTCTGGGACAAAGTTTTGGGCCTAATGCTCCATGGTCATGAGGAGAGGGAAGAGGCCAAGTATCCTTCCTGAAAGTGCTGCCACAAGCTAAAGGACCCCAGTATGGCTCCCCTTCAGCCCCTTGATCTCTCCAAGGGCCCAGGCCAGCTGGCCTTCATTAGCACAGAGGGGTCTTCTTCCCTAACACACAGACACACACACAGACACACACACACCCCTTCACTGGCAGCCAGTAAGAAGACAAGGAGCACGAACCCCATACACAGCCCGGGCCTGAGCCAGAGCATTGCCAAAGGCAAACATGATCATCTTGGCTCGGAGCTGCTCGGGTCGAAATCGGCTCCGGCGATTGTTGGCCGCCTCCACAAAGTACACGGTGTGCGGATGGGGGTAAGGGTAGCCTTCATGGAAACCTGGAACATGGAAACCAAGGAAGGTGGGCTGGGTGACCATGGCATTGAGCCAAGCAGGCCACAGGACAGAGGCTGGGCTACTCAGGGAGCCACACGGGCCCCATCCCCCTCACAGCCTCAATCCATAGCACAGCTCAGTCACAAGGAAGGAAGAAGAGAACTCTTTGGTGGCTGTGGATCAATCCTACAATCAGCTGTGGGCTTCCAGAAACCGCTGGTGAAAAGTGAAGAAGAGATGAGAAAAATGAAGTGATGAAACAGCCATGTGGGAAGCAGGGAAGGCCTCCAGCCCCCGACTGTCCACCCAGAGCTGAGAGGCTCCCATGGCCAAGCCACAGCAGCAGCCTGCCCAGAACCCCAGCCTCTTAAGAGAAACACCCAGGGCCACACAGACAGGCTGTGTGTACTTCTTACAAGAACCAAAACAGAAGCTTGGTTCTAACTAGGGAGTTGTCTAAGAAGAAGAATCCCTGGAAGCCCAAACAGTACACGACTGCTCCTTCAGCTCGACGAGAAAGAAGGATGGGAAAATCCTAGTGGGGGCCAAGGATTCCAGAGCAGAAGGCGCAGTTTTGTACCACTCTGGATCAACTATACCTATTGAAAGCCCAGACTGCCAAGGGCTTGGGAGGGCAGTGGCCAGACCTTCCAGGAGGAGAGATGGGAGGATGCCTTCTTAGTGACAAGTTGCCAGCTCTGCCACACACCCCTACCCCCTACCGGCCCTTTCACTAGTACAATTCTGGTATAACCATGTGTCTCATCCTCCTATAGTTACAATATTTCTACCTGGACAAAGGGAAAAGATATAGAAGAGAAGGAAAGAGGAGCCTAACTGGTGCCTCTCCCCATACCCACCTGTCCCATCTGGCCTCCAAGGGGCCCCGCATGTAAATGAATGGTGGACCCCTCAGTTCTACCAACCTGGGTCATCTTTCACATGATAAATGTCACATTCCTGAAGATTAATGGTCGGAGCTATGGGGTAGAAGGTCTCTAGAACATGATTCTCTGTAGCTTGGACCTCTTCCTGGGATGTGATTGGCAGTAAAGGATCCTTGGCACTCAAACGAGTCCCATTAAGACCGCGGATCTGAAGGAAAATGGATTCTGTAAGGAGAGAAACAGGCAAACATAGCTACCTCGCTGTTCAAGCACAACATGCAATTAAGAGGCCCTTACTGAGTACAAAGAACAGGGTCAGATGTCAGGGGAGATCTAAAGATATGGGCTTTGCCTTCAAAGAACTCACAGGCTAGTCAGCAGACATGGCCCATGCACGGATAACTGTAATTCCTAATACACGTGCCTTAGCTGTCTCTGCCTTTCTCTTGGGGCAGATGGAAGAGTAAGCTGGGAGTTAGCAAGGCTTGGATTCAAATCCCATTTCAGATACACTAGATATGTGACCTTGGTGAAATCTTTTCACCTGAGCCTGTTTCTTCATCTGAAACTCGAAAGGGAGAATGGGATGAAGCTCTCTGTAAGGTCCCTTCCTGCTCTTAGGATGGACCCCTGGTTCCCAGAAGTCCCACTTTGTCTGGCAGACCACTTGGCCCAATGGAGGGCCTGAGGCACAACACCATGAAGCAGGCATTATGAAAAATATGATGACAAAAGCCGTTAGCGCCCAGCCTCATGCAGAATGAGAAGGCAGGCTCAGCCACATCTCACACAGAGGCACAGGGGAGAGGATGTATATTCATCTCAGGATCCAGCCGGGGAGCTGGTCAGCACTTATGGTTTCTCCAGCTATAAGCAGCAGAAGAGGCAGGAAATTCCCATCTCACACCTGTCCTTGCGGCCCACAGTGACCCAACTTAAGGGTTCCGCAACACATAGCTCCAAGAGTGAGTTCCAGTGCCTGGGGAGGCCAAGTGCTGGCTCCAGTCAAGCCTCCTTTGCTCAGATCAGGTTCTGGCCCTGAAAAGGCAGTGGGCTCCTGCCCCATCTCAATAGGAACTGCACCCCCTCCAGAACGCACCCAGGACAAGTCATGCCACTTAGTGGGTAGGCAGTCCCTGAGCCCAAGCCTCAGTGGGCCTTTCCGTAGTTCTCAGCTGAGCCTCTTAGTTCTACCCTCTAGGACCGGAGAACAAGCCCCATGTCTCTCATGCGACAGTCTTTCAGACACCTGAAAATCATGTCACTTTGCTCTAAATGTTCTTTTTTTCCAGGCCACACATCCCTGGTTCCTCCTAAATAAGCAATTCTGATGCCTGGTCACCTTCCCATGGATGTGCTCCAGCTTGTCAATGTCACTTCTAAAACATGGCACCCCAAGCCAAGCCCAAGGCTGGCCTGGCCAGGGGAGGAGAGCACAGACCCTTCAGCCACCACCCTCCTCATTCTGAAAGGCCTCTCTAGGCCTCCCATGTGAGCTCCTCTTTGGAAAATGCCTCAGCCACTCCTCTGACTGTCCTGGAGGGCACCAAAGCTTTGTTCTTTTGAGGTGGATCTGATAAGCAGAAAAAGCCAAAAGTCATTTGCAGCCAAGTAAATGCAGTGTCTTAATAACCTGGGAAACAAGAGTTGTTGTGAAGGAACAAAAAACCTCACCACTGCAGTGGGACAGATGGTCTCATGTGGCTCATAAACAGGCTTTGCTGGAAACTCCCAAAGAGGAGTGGCCCAAGCAATTGTAGCCATGCTGGGAAAAGCCAGGCACTGCCCCAGGAGATGGCCCTGAGGGCAGAAGACTCATGGGGACAGAGTCTATGAGGCTCTTAAAAAACCAGCCTTGCTACCTGACACCTCGCAAAATAGTTTTATTTTCTTATGGGTCACTTTCCCACTCTATGATTCAGTTTCTTCATCTGTAAAATGCAAGGGCAGGAAGAAAAGTCTCCCTTCCAAGATAACTCGGGGACTTGTGTTTCCTGACCATGGGAGAGGGAAAATAGTAAGTGTCCCTGGACCTCCACTGACCCTGGGTAGTGAGGCCTCCCCACAGACAGCATCCCCACAGACCGCATCCCCACAGACCGCACCAGTGTGGTTTCTAATTCAATCCTCCACCCATCCCTTCACTGTGACTACAGGGAACAGAGCAGTTTAATTAGAGGCAACATTTGATGTTTGCTATTCTGCAGTTCTCTACTTAACGAGGCTCTAATTGATTGAGGGCGCCAAGCTTTCTGTCACTCCAGACTCCTCCAAACAGGCCCCTTGCAGCCGAGGCTGCTGGGACCTCTGGCCAAGCAGCCTGTCTCTAGCAGGAAGGCAGCCGCATCCATGGGATCCTCGCCACCTCTGTTCAAACCACGGGAAGTCAGGGTAGGGAGGGAAGACTAGGCTGATGAATGAATGAGGCCCCTGAATAAACAAGCTCTGAGCATGCACAAAGCCATCCCAGAACTCAGGTTCTAACAGAAGGGAGCACTCGAGAGGGGACATCTAACCCTGTGAAGCAACTCACCCAAGGGCCCACAAGGGGGGAGCAGCAGAGCGAGGACTGGGGTCTGGGTGTCCTGCCTCCTGTATCACACACATACTACCCACACAACCCTCACTGACCCACTACACAGAGAGACAAACTGAAGGGGGAGCCCCAGCAGCACTGACCTCGATGCCACGAGGTTGACAGCATGTAGTCCCTGGCTTGGATCCTCCTGGTCAGAGCAGGGTACTGGGGAATCTTTGTTTTACACAGCTGTATTAGATTGTCCACAATGACAGGGCTTTGGGGGAGAGACAACACACACATGGGTGAGTGGAGCCAACAACATAAGTCTTCTTCAGCTGTGAGCACAGCAAGGCCACATGCTTCTGCAGGCTTACCAGTATGTCTCTCTCTTGGGGATGTCCTCTGTGGAATGCCACAGGCGTGCATGACAGATGGCGTTCTGGACCTGCTCATCCTGGTTCTCGATGTGGCTTGACGGCTCTTCAGCCAGCCTTAAGACCCTCTCTGGGAGGCCTTCAATTAACTTAGACTTGGTGAGCCAGAGTGCTTGCTTTACACCTTGGGGGAGAATTCAGCAAAAAAAGACAATCAGGATGGGAGCAGCTGCTATGAAAGGGGACATCAAAGAGGAGTTTCAGGTCCCACCCAACCTACCTCTAAATTCTAGAGGTGCTTTGGGGCATTTAGTCCCTCCCCTGTGGAGGGGGGATGGGGTAATAGCCCCAAATGCCCCAGTTCAGTTCTCCTGGGATCCTGTAATGGGGATGGGGGTCCAAGCCCCTGGCCAGATGTTCCCCATGCATCACTCAAAGTGACTGTACTTGGCTGGCAGAGCTTGGACAGTCGCTTTTGACAGCAGGTCATTTATTAAAGCAAGAAAGCTGCCACAAGCTCGCTCAGACTCAGGGACAAGTCATGAATTAAACATCGAGAGCCAGGCTGAAAGTGAGTCTTAGATGCCTTGGAAGGACCATTATCAGAGGACAGGTCATGTCTCTGGGTGGCACAGAACATTGGTGGAAGGAGTCAGAAACAGAAAGATACCCCTTCCTCTCCGGGCAGAAAGAAGGCTTCGTAACTTAAAGACAAACGCTCTGAAATCAATCTGAACATTTCTACCTCTCTGGGCTTGTTACCTCATGTAAAAAATAAGGGTAATTCTTGTGGGAGTTACCTCCCAATAGTGTTGGGATCAACTAAGCATATGTAATTGCTATAAAATATGAATTATCACATTTATAATTACTTCTAGCCTGGAAAGCTGGGGAACTGAGGCACAGCCCTGGTTTGGCCATCAGCTTCCAAGACTTGGAAAAGGATTTCAAGCCACTATTAACAGGCTATGTCTATGTGGCCCAGGGAGGTTTGGTGAGGCCACGCAGCTCTCTATAAAGCTGAACATGCTGGGACCCCAGAACTCACTTGGTCCACCTCTCTCATCCCACAGATGAGAAACAGAGGCTTCTCCAAAGTCACAAGAACAGCAACATTCAGAAACATGTGCTCTGCCTCCAAACCCAGCACTCTTTGCACCACAGCCCAGGGCCAGTCTACACAGCTAAATGTTTGCTCGTTTAGGCAGAGGGAAAGTGACTGCTAGTCAGGGTACTTTGTGGAGAAGCTTCTAGATTCGACAAGTGTTCGGACTAGGTAAACCTGGAAGATCTCTTCCCAAAGCCAGACTACCTTTGGCTTCCTCCCTAGTGAAAGAGAGGCAGCATGGCACAAAAAGACATGGGTTCCAGTTCAGTCACTGACACCTGGGTGACCAAGGCAAGGCCATTTACCCTTTCTAACAAGTAACAGATGAGCTGTCAATCTGCATTGATGGAGTGAGTTTCAATACTGGGAGCTCCTCACTGCAATTAAATCAATAAGAGGTTAGGTCTCACCCACCCCCAAGTCACACAAACACACCAAAAGCCCTCAGAGGTGGAAGGGGTTTTCTAGGTCACAGGAACATAGGATCTAGAGTTGGAAAAGCCCTTAATGTGAGTTAGTGAACTCAGGCTCAGAGAGAGCTGACTTGTCTGGGTCACTCATGGTAGTAAGGAGCCAGGCTGCCATTCCAGGCTGGGGCCTTGGAGTGCTAATCTACCCCCCATGTCCCTCCAGGCACGTCCCAAAGGAGGAGCCCCTTCTACAATGTTCCTAAGGAGTCATGAAAGCCCCTAGAAAAGCCAGCTGCTGTAACATGGCCACCCTTCAGTGAGAGAGAGAGCTTCCCTCTCCCCAAACAAACAACACCTGTGGTTATTAAGTCAGGCATTCACTCTGTGCCAGTGCTAAGGGCTGGGGATACAAAGAAAGGCTAACCACATTGCCCAAGGAAGCGCTTCCTAATCTAGAGGGCAAACTTTCCTCCCTAGAATTCCCTATGGAGTCAAGGAGAAAGTCGAACTTTCTGTCTACATGAACAGAGCCCAATCCCCTTCTCTAGGTCAAACAATCTCTGCTGATGTTGGCTCCCCATGTTACTTTCCCTGTATATCCACGGGGGAGGTGTCCTGTCCTGACTCTCCTACTGACTTCTGGGGAAGGACAGTGGAGAATGCCACTCACAATCATGTAGCATAGTTGGGGACTCCTACCTGCCACAAAGAGCAACCTAGGAACCAGGGAACCCAGTCTCAGTGCCAACATTTTGCCCTGTGACCCTGAGCAAACCCTTCCCCGTCTCTGGATCACAGTCCCCAACTCTGCAAAAAGGGGGAGGAGGGAAGCAAGAGTCCCTAAGGTCCCCTTGGCCCACCTCGGTCTCTGCATATGGCCGATGCACACTGACAAGACCCTGAACACTTGCCCTCTCACAGGCTCATCCTCGCTCTGTGAGATAAGCGGGAAAGGCCTGACCATTTTTATTTTATGGGGGAAGAAACTAAGGTTGGGAGTGGGAAAATGACACTGAGCCAGCCTTCTAGGCTAGGCCTCTTGGGCTGTAGCACAGTGGGGAGACTCTGGGACACTGGGCCTTCAGGTCCTCAAAATGTCCAAGTGAAAGAAACCTTAGAGATGAACAGTCCAGGCCCCTCCCATCTGTGGACAGGTCACACAGTCAGCCAACGGCAGTGACCAGGGCAGACCAATTCAAAACATGTAGTAAGCACCTACTAGCAGCATAGGAACAAAACAAGAACTACGAGTTTTGGTCTTAAGTGCCTCATTTCCCAAAGGAGCAAACTGAGGCCCAGAGACATTACTCATAGTGAAACGTAATTACAGTGTGAAGAATACTGGATTCTGCAGTCCAAAGACCTTTATTATACATGGGGATCTAGGTAAGCCCCCTCCCTGCTCCAGGGCTGTTTGCCTGTCTGCAAAATGAAAGGATGTCTCTGACATTCCTCCCAGACTCATGGTGTCTCCTGGCTGGCACCTTTTCTGTAGGATGGATGGGTGACTGGATGGGTGATTTCATTAGTACATTACAGAGTAGCTCCCAGGGGAAGTAACTCCCTCTCCCCATGCAGCTCAACACCTCCTCTACAATCCAATCTAAGAGAGCTATGTGGGGCACTGAGAGGTCAAATGATTCGGCCAAAGAAATCTGAGTCAGAGGAAGGACTTTAAACCCCCCAGGTCAGCGATCCTGTGACCCCTGGCATGCCACAGTTCTAAGGCACCTAGAAAATTCTCTGGTCCAGCCCCCACATTTCAAAGGTGAGAGAGTATGGAGAAGAGCAGGGAGCGATCCAGGCCAGGGTACAAGAAACAGCAAGCGGCCACTCGGCCAGACTGCCTGGTCCAAGCAGGAGACTCTGTACAACAAGCTTGGAGCTGGATCATGGTAGGCCAGAAGGGCCAAAAAGCCAAGTTTCTGGAGGGATGGGTCAGGTCTGAGATCAAGGGACAGCAAGTTGGCAGCTTCGTGGAGAAAGAAGAGACTAGAGGGTGATGAGGACCACCAGGAGGACTCAGACCGCTCGGGCAGAGCTGACAGGCCGTGGCAACCGCTGTGGAGGAAGAGGGGACAGTTCCAAAGCTACCACCTGCCCGGTCACTCCTCGGGTTTCATGCCACGCTCACCAGCTGTGCCTGCAGTCCACCCACGAAGCACCTACTATGTGCAGGCCCAAGAGACACAGATACAAACTGGCCCTGCCCAAACCCTCTGCCAACAGCCATGTGCAGAGAACATACGGACGGGATCACCGGGTGAGATGCAGAGATGCCAGGATGCCAGGAGGCGGAGCCGAAAGGGAGGGCATCTGGGGACAACACCCCAAGCGCGGAGATGGAGGGTCCTGGGGGACCACCAGCCAGAAGGCGGGTCTATGACTGGGGGCGGTTACGAGGCCTTTAAGCCCCCAGGGCCAGGATGCTGGAGGGAACAAGGAGCCCCTGGGGCTGCCCGAAGCGGGGCGGGTGAGGCGCCCCAATACTGCGGAGTGGGAGCTCTTACAACCTGGCAAACACGTCATCCGGCCTTCCCCACAACGGCGGAGGCGGGGCGTTCCACACACGCAGGTGGTCGGTGGGACCCGGCCCCCTCCCGCCCCCGCCCTGGGCCTCAGTTTCCCCACGGGTGGCAGGAGGAGTCTGGAGGCCAGGCAGAGACGGCGCTCACGTGACAGGGCTTTAACGGGAGCCTCCGCTACAGCTGCCCGGCAGTGCGGCCCCGCCCCCGCCCCGCCCCCCGCCGGCCTGCCCCTCCCCCCGGGCTTCACTCACCCTCCAGCAGGCGGCAGCGCTGGTGCATCACGTAGCAGGTCCGGTCGCGCCGCAGGGGGTGGGTCTCTCGCGGGACCGGCCGGGGCCGCCTCGGGTCCTCCCAGCCGCGCTCCCACGGCGGGAACACGGGCCTGGCCAGGCCGGGCTGCCGGTGCTGGAGGCCGGCCCACGTCACGGGCTCCACACCCGGGATCTCGTACACGCGGTCCAGCGGCGGAGGCTCGCGCTTGCGCGTAGAGCGCGCGCCCCATTCGTAGGCGCTGCGCCGGGGCCCCCCGGGGCTCAAGCCGCCCCCCGGGGCCGCCCTGGCCCTCAGCGCCCCGACCGCCGGCCGTCCGCACAAGGCCGCCGCCATGCTGCCCACCGCGAGGCCCGCCGGGAGAGGGGAGGGGCGCGCAGCCTGGGCGGGGCGAGGTCACGGGACGCCGAGCGGCGGCCTCCGCAGCCAATCGTCGCAGGCGCAGCTCTCCTTCCTCCCGCCCCGTCCCAGCTCTAGCCGGTAAGGGAGCGTCGGCGAAGTGCTGCCCCGAAGGGGGCGGAGCTCGGCAGAGCGGCCCTGAACCGAGCTGAGAGCTTCGGCCGAGACCGCAGCGGTATGTGCGAGAGGAGCCCCGGGGTGGCCGGGTTGGACGGGCGGGGCGAGCGGAGCCCAGCAGGAGGGCTGGCTCCTGGGGGGAGCCCGAGCAGGTCCCCGATCCCCGATCATCTCCCAGGCCCAGCCTTCCAGCCCAGCGGCAGGCACCCCAGGGGTCATCTAGCCCCACCCCCTCATCTTACAGACTGGGGCCGGCCCCCAGACCGGTGGGCTTGGCGGGGGTGACCGCGGGGTGCCCGGGGTCCGTGCCCTTCCTGAGCGGCCCCGGCGGCCCGCACTGAGGCCAGAGCGGGGGACCTGCCCAGGGGCTTCCCGCGTCTGCCCCCAGGCCGCGCCGGCGGAGCGGAGCCCAGAAAGGTGCCCAGAGAGGGGCACCCAGCCAGGTGGCTGCCCGCCCCCAGCGCCAGGGCGTGCCCGCCATGCCCATCCTCGTCACTTAGGAAAGCTCGTTAGCTGGTTTTCTTGGGGAAAGATGGGAGCCGGAGCGTGCGCGGAGACAGGGCTTGGGTCCGGGCTGGTCTAGCCCAGGGGCATGAAGAGGGCCCCGGTGGAGCCCTGGGGTCTGTGCCTCCCCCCGGCGTCTTTAGATCTGGAAGAAAGCTTGGGAATCCCCTAGGATCGCTGCCCCCCTCTGCCAGGGAGAGCCCGGAGGCAGCCTGGGCAGGGGGTGAGGACCGAGCTTGGGGCGAAGGTGAGCCACACTCTGACGGGAGAGGTCAGCCGGACAGAAGCCAAGGGAGGACAGAGTGGCCAGGGCGAGGGCACGGGCACCTGGGGCAAAGCAACTGAGGGAAAAGACCGTGAAAACGGGGCTCGGATTCCTTGGTGTTGGGACGAAACCTGCCTCCCTGTGCCCACCAGGGCCCCACAACATACAGGTGCTCAGAGCCTCCCTGGAAAGGGGTTGTGAGCCCCCCCCATACTTCCCACCTTCGGACTGGGCCAGAATCCTTTCCTACCAGCTGTTCCTCATCTTTTTGGTTTGTCTTCTTTTGTGGGTGACAGGCTGGGCAGAACCCTGCTCCCCGCTTTCCTCAGCTCAGGACCCTGATGAGGATGGGAGAGAGAGAGAGAGGAAACCACAGAATTTTTCCTGAGAGCACTCTGCATGGAGGAGTCAGACCTGGGCCTCCTTCCTAGCCCTCCTGCTTTTCACGGTGCCATCCTGGGTAGGGCACTGCTCCTCTCTGGGTCTCACTTTCCACATCTCTGATGAGAACAGGAATGCCTGCACATTCCACTTCCTGGGGGATGTTAGAGCAGACAAGTGAGGCGATGAATGTACAAGGGCCTTCAGAAACCTTCAGTCACAACATAAATCTGATGTGTTCATGCCCATTTTTCCAAATGGGTTCATCTTGAGAAGCTCCTCTTCCGGAGTGTTCTGAATCCTGTGAATAGCCCCGATCGTACCCCACAAAGAACAACACTTGGCAGAGATGAAAAATCAAGGCTAAGGGCCTCCAATCCGGCCTAAGAGCAACCAAGGATGTGGCTTTCTTTTATCCTGAACTTTATATCCCTAGACTAGACACATATTTGAAGTGTCACTGGGAGGCAGGTGTGGCCCTTGACTGTAGATAGGGGCCTCCCCTTAGAGAAAGACTGGAAATCAGAGGAGTGTCGATGAGCTGGCTTCCTTCACGTGGCTGCATCTTCTAGACTTTCTCTCTTCCCTCTTTAGAGCATTCTTTGTCCAGAAAAGAATTCTGGAACCAACACAGTAAGTCTATTAGAAAGATACACAGTACAGAGCTCAACATCCCCTCTGACAATCAGAAGACACATTTTCCCCCATACATGGCACAAAGCACTGGCTGCCAATCCTCTTTCCTACTTGGGAGGGAACCAGATTATACTTATCTGTTATGTAGTTGGGGTTTACACACACACACACACACACACACACACACACATACACACACAAAAAGACTGTGTGGTAAGTGTGGGTAAGAGAGAGAAAGTATTCTATACCCATAGTACCTCACTTCCCTACTTAGAAGAGGATTGGCCACTGCATTTAACCTATATTTAATATCCAAACTTTTTTTTTAAAAGAGAAGAAGCATGGCTTAATGGATAGAGAGCTGGTCTCAGAGCCAGGAAGACCCAGGTTCCAGTCCCATATTTGATCTGAGCTGCCTGTGTTAGTTACCTAGTCACTTAAACTCCTCTGTAAAATGAGAGTATTACATATGAGGGCCTCTCACTTCCCTTCCAGCTCTAAATCTGACCTTAATCTGAAGTTCTATATAGTTTTCTTCCTTCCTTCCTTCCTTCCTTCCTTCCTTCCTTCCTTCCTTCCTTCCTTCCTCCCTCCCTCCCTCCCTTCTTTCGCTCTTTCTCTCTCTCTTTCTCTCTTCTTTCTTGGCATTCTGAGTTAAGTCACTTGCCCAGGGACACAAAGCTAGTATCTGAAGTTGAAGATGAGGGAATGGGACTTGACAATCATAGATCTCAAGCTAGAAGGAATGGCAGAGGCCATCAAGTCCAGCCCCCTCATTTTACAAAGGAAAAAACTGAAGCCTAAAGAGGTAAAACTGAATGACTTCCCAAGGGAGTAAAGATAAGAGGCAGAACTTGAACCCAGTTTCTCTGATTCCAGAGTTAGTATTCTTTCCCTTGTATAACCTTGTCTTCTTTGGAGATAACTTGGAGACGCTAGAGTCTATACAGACATCCCTAATGCTGTCCCTCCTTCCAGACACTGTTTCCTTACATTCAGTGGGGTAGCCAATGTGGTTCTGGATTTTTGTCTTAGGGGATTCCTCTCCAGCTCCCGGGAGCTGCTAGCACAGGAGAAAGATAGGGCTAAAGGGACTGGCTCTGAGCACAAATGCAAAACCAAAACATCTTTATTCTGGTAAATTGAGGGTATAAGAGACCAAGAATAAAGTCTATAATATTAGAAATATCTCAGAAAAGTAGCCTGGACTAGTTCGCCAACACTTGAATTACCAGAACAAGATGGTGCCCCTTTAGAACCCGTGTGAAGTAAGCTTGGGACAACTAAAAGGAAGTCTGGCTTCACACCATAGGTGACTTATTACCCCAAGAGGTGACACAGCCAAGAAATGGAAATGACTGAAAAAATGATTTGGCCAGGTCGATAAGGACCTCCTATTCCAGGGGAGACCTCCTAAAGCAGCTAGTCCAGTCTCTGCCTGAGCAAGAACCCCTCTACAGCATCCCCAGTAAGAGATCATCCAGCCTCTGCTGACATACCTTCATTGGTGAGGAACTCACTACCTACCAAGGCAGCTCTTGACATACACATACACATACACACACACACACACACACACATCTGTATGTATGTGTACATGTATATATTTCAGCAGTTCTAATAGTTGAGACAATTTCTCCTTAATATGGAACCTCTATCTACAACTCCTCCTGGCCCATGGGGTCACCCATTTTTATAAGACCACTTTATTTTTGGTCTGGACCTTTGATTTCCTTCATATAAGGAACTCCCAATAAGGAAATTCCCTCTCCCTATGGATATCTGTTATTGTTTTGTGACATCCAGTCTTAAAGAGTTATTTGGTGCCCTGATTAAAACATTAAGTGACTTTCCTTGGGGCTCTTAGCCCTGGTATGCCAGGGGCAGGACTTGAATCCATCACCCTAACTCCGATGCCTGGACACTGTCCACTGAGCCACACTGTCTTTTGGACAGCTTTGAGGGATACAAACTATAAGGCCCCTAGCCTCTCTGAGCCCCAGCCTCCTCATCTGTAAAATGGGAATAATCATGCTTGTTCTACCTACCTCTGAGGAAATTAGGCACTTGGTAACCCTGAAAGGGCTAGATAAATGGTGGGGAGGTTGTTCTTCATAGCATTTCTCAGAAGTGAAGCCTAAATGACTGAAAAGGAAAGATTAGGAGGAGAACATCAGGGCCGAGGAGCCTTTTGGAGGCAGGACCCAGGAGGCAGGAGGCTAATGTATTCCCAACAAGTCTGGATTGCTGGCACTTATAAAGCTTCAGGAGGAGTGTTCCCAGACTCCCCTTTTGCTCTTCTTGACGCAACCCAGGTAGAGGCCCTGCTTCTGATTTTGGATTTGCATTCAGGGTATTAATGGCGAGACTGGATCTGCAGGTACAGTGGCTAGACAGGGCTCCTTCTTCATAAATGGTGGCCCTCATATGTAAATCCTCAGAAATTCAGATTAATCCCAAACTTCCTTCCCCATGAGGGAATCTCAGAATAAATCATAAGTTATGCCTCCATCTACTTAACTCTTCCCTGATTGTGCTCTCCCAGGCCGGGGGTCAGGCCTGGTTGCTAATAGCCACCTCTTACAGTATCTCTTGGGTCATCCATCCGTCCATCTGTTCATCTGTCTTCATTCATCCATCCATTCATCCATCCATCGTGGAGTCCTAGATCTAGAGTGGGGAGTGATCTGAGGCCATTTAATCTAGCCCCCTCATTTTGGAGATGAAGAAACAGAGACTGAGGCATCTGACTACTGTCCTCCCCAGTCGCCCCTCCTCCCCCAGGCCTTAGTGCTCTCTACTTTTTACTGTCCCTTGTTATATCTAGCCCTCATTAGAATCTAAGCTCCTTGAGGGAAGGATGGCTTCCTTTTTCTCTTCAGATCTTCCACACCTAGCACAGTGCCCGGCCCAGCATTCTATGCTGCAGCCAAATCATACAATTGGATCTTGGCCTTTCCTGTTCCCCTGCCTTTGGCTCATGCCATTCCTACACCCAGAATCTCCTTCCCTCCAGGACCACCCATTGAAAATCTGACCTTCACCTGCCTCTTTCATAGAGTCACAGGAGTAGAGAGTTGGAAGGGACCTTAGAAGCCTCTGGTCCAAGCCCTACGTATACATGACCAAGGAGGAATCATCTAGCCTCTGCCTGGAGACCTAGCTCCTCTAGGATGGGGGCCTCTTCCCCTGGGACAGCTCTCATTGTCTTGACATGGAGCTGCCTTCTGCAATCTTTGGCCCAAAGACTGTCTGAGCTGGAAGAGATTTCAAAAGTCATCTGTACCAACCAACATTTTGGGGAAAAGGAAAACAAGATTCAGAGAAGGCAGCATTTGGCCCACATCACACAGCTGGTGCCCGGTGGAGTCAGAACTTGACCCCAAGGTCCTCTGACCCCTCTCAGACTGTATCTCTGTTGTTGTCATTTAGTCTGTTACTTGTGTCCGACTCTCGGTGACCCCATGTGGGGGTTTCTTGGCAGACATACTGGAGCAGTTTGCCATTTCCTTCTCCAGCTCATTTTACAGATGAGGAAACAGAGGCAAACAGGGTGAAGTGACTTACCCAGGGTTGCACAGCTAGGACGTGCCTGAGGTCAGATCTGAACTCGGGTCCTCCAATGCTCTATCCACGGCGACACCTGAACAATTATTTTCATTTCAATCCAATCCAATTTAATTCAGCCAGTATTTATTAAGCACCTTCGAGTTACCGTGCTAGCATTAGGGCTGCAAAGACACAATGGAGAGTCCCTGCTTTTAGAGAGCTTACAATCTATTTCAAGGTTCACAATCCTTGTTATCTCAGAAGTCAACTCAACAAACATTTAATAAACAGTCGAGTACAGGGCCTTGTATACATTGGTTGCCTAATAAATGTTTAGTTGAATTGGATAGGGCACTTTGATTAGGGTCTTGGCGGAGATTTTCCTGATGTAGTGTTGGGAGTTTATCCCTACCATTGCCCCCGTTCTAAGCCAGATGGCTTTCCTAACCTCCCTCTCACCTTTTCCCCTCCTGAGCAGGCTCTGGCTGCTGATGATGGAGGAGAAGAAGGAGGAAGATGAGGAGGAGGAAACCTGGCTTCAACTCCGACCCACTGAACCTTTGCCTGCTCAGTGCTGTGGTGGCGGCTGCAAACCCTGCATATTTAACATCTATTACCAGGAGCTCTCTTGGTGGGAAAAAGCCCGAGCCAAGAAAGACAAGAGTCTCCTGTGGACAAAAATGGAAGAGGTAGGAACTTCTGGGGAAGTTGGCCTCCATCTGCACTGGGTCTAGATGGGAGCAGAGGCTTGGGCCCTTGTCTGCTCTTCTGTGAAATAAGCAGATTGGTATAGCTGGTTCCCTAAGATCCCCTCCAGCTCTGGATTCGAGGAGTCCTTCCAGGCCCACCTTTGCTACCTGGCTCCTCCAGACCACAGTGAATTCTGTCCTCTCTAATTGTAATGACAGAAACATACATTTCTCATCTGCTTGTAAGAAGCCAAGCTGAGATCCCAACCCAGATTCCTGCTATATTCAGAAAAGTTTGCCTTTTAAACTTTTATAATAATTCTAACAATGCCCTGAATGCATGAGAAGACTCACTGATACTTGTTGCTTTAGACTTAAGGCAAGCAGGCCCAGCCAGGAGTAGGTTTTTAATTCTCTGCTTATGGTGACTTCCTCATCTTTCATTCCCAAGTTCCCTCACCTTTGGGGGTAGATCAGTGGGTGGTGATAGAGCCCTCTAAGAAAATGAAAATACTTTTAGACTTTGAGTTAGAGAATCTGGGTTCAAATCCCTGCTATGTTGCTTACGCCTACAGGCCATGGGTAAGTCCCTTCTCTTATGCAAGTCAGAGGTGGTTCTGCTGGCATTTCAGAGTCTTCACCGCGGCCTTCCCCGCGGCCTTCCCCGCGGCCATAATGGTCTCAAGGTACTTGGAGTCCCTGCTGGGTATCACTTGCCTTATTAGCCATCTGTAACATTATGATGTCATTAGAATTATTTGGACCTGGGTTACGCCTCTGAACTAACCAGCGAGCACCTGGAGGGCAGGATCTGTGCCCTTCCAGATACTTCTCTCCCACCCCTTCAGCAGGTACTTGTCTGCTTTCCCCAAATTACTTTGTATTTATTCCAGTGCCTCATCACCTGTTTATTACATATGTGGCTCCTGTACTCAGGGCTCATGTTCTCATAGAGGAGATGACAGGTACCAAAATTCTTTGAAGGAAGGCAGCTTTTGAGGGGAGGGCTTGAACTGGCAGGGCCCTAGGAGAGGCCTCTTGGAGAAGGTAGTGTTGGAGGTAAGCCCCAAAGGAAATCAGGGATTTGGAGATGTGGATATGAGGAGGCACAACATTCCTGGCAGGGGGAACAGCCCTTGCAAAGGCAGGGAGATAGGAGATAGCACTTCGTCCTAAAGAACAGCAGTCGGTAGGTACAGCAGGATTGTAGAATGCTCAGAATAACAGGGATAATGTCTAAGAGGATTGAAAAGATGGGAATAGGTCAAGCTATGAAGAGCTTTAAATTCCAAACAGAGCCTTTCATGTGTTCATCATCTAGGGGGTGATAGGGAGCTACTGAAGTTTATAGACTAGGAGAAGTAACTTGGTCAGGCTTGTGCTTCAGGAAAAGCATTTTGGCAGGTGAGGGGGAGACTGGATGGAGAAGCAGGGACCAGCTCCAGGGCTACAACAACCAAAAAGAAGGGATTCTGTGGAGATGTCATGGAGAAAGAAATGGTGAGCTTTGGCAGGTGCTTGAATATGTGGAGTGAGGGAAAATAAGGAGGTGGTGCTAATGCTGAGTTTACAAATCTTGGTGCCTATGAGGACAGTGTTAACTTGGGCAGAAAGAGGAGAGGACTGGGGCAAGGGGTGGGAGGGAGGAAAAGATGACTTCTCTTCTGAATATGTTGATTTCAAGGTGCCTACAGGACATCCAGTGTGAAATGTTCAATAGACCATTGGCGAGGTAGGACTGGAGCTCAGGAAAGACTAATAGACATGGGAACCATCTGTGTAGAGCTGGCAACTGAATCAATGGGAGCTGATTAGATCACTAAGTGAGATAGTATAGAGGGAGAAGAGAAGGGGGCCCAGAGCAGAACCTTGGGGGATACCCAGGATTATAGGGTGTGACCTGGATGAAGATCCTGCAAAGGAGACTGAGAAGAAAGGGTCAGACACATGGGAGGAGAACCAAGAGAGGAGGGAGAATCTGGGGAGAGAAGGTGGTCAGTAGAGCCAAATGTCATGGGGAGGTCAAGAAGATGGAGGGCTCAGAAAAGGCTGTTGGACTTGGCAGTTAAGAGATCATTTGTGACTTTAGAGAGAGCTGTTTTGATTGAATGATGAGGCTGGAAGATAGACTAGAGGCTTTAGAAGCAAGTGAGAAGAAATGGAGACCCTGGTTGTGGATAGCTTTCTCAAGGAATTCAGCCTAACAGGAGAGATACTAGACAATGGCTAAGAGAGATGGTGGGCTGCTGGGGTGGTGCCATGGTGCACAGAGCGCTGGCCTTGGGGTTCGATTCTGGCCCCAGACACTAGCTGTGTGACCCTGGGCTAGTCACTAACCCTCTTTGCCTCAGTTTCCTCATCTATAAAATGAGTTGGAGAAGGAAATGGCAAACCCCTCCAATGTCTCCGCCAAGAAAACCCCAAATGGATTTTTAGTCCTACAGGACTGAAGTGGACAACAAAAGCAGAGATGGTCGAATCAAGTGATGGGGGAGACATGGCTGTGTCAGCAGGCAGTAGGGAAGGAGCCAGTACACAGGGAGAGATGTGCCTTTGTCAAAGAGCAGGGCCACCATCTCCCACGAGACAAGGTGAAGGAGGAGACGGCGGGGATGGGAGCAGAGCAAGCCCTCAGGAAAAGACCTCCCTTTTTCAGTGGAAGTTCAAGGGGAGAGGAGGGGGTGGGGAGCAGGGTGCTATGGGAGACAAGAGGAAGAGGGTTACAAAAGCTTCTGAGAGGAGTGAGAGAGGGAATCCAGCCATAGTAATAGTCAGCACCTACTATGTGCCAGGCAGGTGCTGAGTACTTTACAAATATCTCATTGGATCTTCACATTATCACCCCTTGGGTACCTTGGGTATCCCTCAAGGTTCTGCTCGGGGGCCCCCTTCTCTTCTCCCTCTATACTATCTCACCTAGTGATCTAATCAGCTCCCATTGATTCAGTTGCCAGCTCTACACAGATGGTTCCCAGGTCTATAGATGAGGAAAGTGAGGCATACAGGATTAAGTGACTGGCCCAGGGTCACAGGTAGTAAATTTGATTTGAACTTGGGTCTACCTGACTCTAGGCTCAGGGCTCTATCCACTGTACCATCCAGCAGACTAGGGAGTAGTACCAGGATTGCCAGGCTGCAGGAAGGGACCACCTAGTACAATTTGTCGGGTGGCCAGTTGGCCCAGTTCAATTACCTTTTCCAGCTCTGGATCACATGGTGGGCGTGTGCCAGGGTGGGAGTTGGCAGACAGGGTGTGACAAAGGAACCAGGGTCTTAAGTGGAAAAGGTTGTATGGGGTTGAACTGGCTCCCCAAGGGATGGAGATAGTGGAGGGAAGCGTAAAAATGTCATCTATATGAAAAACTTCATATATGGATATGGATATGTACATGGATATGGATATGTACATGCACATATGTATACATGTATGTGTGCATACATGCACACACATGTATATGTCTATGCAGCACATTGTAGGTATATACCTACATGCACACGTATGTATATGGCATTGTGAATATATAGGTACCTGTGTATACATACACGGGTGTATGCACATACACAGGCACACACATGTGTATGTGTACTACACATGTATACACACACACATTGTCTCCTTTGATAGAATCTTAACTCCGCGAGGAGATAGCCTGAGCCGTGTTGGTCTCCACAGACCCAGCACCCAGCCCAGTGCCTAGCCTGTAGCAGTTCAGCTGATTGCTGGCCCTTTCGCTGTTGCAGCATCGTCTGTCAGAGCTGAGCCTGGAAACCTTTCGGGCCTTCAGCATTAGTGCCCTGGAGCCGCTGACGGATGACACCTGCCAGGTCCGCTTTGCGCTGCCTGGGAACGAGCAGCTGGGGCTGAGGCCCAGCCAGCATCTCATCCTACGGTAGGAAGCTTGCTCTCCCTCCTGCGCTGGGGCTCATGCTTCTGTGCCTCCCACGGCCCAGCTGAAGGATCCTTCCCTTTAGCCGGAGTAGCTTCCTAGTTCTGCCTTTGCTTCTCACCGGCCTGGGAGAAAGGAGAGACCTGAGTGTGGTCTTTAGGAGAAAAAATGGCTAAAAACTAATGATGGCCTAAAGCGCAGAAAGGAGGAGTGAGGAGAAACTGGTCCCTGTGATAGATCTGTGATGCATTGATCTCACCCAGCCATCCCCTCATTTAATCCTCACAACAACCCTGAACGATAGGTTCTCATTTTTATAGAGGGGGAAACTGAGGCAGACGGAGGTTAAGTGACTTGCCCAGGATCATACAGCTAATAAAGTGTCTGATGTAGGATTTGAACTCAGATCTTCTAGATTTCAAGTCCACTGGGCCATCTAGTTGTAACATGGGGGGAGGGGGCTTAGAATGGATGGCCTCAGGGGGTGGGTGGGGGCCTTCCAGCTTTGAACCTATGGTGCCTGGAGCTAGAATGTGAGTCCAGGTCTTCTGATTCCTAATCTAAGTGAAATCAAGCCTCCTACTGTGTGCCCAGCACTATGTTAAGCATTTGTTGCTGGACAGCCAGGCTAGCTGCTGATTTTGCTTCTTCACCTTCCCGAAATAAAGGGCTCTGTTTCCCTCGTCTGCTGCCATCTCCTCATCTATAAAGCCTCGATGAGACGCAAACGTCCTGCAGTAAAGTGCAGAGAGCTGGCAAGAGGCCGAGGTCTGGGGTCCGGTCCAGCAGCCCTGCCTTTCTCTTTTCTAGGGGGACCGTAGATGGCTTGGAAATTCAGAGAGCCTACACACCGATTAGCCATGGGAGCATGGAGGGGTATTTTGAAGTTTTAATTAAGGTAAGCTTAATTGCTGGCCAGCGCCTCTCCTGGCCCCCATTCTGTTTTGTTCCCTGCCTGGTGACGGGCAGCCGAGCTTCTGCTGATGCGTGTCAGGAGGCTTCCTGCATCTGTGAGGTCATGGACCCTGGCTGACTGGGGGAGGGGGAGGGGGAGCCCCTCCCTCCCCAAGAGGGCTCCTGGCTCCTGGCAAAGGCTTAGAGCTAGCTGCTTTTATGGAAGGCAGGATCAAAATAGGGGCCATAAACATGTCACATCTCAGCTCCTTTTTTTCATCAAGCTGGAGAAGAGAGCTGGGGTGTCTGGGCCTGAGGCAGCAGCAGGAAATGGCAGCCCAGCATATTTGGAGGGATTGTGAGGGTGCAAGATCTGAGACCTAAAGCTGAAAAGGACCTGGTGGCCATCTGCACTGACCCTCCCATTTTACAGAAGAGGAAACTGAGGCCTGGGGAAGTGTAATGACTAACATTAGAAGCAGAGTTATCATTTAGAATGGAGAGGACCCTCCCAGACCATCTGGTCCTAACCCCTCCCCCCATCCTTCATCTGAGGCCCAGAAAGATTAAGCCATCTGTCTGTGGCCACACAGGTAGTGAGAGTCAGGGGCAGGATCATAGATTCAAACCTGGGAAGCCACCCCCATTTTACAAATGAGGAGACTGAGGCCCAGAGAGATCAGGGGACTTAGGTTCATAGACTAACCTCTGGAAGGGACCTCAGAGGAAGTCTGATCCAACCCTCTCATTTTGCAGAGATGGAAACTGAGACCCAGAAAGGATAAATGAATTGCCCAGTGTCATACCACTACCAACAAGGACAGGATTTGAACCCAGACCCCCCTGACTCTAGAGCCAGAGCCTTTTCCAGTCAGATCCTGTGTATACTTACTTATATTGTCTCCTCCAATAGAAGTGAAGGTCCTTGAGAGCAGGAACCCTTTCTGCCTTATTCATTTCCCTGAGGCTTAGTACAACTCCTGGCATATAGTAGGTGCTTAATAAATGCTTTTTCAAATTGCTTGTTTGCTTGCTGTGATCCAAGACTGGAATGCACCAAGTCTGTTTTCTCCCTCACAGCTCCAGCCTGCCTAGCTTGCCCTTCCAGAGCACTCCATATCATGGAGATACCTGATTTCTCTGGTGTTTCTAAGTAACTTGCGAACTCCATAAAAAAGCATCTGGTGGCTCAGTGGATGGAGTGCTGAGCTTGGAGTCAGGAGGACCTGAGATCAAATCTAGCCTCAATTACCCAAGTCACTTAACTACTTTCAGCCTCCGTTTCCTTCTCTGCTAAATGGGGATGATAATACCCTTCTAGGATGGCTGGGAGGATCCAATGAGATGACATTTGTAAAGTGCTTGTGCAGTGTCTGGTACACAGTAAGCACTTAGTAAATTCTTTTTTCCTTGCCCTCCCCTTCCTTGAGAACAGGTGCCCTTGTTTGCTTCAATTTAATGTAACAAGCATTTATTGAACACCAACTGTATGCAGGCTTTGGAGATACCAAAGCAAAAACAAAATAATCTCTGCCCTCAAGGAGTTTATGTTGTCTTGGACCATGTCTGGACCTGAACTTGCATCTCCAGGCTGTAGTCTCTTACCAGGAGTGTGCCAGAGCCAGTTCCAACCTGTTCAGCCGGTTGTTATATTTAATTAAACACTCACTGTGAGCATTTATGCATCAGAAATTAGCAAACCCAACAAATTAGGGCTTGATTTAATGTTTTGTGGATTGTTGAGACAAGAAAGTGATAGGAAAATGTTCATAATGAAGATTAACTGAAGTGTGGCCCGGATTCATTTTTTTCAGAGAGCCCTTCCCTGAGTATTAATGTGCTCAGCTGGTAAAAGGCAGGGAGGCTGTCTTGGGGAAGGTTCTTTGACTTCCTAATCTGAGGCACTCTAGGAGGGTGCAGAGAAATGAGGATTTGCTGGTCACTGGCCGTGTGACCTTGGGCAAGTCACTTCCAGTTAAGTTGAATAAGTCAGGAGATTCAAAGAAGCATTTGGGCTGTGCTGCCAACTGCCTTAGTGACTATAGCATTGTCCTTTTAATCTCTCTTTGGGCCTCAGTTGCCATGTCTGGGAAATGGGATTAATATCTGGCCTCCCCACCTCACAGGATCATGAGAAAAGCAGTGTGTCAGCCTGAACTGCCGTGGTTTGGGCTGTGCTCCCCTATTCTCTGGACCTCAGTCTCATTATTTTTGAGGTGAGAGCACTGGACCAGGTGACCTATAAAGTCCCTTCTAGAGCTGACCTCCTCTGATCTGGCCCCTCTTCCCTCTTCTTTCTTTCCCTCTATCCTTTTCCTCTCCTTGCCCTCACCTCCCCCATCCCCTTCTCCTCCCCTTCCCTCTATCCCCCTCCCCTTCTCTCCTCTTCTCTTTCCCTGTCTCCCTCCTTCTCCCTCTCCCCTTCTCTCCTCCTCTCTTTCCCTCTGTCCCTCTCCCCTTGTCTCCCCCTTCTCTCCCCTCTGTCCCTCTCCCTCTCCCCCTCTCCTTCCTTCTGTTCCCTTCCATCTCTCTGTCCCTTTCCTCCCCTTCCCTCTGTCCCCCTCCCCTTCTCTCCCCTCTCTCTCCTTCTCCTTTTCTCTCCTTTTCCTCCCCTTCTGTCTTTCCCCTTCCCTCTCTCCCTCCTACTTCCTCTCCCTCAGAGAAGTCTCTTGTGCCAGCCTGGACTTTAAGCTACCCAGGTCTTGGGACTCTGGCTCTCTAGCCTCCCTCTGCCTCCTCCCTCTGTCCCCCTCCCTTTGACTCCCCCTCCTCCTCCCCCTTCCTTCTGTCCCCCTCCCTCTCTCCCCAAGTCTTGGGTCCCTAGTTCTCCAGCCTTCCCTTCCCGCTTCCCAGTGATTCCAGAGCTCCCCACACCGTCTCCCACCTGCCTTGGCTCCCCACGTTGGGTGTGCGGAGGGGGTGCTGCTTAACAGCTCAGCGTGGAAGCATCTCTTCAGAGAGACTGTATTTCTCCCAGCTGTGAGATTGATTATCCTCCCTGGGCAACTGTAAAGCTTCTCTTTTAGGGGAATGATTAATTATCTCTGAGCCACTGGGGCTAAATGGGGCCTTAAACATCTCTGCCAAGTGAAGCTGCCTGAGAGACAAGGACCCGGGGGAAGGAACTCCAGACTAGGGATCTGGGCCTAGGTTGTGTCCCCAGCCCCTCTCAGCATCAATGCCTCTGAGGCCAGCCAGGCCTGCGCTGGGGTGAGGAAACTGAGGCCCAGAAAAATAAAATGCCCTAGGTCACAGTGGAGGGATTTGAACCCGGGTTCTCTGTCTCCAGAGCAGATTCCTCTTTTTATTGGACCACCTTCAAAAAGTGCTCTCCTTCCTGACTTTGGGCAGTTCAGTTTCCCTTCCCAAGCCTCAGTTTACTCCTTAAAGTAAGGGAACTGATCTCTGCCTTTTCCCTCTCATAGGGCTTCATAAACAATAAAGCTCATGTCACATACACAATCACTGGAGGCAGTGTGGCCTAATGGGTAGGGACTGACCTCTGAGTCAGAAAGACCTAGATCCAGGTCCCGTCTTGGATACTTAGTGGCTTTTGAAACCCTTCCCAGTCAGGCTGACTTCGTCATTCACAACTTCTCTGCCCAGATGCCATGACCGTCCTGCTGCTGTTCTATCTTCCATCTCTGAAGCACTGGCTTCTTCCCATCGAGAATCCCCGCCCATCCTCCCCTTCACTTCTCAGAAGCCCTTATTTCCTCCCAAACCCTTCCCTAACCCTAACCCTAACCTTGCTGGGCCCCAGCTACAAATGCGCCACCCCCCCAAACTGATTCTGAATTGAGCTTCACGTTGTCTCCCTCGATAGAGGGGAAGCTTCTCAAGGGGAGGCACCATTTCATTTATCTGTGTATCCCTGGCACAGTGCCTGGCATACGGTAGGTACTGAATAAATGTGGACTGATTGCTACACAGGTGGCCCTGACCGTGTCACTTGGGGTCCCAGGGCTCACCTCTCTCCTAGGACTTGGAAGTTTTAAAACATGATCGTTGGTTTGGAACAGCTTTGTGTGGGGAGAGGGAGTGTTTTGCATGGATAAAATTACAGGTTCTGATAAAGATGTTGGGCATCAGAAGGATGCCATCCTTCCATCATCTCTGCATGGGAAGAGAGGGTGGGGGAAGGAGATGAGTGGAGCTGGACTCCCCTTGCGAGTGTCAAGGGAAAGAAAGAGCCCTGGGAGCTGCCCTGAGGGAGAAGGGGGTGCTGTGATGTGGTGGTTTTCTCTGGCTGGCTAAGTTTGTGTTCTAGCTTCTCTCACTATCTCTCTGTCTCTCTCTCCCTGTCCTCCTTCTCTCTCTGTTTCTGTCTTTTCCTTCTCCATCTCTCTGTCTCTCCCCACTTTTCTCTCTCTGTTTCTCTCCCTCTCCCTTTTCCATGTATCTCTGTCTCTGTCTCACACACACACACAAGAAGGGGCCTCTCTAGAGTCAGGGTGTGCTACAAGCTGCACAGCCTGGGCCTTGGGGGTAACAGATCCTTGTCTCAGGCAGCTGTATCCTGGACATCACTGTCTGAGGCATTCCCTTTCCCCGCCCTGTGCTCCCATCAGCAGTCTTGGAATCCTGGCAGTTAGAGGTCACAGGAACCTGACACTTCATAGGTAAAGAAAACAGATTAACTTGGGCAAGTCTTGGTATTCCAGAGCTTATCAAGAAATGATCCCTGCTAACTGGGTATTGATAAGGGAGGGAGCTAGCGGTTAACCCCAGAGAATGATTGTTGGAGCATGGTTACCATGGTAACCTTATTTTGATTGGATGGGGATAGACAAGGGTTGTGAGGGGGTAGGGAGAAAGAAGTAAGTGACTTCCCCCCCCCCCTTATACCATAGTGTTTCTAACCTGGAAGAGGAGTAGTGATAATATGAGCCAACATTCACATGGGACTTTTGTTTTGCAAAGCACTTTACAGATATCTCATTTGATCCTCACAATAACCCTGGGAGGGAGGTGCTACTAGTACCCCTCATTTTAGAAATAAGGAAACTGAGGCAATCGGGGTTAAGTGACTTGCCCAGGGTCACGCAGCTAGTAAAGCATTTGAGGCTGGATTTGAACTCGAGTCTTCCTGACTGCAAGCCCAACGCTCTATCCACGGTGCCACTTCACTGCCTTGAGTGATAGAGATGGGGCCTATAAAGGGACTGTAGTTTGAAGTCTTTCTCAGAATGAGCAAGGCAGCTCTCTTCCTTAGAGTCATCAAAAATTGCTTCTTTGAGTTGGGAAAATCATCTCATCCAACCCAACTCACAAGTCCCATTTATAGACTCCCAGACAAGTAGGCAAGTAGTGTCCCATAAACACCTCCTGGCATGGAGAATCCTCTGCCTCCCCCAGCCCCCATTCGATGTTTGGACAACTCTTGTCTTTAGGATGGGTTGAGCAGAGATCTGTCCTTAAGTGTCTGCCCAGTAGCCTGAGGGCTTCCCCCTTGAGGGCCAAGTAGATAAAGTTTAACCTCTCTTCCCATCACCTTTCCCTGGTCATCCTCCAGTGTGTCCATTCCCCTTCTCAGAATTAGCCAGCCAATGGCAGATGTGACCTGGGCAGACAACAGCAGGACAGTCATGCTCAGGATCTGCCCTCTGGTCTTCCATTCCTGCATGCCAGAGCAACATCAGGTCACAATGCCGCTCGCTCATTGAGCTGCTAGAATTCTTCTTCCATATGACCTGCTTCCCAGCTGTGACTCCCCTGTCTCCACTTGTACTTGTATTTTTTTTAGCCTCCATGAAGGACTTTGCATTCATCCCTCTTGGATTTCTTCTTCTTGACATCAGCCAGCCGTGAAGATATTTTCACATTCAGCCACCTAATTTAGTAGCTATCACTCTCAGCCTTGTGCCACCTGCCAATCCCAGAAATATCCCTTCATCGTACTCATTAACAAAAACACCGAGGATGGGAACCACGCTGTGGCTAAACCTTCTCTCTCCCCGTCCCAGTTCCTAATACACATCAGGACCTTAATAAATTATGTCTCCGAAATGTATGGATGAATAAGCAGGGCCAAAGCCAGATGCCACGGCCATCCCATCAGAGACCTGTCTTTGGTTGATGGTCTTCTACTAGTGAGGATTCCTTGAGACCTGCCGTTCAACTGCTCCCAGCCTTCCTAAGTCTGTTACCAGCTGGTCCACATCTCTCCATCTTGTCCAATGACTTCTTAAGAAACTTGGCCAAATGCTTGGCTGAAATCAAGATCCATTGCCTTCCCCTGGTCTGATAGACTGGGCAAAATAAAAGGTGGGGGAGAGAGGTGAGTTGCCTGACTCATTCTTCATGAGACCCCCTGGCTCTTGGTGAGCTTTCTGTTCTCTCCTAAAGACTCACAAACCATCTCTTTAATATCCTGTGCTAGAATTTTACCAGCAATCCATTGCCTTCCTGGCCTTTGGAAAGTTCAGCCCCACTGTGGTCCTCTGGCACCTCTCCCATTCACTCCACTTCCTCAGAGGTGGATGACATCAAGTGGGTTCAATACTCCCATCTCCTGGGCCTGTTGACTTCATCTCATTTAAGGGGGTTAGAGGCTCTCTAGTTCTCACCTCTCCTAGGTTCCAGTCCTCCAATCATCATTATTGTTCTATCCTTCCCAATCTGGAGATCATTCTCTGGGGTAAAGGAAACAGAAGCAAAATAGGAGCTGAGTAGTTCTGTCTTTTCTCTGTTACTTCTTCCTATTCATTCTTCCTCATTGGTCTCCTTGCTTCCAGTCTCTCCCCACTCCAGTCCACCCCACATTCAGCTTTATTTTACTAAAATGGAAGTCTGATCATGTTGTTCTCTCACTCAGTAAACTCTAATGGCTCCCTATCACCTCTAGGAGAAAATGTAAGAAAGAATGGAAAAATAGCCTGCCTGTGTTTTAATGGGCCACATGTTGGCGCTGATGAGAAGGGCCTGAGACTTCTCTTCATGTTCACGGGCTTACGGGATGCCTTCCATCAGCAAAGAGGGCGATCACAGCTTGGGACCCATGAGAGCCTGAGGCCCTTCCACACCTGGAGGCTCATAGCAGTTTACCTCCCTAATCATATTTTTCCAGGGAGGATCATTTTGACGTTTTCTTTGTCAGTTGGGAATCAGAAACAGAGAATAGTTGTGCATGCTCCAGATTCATATTTGGACTGCCTTGGGCATAATGCTCTGTACTTACTCATAAGGACCATGCTCAAAGACTGGGAGAGAAGCAGAGCGGATCCCAGATCGGATGTCTAGGCCCAGTGCCTCTGAGGGTACAGGACTTTGAGATCTAGGATCACTGCCACTTTCCCTGGTTGCTCTCGAGAGGAGAATGATATTTAGCTTACTATCACCATCTGAGTTTCCTACCACCAAACGCTGGTTACACAAAAGACCATCACAAATGCCTCCTTATCAAAGTAAACAGAATTCAGAATATATAGAGAGTAGGATAAACCAAAGACTGCACAAGAGTAAAGAATTTCTTTGGCTAGGAGCAAGATAAAATATATCCACTCAACCAAGGAGGGAAGGAATAATCTCACCAAGGGGTGAGATTCTCTTAAGAGTTTCTAGGGTTGCAAGCATGTAGGGCCATGTTGGAGGTTGGCTCCCCACATATCTGTAGCTTCAGGGAGAACCAAAAGTCCAAGCTTGATCTCTTGAATATCTTTCTGAAAGTCTTCCAGCCACTTGAAGAAATCCTTTCTCCCTTCACATAAGATACACAGCAGTGAGGCTCAGTGTTCTGTCAGCCAATCCAGAATCATGTACCCTTACACATAGTACACACAATCACAAATCTATCGTTCATAGCACTGCTCAACCAAAGTGAGTGGAGGTGTTACAAGTAAACCCTTGGACATTCAAAGCCTTTCATGACCTCGCCTGAAATTCCCTTTCCAGCCTTACACATTTACTTCTTTTCACCCACTCAGTGGTCCAGTCAAACTGACCACCTTAGTGCTTTCATGTATATTACTCCACTGGCCACATCTCTGCCTTTGTTCTAGCTGTCTGGAACAAATATGTCTGGAACAAACTCTCCTCACCTCTCCCGCTTAGAGTAGATAGTTTCCTACAAGGCTCATCTCAAACCTCACCTTCTACATGGTGCCTTTCTTGACCCCCTCCCCCAGTTGCTAGTGACCCCATCCCCACCAGTAATTTTTTTTATATATTTGTAATCTGCACATTTTATCACACCCATTAGAATGGAGGCTGCTTAAAGACAGGGACTGATTTACACTGGTATTTGTGTCTCCAGTACCTAGCACATGGTAGGTACTTTTAAAAATGCTTATTGACTACATGTTTCTGAGCCCATATCCTGTTTCTTCCTTGATCTTCTTCTTACCCCCAACATAGCTTTGTTTTCTTTCTTTTTTAAGTCTGAGACAAATGAAAAGCCTGAGATACAGAGCTTCTGGGTAATTATTAATCAATTCATTAATTAGGCTAGCTGATAATAAATTGATGGTCAGTGGTGATCACTGAATGCTTAAATACCTCTGGAAAAAGGGGTTGCCCCTGAGATGTAGAAATCAACCCTGATTGGTTAATGATTAATGAGTGGGTGGACATAGTAATGAGGAGGTGGGCTAAAAGTCTTTAGCTCCTCCAGCTGACAACGTGACTGCTGCCTCCATCTCTCCCCAGAGCACTCTGGTTGATTTTCTCCTTCATGAGCTGTGTTCCTTAGACTGCAATGGAGAAGTGCAAGGGCATGTACATTGATGCTTGAGGGCTGTTTATATTATAAACAAAAGTCAGATCCCCTAGTTTGTGGGGTCCACCCAAGACCAAGGAGGGTGCACCCCGAGGGTTAGGCCAATCTCATCTCTGAGCCTTGTCCTTCAGGGACTAACCAGCTTATCTACAGGGATTGGTGCCTGGATGAGGAAATAAAAAGGAAAAACCTTCATCCTCATTTAATGATTTGTTATTAATATAATCGAAAAATAATCACTTCTCTCAAGTCTTTTTATTTTCTTAGTTTTTTATTCCTAACCTCTACTCACGCTCTACTTAGGCATCCTGTTGTTTTGACAAATAGTCGAAACTACTCCTAAATTCCTCCTAGCACCTTTCTTGAATGAATGAATGAGGAGGTGACTGAATGAAAAAACATTCATATTAAGCACAAACTCTGGGTCAGGGTCAGGCATTATGTTAACTACTGGGGATGAGCAAGACAGTCCTTGCCTTTCAAGGATTTCCATCCTAATGTACAAGAGACAGACAGAGACCAACCGGGTCATGTTGGTTGGGTAGCCCGTAGAACAGAGAGAGGGCTTGAGCGGTTTAGATTTGGAGAAATCTCGCCCATCTGGAGCCTCTGCTCCAGGGCAGGGGCTGGAGTGCCAGAGGAGGTCAGAGAGTATGGTGGCCAAGCAGGAAGATGCCTGTGCCCTGTTCTTGGTGCTGAACTCTCTCTCCCTTGTACTGTAGTTACCCCTCCTCCCTTCCATCTCTTGGGCATGTCCCTTTCGATTCAGTTTCTTGGCTAAGTCTGTTCAGCTGCATCTCTTTCTTCAGACATTTCCTCTCCTTATTCCCCAGTGGACACAATGGTAATTGTGTTAGCAGAATTTATTTCATTATTAAGCCTCCCATCCTTCTTGGGTCAATTTTAGCAAACTAGTCCTTTGGCAAACCAGCCCTGCAGGTATCTGGACTGTTCTATCTCTGTACTCTTTAAGATTCACTTTTCTAAAGTACAGTTCTGCCTTAGCCTAGTGTTCTTATCTCTCTATCACAAACCCTTGAGAGGGTGAGAAGCCAACAGAAGTAAAAAACTCATATTGAGATTATACTGATTCAAACAGAGGAGACTGTGGTCCACTAAAACCCCCAGATCTCTTTTCAGCTCCTTTTCATTTTGTTCTTTGGAATTGACTTTTTGTGCTAAAGTGTAAGTTTTTACTTTTATCCTTAGTAAACTTAATCTCATTAGGTTCAGTCCAATGCTCAAATCTGCCAAAATCTGTCTGGATCCTGACTCCATCATCCAATGTGTTAATGGTCCTTCACCAGGTTTTTCATATGATGAGGTCTTCCAAAGGTGATGTTTTTCCACTTCTTCTAACAGTCCTCCTTTATTGGTTAGAATCCAATCTAGAATAGCAGTATCCCTGCTTCCTATCTTCTGAAATAGGACATGAATAGAACTAGCTAATTACTAACAACTTAGCACCCATGTGAAGGAGCCAAGCCGTCAGTAACTGGGAAAGCACGCAACAGAAAAAAGCAAACAAAAGGGCCTTCAGAACCCATATGATGAGCCACTTACTAAGAGGCTTTGCACAGACTTTTTTCACTGACTACAATCGTGTAGATAAAGGAATATAATGGTTTTCCTGGGAGTTGAGTGGAGAACCAAGTTTTAGTAGTTAAGCAGTGATTGATAATAGTTGAATTAGTGACAAAGGATTCAATTTACCCTGGTCAGACACGTTGATTAGTTCTGGGCACTACATTTTAGGAAGGACATAAATAAGATGGAGTGTCCAGAGGGCAGCCAGGTTAGTGAAGGGCCGGGAGCTCCTGCCATGAAAGGATCAGCTGGAGGAAGCAGAGATCGCCGAGTCACAGAGTCACAGAATCACAGAATTGAGAGCTGGGAGGGATCTTCTTGACCATTTAGTTCAACCCCCACAAAAATAAGTGTGAAATTTTTACTTAATCTTTTGAACTTAATCTTGTTAGGTTCAGCCCAGATCTGCCCAAATCTGTTTGCATTCTCATTCCATCGTTCAATATGTTAATGGTCCTTCACCAGGTTTAAAATTTGATGTAAATTTAACAGTCTCCGCATTTTGATGATCACTGATCTCTCCTTTTATTCAAGGCACTTTTGATAAGAATATAAGGCCCTCCACTGGAGACTTCTGCCAAGTTGACATTGAATCATTGTAGAAGAACTCAGTACCCTGCTATTTTGGCACAAGTCTACCAGGAATAAGTTTATCAGTTAAACCCCCAAGCCTCTCTGCTTAGAGAAATAAAAACTCAAAGGGACAGAATTCATCCTGCTTTTGAAAATCTCTGACATAACAAACAAAAGAACTCTAAGAGCCCATGTGATGAGCAGCTTACTAAGAGGCTTTTTTATTGACCATTTTTAGGGTTCATAAGATCTTAGATTTAGAGCTGGAAGGGACCTTAGAGTCCAATCCCCTCATTTTACAAATGAGGGAAATGAAGGACAGGGAGGCATGTGACTTGGCCAGGGTCACACAACCAATACTTATCTAAGGCATTTCAAGAACAAAGACAAAATTAATTAATAAATTCTTAATAGTAAATTAGCTTTGGCACACCCTGGAAATTCATTTCCCTAAAATCATTTGATCCTTCTCTAACCTCTAAGGATTCCTTTTTCAACCTAGTCAAAGTGGACCTAGTCAAAGGTGAACCCAAGAGATGCTTCTGTTAATTGAATTAATCAAGAGAAGTTCTAGCTTTTAGATTGTTACCTTTATTGATTTCTGAGAGGATTCCTTTCTGTGCTCCTCCATTGAGAAAATGATCAGGTGTTGGATAAAAATAAAACAAAAAAGATTGCCCTTTGGGGACCATTTCCCCTGGACTGATAGTTAAAGAAAGGCTGAGAAAGTTTCTCATTCAGTTTAGATTCAGGATTTCACTGACATGCTATACTATGCTAATAGTTCTTAATATTTTCCCCAAGTGATAATGGGGATAGGGGAAGTGCTTTCACTCCATTAACAACAACTATGATCTGACCATCCAAGCAGTTCTGAATCTACATAATTGTCTTATTGTCTAGTCCACATCTCTCCATCTTCTCCACAAAAATGGGATCAGACACATTATCAAAAGTTTTGCTAAAACCTATGTAACTTATATCCATAGCATCCCCGCATCTGCTCGTTTAGTAATCCTGTCCAAAAAGCAAATGAAGGGAGTCTGGTATGATCTCTTCCTCATGGAGCCAGGCTTGACTTTTTGTGATCACTGCTTTCCTTTTTAGACATTCTCTAACCATGTCTTTTTAGGGCTGCTAGGTAGTGCAGTAGATAGAGCCAGGCCTGGAGTCAGGAAGATTCATCTTCATGAGTTCAAATCTCATCCCAGACACTTACAAGCTGGGTGATCCTGGGCAGGTCACTTAACCCTGTTTGCCTCAGTTTCCTCATCTGTAAAATGAACTGGAGAAGGAAATGGCAAACTACTCCAGTATCTTTGCCAAGAAGACCCCAAATGAGGTCACAGAGAGTCAGACACTGAGGAACAACAACCACCACCATCTCTTTAGCAATGCATCCTAGTGTGCCTCAGGAATCGATGTCTGCAGATTCTTCTCTCTTCCATTTTTTCAAATCTGGACAACTCTGGCCATCCTCCAACCTTGTGGAGATCTTTTCTATATCTCTGGCACTGACCACATTCACCTGTCAGTTCTTTCAGCACCTTGGTCAGAGATTTGACTTTATCACACTCAGCTAGATGTCCCTTTCTTATCTTGAGTATCAACTCTCTGTTAATTATTTTTGTTCTGCCATTTTCATTGCAAAAATCATTCCTTTTAGCAAAAACCAAACAAATGAATAAATGACATTTTCTCTCTGTTGTATGCTGTCACTGTCCTAGCCACTCCAAGCAAAGGCTCAGTCCCTTCTTTGATCCTTCCCAGTACAGCTTTTCAAAAACCATTTTGTCTTTAGCTCCCTTCACCAGCTTTAGCACTCCTGACACTATTCGTACGGGATAGTGTCGTAGACCTACATCGATCCTCTGTTCCCTGGTCTTGTTTCCATCTTTTGTATGTCTCTTTTTAAAAATTAAGTTGATTGGTGAATCCTCTGTATATCCATATCTGTCTATTCAGACAGATACTGCTGGAATTGTTTCACTGTGTGTCTTCAGAATTCCTGAGCATCTCTCACTCTCCTAGGCTGACTTCCCCAAAAGCATTTCCATCCATGAGATCATTCCTATCCTTCCTGATAACTCTGTGAAACTGACTTCCAAAACTTAGGGGGTGTATGTCAGACTATGACCAGATTTTCCCTCATTTTCTATCACAGGTTCTAGGAGGGAGTGGTCACTTCCCCCACAAGATTCTCACCATTTCCATCCCATCTACCAGTTCCTCCCTATCAATGAAAATCAAACACATAATAGAAATCCCCCTTTTTATTTCCTCCCCCTTTTACAGAATGAAGTTATCAGTAAAGCGAGTCAATGAGTTCTTGATTGCCAGAGAGAGATCTCCAGCAAATGTTTGGATAGTTGAAGTCCCCCTTCACCTCCGTGGCATCCTCTCTGCCTCTTCCTCTCTTTCTTATTTCTGTCCACGCAGTCTGGAGCCTATTCCAAGGACAACATTGCTTTGGTTTCCTCCTCCAGTGACCTTTACCCAAATACTTTCAGGTTCTCCCTTGTGCTTCCTGACTTTCCTCACATGAGTAGACCATCTTAATATAAAATGTTTCTTCTCTTCTATCCATCCTATTTCATTTGAATAAGGTCCTCTTATCTAGTTCAGTTATGGGTTTTCCCGCATTGAGTCCTAGTGACTACTATGAAGTCAAACTTGTTTTCTTGCATCAGGACCTTGAGTTCTCTTTGTTTGCTGCCTAGACTTTGAGCATTTGTATGTGAACATTTGAGTCCACGAATTTGACCACTGGCTCCTTTTTTGGATTTTTGTCCCCTGTGAACTTCTGAGTTCTTGGATTCTAATTTTCCCCTTCTTTTTTTGTAGCTGCTCTCTAAAACAGAGATTCTTAACCATTAGTCCATGGACTTCCTTGACATCTGTGGATAGATTTCAGGGAGTCTGGATGGAAAAAAATTATATCTTTATTTTTGCTAATCTAACTGAAATTTAATTTTCTTCAACTATGAATTTTTAAAAAGCCATTATTCCAAGAAGGGGTCCATAACCATCACCAGCCTGACAAAAGGATCTAGAATACCCAAAGGATTAAGAACCACTGCTCCATAGTAACTCCCTTGAGGGATAAAATCTCTTCCCTCCTTCATCCTTTACAGTTTCAAGTCCTTTTGATTAGACACGCCCACTTTGTTGGGTGTGCTCCACCACTGACTAGACACTTGTTCTTTGCTTCCCAAATTAATTTTTCTCTTCTGCATCCCTTGGCTTTATTGGGCATCAGTGAGGAAAGTATCTTGTCCCCTTGAAGGCTCTGGTTTCTTTCCCAAGACGTTATAATTGTTGATGATATGTTGTAGGCTCCTTCTGAAGGGGTATCATTTGTGCTGAATTATCTGAACTTGGTAGCTGTCATCAGTTTGACAAGTCTTCGGAGGTTCTCTGTTGTTTCTTGGAGACATGCCCCGGGAAGATCACAGACATCTCTAGCACTATCATCTTGTAAAATACTTTGAATCTTAAGGCATTATGTAAATATTAGATACTATCCAGCCCACTGCCTTGGAGCCTTTTGTGGATGAGCTCTCTTACTTGAGAGTGTTGGTGGTTCTGAGTCATTCTTGGGAGTGCACATGACTTAGAGCATCCAGATCCCTGCCTTCAGGGGAACCACATATCTGGGTTCAAAGCACTGGTTGTGCAGGGGCCTTTGGCCTTCTCTTCCTCTCCCCTGTGTAACCCTCTTTGGCACTCCATCATTCTGAGTAGGCTCACATCTCCCCTCTTCTCCTCCTTCCCCATCCAAGCCTCCCTTCTCTTCTGCCTTCATTTTCCCATTACCCATGTAGAGGGTGAAGGGCTGTTCCTTCTCCTGCAGGAGGGAGGTCATCCCACACTCTACTACATCCACTACATAGACCACAGTCACTTGGATGAGGTAGAAATATAAGCATCGCACATTCAGCACAAGCCATCACAGTACACTCCTAATCTTCATATTGGTGGGAATTGTCTCCCTTGTTCTGTTAACCTACTTGTGGGTTTACATGTCAATTCTAAGCCCTTGGTTAAAACTTTTACAGACAATCGTCATCTCTGAATAATGTGGTCACCCTGACATTTAGTTTTCTCCTTTAGTCCCAACACCACCTCCACTGCTACCTCCACATGCTAGCTTTTTCATCAGTTTGCTGCCCTCTCCCCTCCACTCTGTTGCTTTGCTTTACCCTCTACTTGATCCACATGCCTTTTCTCGTTTACCTTGCGTTGCCTTGCCAATGACCTTCTCCATCATGAATCTACAGCTTCAGGTTCTACTTCATTCTCCTTAATCTCTTTGTGTTCTTCTTAATGTCTTTGACTTTCCTTTCCAGTGCTATGAGACAGGGCTCATGTCCCAATATGTCAAGGCCTGGAAAGTTGGTGATACGGCATTTTGGCGGGGACCTTTTGGGGGCTTCCCCTACAGACCAAACCAGGTGAGTACAAGATAGGGGGCTGGTGTCATGGCCCTTGAGATTCCTTCCCAAGCCAGATGAGAAAAAGCCACCACAGAAGTGGCTTTTAAGCTTCTTCTAGGGAGTGAGGGGTTTCAGTATATTCATAATGAGCCATTAGTGTTTACTTATGTTATAATTTTAATCAAGGTTTATTTTTATAAAGAAAAAAAGCAAAATCCTTTAAATCCTGTCCTTTCCATTCCTGAATCTCAAACGCCCTTGCATTCTTGGAGGCTGAGAGAGCTGCAGGTGATGAGGAGGACAAACACCAAACCTCTGTCGCCTTCTTTTCAGGGAGCCCAGAGGTCTTTCATCATCTACTTAGAGCTGGAAGAGGCCATGGGGATTAGCTAGCCCAACAAGCTCATTTGAGAGTTGGGGAAACTGTGGCCCAGAGAGGTCAAGAGACTTGGCCAAGGTCACGCATGTAGAAGTAGCAGGTCTAGGATTTGAATCCAGGTTCTCTAACTACAAAGCCAGTTGTATAGCTGCTGTGCCTCATAAGCTCTTGTGCAAACCTTTCCAAGGGTCTAGAGCAGGAGGTGTGTGTGTGTGTGTGTGTGTGTGTGTGTGTGTGTGTGTGTGTGTGTGTGTGCGCACACACGCATGTGCACATGTCCTGGACCCCTTGGGCAGGTGGACTGGGAAAAGATAAGTGATGGAAGGCTTCCACTGCCAGAGTCAGAATGGCTCCAGAGGGAGCCACAAGAGGTGTTGGAGTGAGGGATGGCATGACCCGAGCAAGGCCTTAAGAAGTTGATTCTGGCAGCAGGGCCAGAGACAGGACAGATATAAAGCAATGCAAGAAGTTTCCCAAGATTTGAAGGTCTTCAGTCAGTCAGCAAGTATTTATTAAGTGCCTACTGTGTGCTGGGCATGACTCTAAGTCCTGGGGATATAAAGCAAAGCAAAAACACAATTCTGTTCTCAAGGAGCTCACATTCTAACAGGGGAGGCAGCAACCAAGTATAATTATGTATCTACAGAATGTGCAGTCGTAATGCCCACTCGCCACCAAGGCTACAGGTTGGAATGGGTACTTTGAGGCCTCTTCCAGCTCCCATCTGCTAGAATCTCTTTTTTCTTTCCAGTAGGGAGGTGGGGAGAGAAGGGGAGCAGGCCCAGAAAGGTGAGAAGGCTAGCCCCAAGTCAGAGCAGGGAGCATCAGAGACAAGGTTTGAGCCAGAGCCTCTGAGTCCTGAGAAAGGGCCTTTGTCCTGTACTAAGGGACAGGAAAGGAGCCAGAGTGCAGGTGGTGGGGGAAGGAACAGTGTCCACGGGGGTGGGGCTGAGGGGCTGCTATGGCCTGCTTTTTCTGTTAAGGTCTTTGGTTTTCTCTCTCTCTCTCTCTCTCTCTCTCTCCCTCCCTCCCTCTCTCTCTCTCTCTCTCTCTCTCTCTCTGTCTTTCTCTCTCTCTCCCCCCATCTCTTTTCTCTGTGTCTCTCTCTTCTTTTTTTCTCTCCCTTATCTCTTTCTCCCCCTCCTTCTCTTTCTCTCCTCTCTCCTCAGTATGGCGAGCTCCTCATGCTGGCCGCAGGCACTGGCCTGGCACCCATGCTGCCCATCCTAAAGGAGATCACAGACAATGAAGAGGACGAGACATTCATCACCCTGGTTGGCTGCTTCAAGACCTTTGAGAGCATCTACCTGAAGCCATTCCTCCAGGACCAGGCTCGATACTGGAATGTTCGGACCTTCTTCGTCCTCAGTCAGGTGAGGCCAGAATGGGGGAGGGGGAGGATGAGCCCATGGGAGATCATCCCCAGGCCGATCTGCTCACCCTCTGCCATTGGGATCTGTCTGAAAAGACTGTCCAACCTCTGGCTTTGTCTGGAAAGGACCTGGTTGTAGAGTCCCAGGACGTGCATTCAAAATCTGGACTCTGCCCCTCGTAGCCTGGTGACCTTCCTTTCTCTTACCAGGCTCTTTCTCTGTAAAACTGAGGGACTGGACTAAATGACCCAGAGGGTCCCTTTCAGCCCTGACTCTGATCTCTCTGAGAGGGAATAAACTGAGACTGGAACCTGCTCCTCTGGTGCCCCTAGGACTGCAGGTCTGGGAGGGGCCTGGGGGTTAATTTAGTCCAGTTTCTTCATGTTATAGCTGAGCCAGGGGTGTAATGGATGATTTACTGGGAACATGAGCTTGAATCCTGGCTCTGCCCCTGACTAATCATGTGACCCTACCTTTCTCAGCCTCAACTTCCTCATTATACACAATGGGGTTAATAAAAGTGCCTCCCTCCCAGGATGATCATGAAGATCCAATGAGATAACATGTGTGAACCTTGCAAACCTTGAGCCACTTGAAGCTCATTTTACAGAGGAGGCAGAGGCCCGGGGAGATAAATAAAGGAAGGAAAAACACAAGCATATGTTAAGAGCCTACTATGTGCTTGGCATTGTACAAATATCAAATCTCATCTGATCCCATTTTACAGATGAGGAAACTGAGGCAAACCGAGGTTCCCAGGGTCACACAGCTACTAAGTGTCTGAGGTAGGATTTGAACGCAGGCCTTCCTGACCCTGGGTCCAGTGCTTTGTCCATTCTGCCAGCTGCTCTGACTAATCCCAGTGCTGGTTCAGCTGACAGACCTGTATATGATAACTAAACTGAGCATCCAGAGGCCTAGGTCTGATTTCCCCCTCCCCCCTCAACAGCTTTGTGACCATAAACAGAATGGCCTTCTAGGCCTGCCAGTGCAGCTCTCCCATATTACAGAGAGAGAAACTGATGCCCAGAGAGGGCCCTAGACTCACAGATACAAAGGAGCTTAGAGGCCCCCTATTCCAATCTGGTTTTACAGAAGGGGAAGTTAATAACTGAGGAGTTAAGTGACTTACCCAGGGTCACACAGCTAATAAATGTTAGAGGTGAGATTTAAATCTATCCCAGAGTCAGCACTCAGGTCCCAGGCTACCAGAGGGGAAGGCTTTTGGCTAGGGGTGCAGGGCCTGCCTGGCCACTCTCAGAGGCTCATTATGGGGAAGTTGGTCAGTGGGTTCCTTCTCACTGCCAGTAACTGGGAAGCTATTTGGGGGCAGGGCAAGGCATGAGGAGCAGAGTTGGGGGAGACCCTTTGGCTAGAACTAAGGAGACCTTGAAGGAGGATAGAATAAGAAAAAACTGATAGGGGCCTGGGGCGCCAGGAGGGAGGAGAGAACCTTGAACACCAGAATGAGAAGTTTGTATTCTGTCCTCTTGCCAGTGGGAAGCGATGTAAGGCCTGAGCAGGGAGGGCAGCAGCATTAAGAAGTGGTCCCCGAGGCCCAGGCCTCCTTTGTCTAATGGGAGATTTGGACTAGCTGGCCTTCCAGCTCAAAATCCCCTCCCTGCTCCTCCTTTTCCCCATTTGTAAAATGAGAGTGTTGAGCTAGGCCCTTTCAGCACGACATCTGTGACTCCTCTCAACTACCAGGGGAGGGAAGGAGATGCCAACCATGTTCATCTCACCACGTCTCCTTTTGTCTTCACAGGAAGCCTCCCTGAACCAACTACCCTGGAGTTACCAAGAAAAGACCCACCTGGGTCGTCTCAGCCAGTCCCTGGTCCGGGAGCTAGTCAGCTCGTGCCGGAGGAAGCCCTTTGCCCTGGTCTGCGGGCCATCCGAGTTTGTTGGAGACATGGCCTTATATTTGCAGGGGGCTGGGCTGTCTAAGGAGTCCTACTTCCTGTTTTAGTCCCTGCTGGCCATGGAGGGAGAAAGCAGAGAGAGGATGTCATGGCCCATCTCTCCAACCCCCTATAGCTGAGGGAAGGGTGGTCCAGAGAGGGGAGAACTTTGGGTCAAGGTAGACTTAGGGGAAACCAACCCTGGAAAGAATCCTGGAGCCAGAGGCAGAGGACTTGAGTTCACATCCTTCATAACACCCCTGAAGAGGGCTGACCCAGCTTCCAATTGCAGACCTATTGTGACAGGAACTCACTACCTCCCAAGGCAGCCCAATCCACAGCAGGTCAGCTCCACGTTGGAGATGATGCTTCTCAACACTGAGCTGAAATCTGCCTCAGTCCGTCTGCTCATTGGTCCAAGTTCCGCCCTTTCTCCTTCAAGTCCTTAAAGATGGCTCTTCTGTGCCCACTGAGCCTTCTCATCTCCAGGCTAAGCTTCTAGGGGTCTCTGCCCATTGCCTTTCATTCTGCCTTAAGAACCAAGCTCAGAATCACAAAATCTCAGGGCCAGGGAAAGATGCCAGGGGCCATCTCGTCCAGCTGCTGCTACCTGAGCAGACATCAGCAACTCCCCTGACAAGTGGCCATTATCCTGCTGTGTGATACTTCTAGTGACAGAGAACTCACCACCTTGCGAGGCAGCCCGTTCCAGTCTCAGACGGCTCTGATGGCTAAAACAATGTGCCCTGCTTTCACGCCAAATCATCAGCTTCTCTGTGCCTTCCCCAACTTGTTTCTGGGCATAAGGCATTGATGGGGGCACAAAGGGAGTCTCAGCGTTGTGGGGGGCATGGGTTAGGGAGGAGGGAGAGAAACACAAACTGCTCCTTCCATGACTTTACCATGGACCAGTATGTCTTCAGATCTCCCAGGGATAGGGGAGAAAGCCTAGTGGGTTCTGTGCTCTCCACTCACTTAGGAAAGGAATCTTGAGCTCCTGGGAGATTTCTCCTGTGTCTGAGCAGTGGTAGGTCTTGGGATTTAGCTCCAAGCACCTCACTTTACCAGTCAGCACATGATGGCGTTAAACAGCAGGACTAGCATTTGAACCCAAGTCTTTGGTGTCTGTTGTAGCCTGGGCTCCTCTCTTTGCCACATCATTAGTTGCAGGCTCAGCCATCTTGTGTCAGAGGCTCCTTGCTTTCTTGTCCAACAAGTGGAGGCAGGGCCCCTGCCTCTTGAGGATCACAGCTCCTAAGGGGGCTTCATAGGCACGTACGGGTATACATATGGTCTCCCTTGAGAGCAGGGGCTGTTTCTTTGTGTCCCTAGTGCCTAGCACAGAGCCTGACACATTGTTGGTGCTCAATAAATGCTTGCAGGTGGCTTGATTGTGTGGACATAGGCAGGTAGGCTGGGGGAGGGGGGGAGGTGGTTATCAGAACACTGGTCAGCAAAGGTAGACATCGGGACACAAAGCTAGGCTGTCCAGGAAGGAGGGAGGAGCAAAAGTCCCACTGTCTTCTACCCTGGTCAGACCACATCAGGAAAGGAAGGTCCTTGACCCCCAGGAGATCACAGGACCCAGTATTTAGAGGATGGGAAACTTAGAGATCCTCAAGTCTAACCTTCTCATCTTACAGATAAGGAAACTGAGACCACCGAGGTGGAATGACTTGCCCAAGGTCACGCAGTAAATATTAAACGCAGGATTTGAATCCACTTGCTCTGATTCCAGAACTTTTGCTAGGAAGATACAAGCAGGAGAGTTAAATCACCTTTGTGACGTGGGTGTCACAAGGTTTTGTACGTGAGAAGACAGCTTTTCCTCAGTAAGCACAGAAAAGAAGGAAAGCGGTTCATCTGGAAGACTGTTAATAGTATTTTGGTGCCATCTTTTTGGCGCTGTTTGCATCTTTTCTACAAGATTATTCCTGGACATCCCACCCAAGGTCATTCATTCATGGAACTTGGGGGTCCACTCCTGTTGTCTCACCCTCCACCCTCTTCTCCATTCACACAGCCCCTCCCCTGCCCCAGGTCCTCCTGACCTCTCACCTGGATTATTTTATTCTGTTTATTGATTTGGTTAACTATTTCCCAATTATGTGTAAAGAAAAAAATTTTAACAATCATCTTTTAAAATTGTGAGTTCAAAATTCTCTCCTTCTGCCTGTGCCACCCCCTCATTGGGAAGGCAACCAATCTGACTTCTATGAGACATGGGAGGTCATGCAAAATATTTCCCTATTAGCCATGTTACCAAAAAAAAAAAAAAGAAAACAATTAAAAATTACACTCGAATTTCTACTCAGAGTTCATTTCTTTGAAGGGGGACAGAACTTATCATCATGAGTCCTTTGGAATTATTGTCTTGGATTATTGATCAGAGCAGCTAACTTTCTAACTAGCACATTCGATAACGGAATATTTGTTTTAATTATTTTTCACTTAACAAAAATTTACTTTATCTCCATCCTGCCTCCTCCCACCATTAAAAAAAAATACCCTTATGACAAAGAATCAATTAAAAGAAATTCCCTAATTGTTCATGTGTGAAAAATGTCCTGTTCTGTACCCTGAATCGCTCCCTTTTCTGTTAGGAGGTGGGTAGCATCTTTTATCTTTGGTCTTCTGGAATCATGGTTGGTCATTGCTTGGTTAATTAGTATTCTTAAGATCTTTATAAAGCTACTATATAAGCTTCTGAATCTACTCACTCCACTTTGCATCAGTTCATACAAGTCTTCCTAGGGTTCTTGGAAGCCATCCTTTCTTAGAGCACAATAAAATTCCACCCATTCACAGACCAAGATTTGTTCACCCATTCCCCTTAAGTTTCCAGGGGGATTTGTTGCTACCACAAAAAGAGCGTCCTTAAATGTTTTTGTTGATAAAGGACCTTTTCTTTCATAATCTCTTTGGGGTGTAGGCCTAATGGTCTGACACAGATGATGACAATAACCTGGTGTCCCTACTGTGATCCATAAGTGACAAAGTCAGCGCAAGCCTATCCCCTTTCCAAGAAGTTCCACTTGTTCTACATTGCCTATGGGATGAAGCACACACTGTAGGATGAAAGTTGTCTGCAGTCTATCTTTCCCCGTCTTATTTTATACCCCTTGTCACAGACACTGGGGCTAACCAACTTGACTGCTAGCTCTTCCATGATCTGATCCTGCCCTTTCCTACCTCCATGCATTTGTATAGGTTGTGCTCCTTGCCTAGAGTGAATTCCATCCTTATCCTCTACTGTTGGAATTCTTGTTTTCCTTCAATATCCTCCCCCCCTCCACAAATCCTTTCCTGATGCTTCCTCCTGAAAGCAAGCTTGTGCTCCTCCAATTATCTTAAAGTATTTTATTTGGATCTCTCCTTTGCTGGTAATGATAATTGGTAGCTGGCATTCATGTAATGCCAGGTTGGTAAATTGAGTTACAAAATAAGCAGCTAGATAGAGTAGTGCAGAGTGTAGGACTTTGGAGTCAAGAAGATGTAAGTTAAAAATTAAAGTCACTTAACTGCTGTCGGCCTCAGTTTCCTCATCTGTAAAATGAGGATAATAATGACATCTGCCTCCCGGGGACGTTATGAGCATAAAATGAACTCAATATACCCATATATATATATAGTATTGCAAACCTTAAAGCATTCTGTAAGTGGTAGCTATTTTCTTGTTGGATGGGGAGCTTGAAGACCAGTTTTTTGGTTTTTCTTTTCATATTTCCAGTGCCAAGCACATCCCCTAGCACTTAAGGGCACACAGATACTTCGTGAATGCTGGCTGACTAAGTTATTTCATTTAATCTTCAACAGCCCTGCAATGTAGGTGCTATTGTTGTCCACATGTTACAGCTGAGGAGACTGAGGCAGGCAGAGGTTAAGCGATTTGACCATGGTCTCGTAGCGAGTAAATGGGGGAGGCTAGATTTGAATTCAGATCTCTACTCCTGGCCTAGTGTTCTGTGCACTCAAATTCTACCTATGAGCTTCCTAGGCCACAAAACTCCCCAATACAGCCAGAGGCAGATTAAAATGTACTTGGAAACTGTCTAACAAAATAAATTAAAATACAACATAGATAATGTTGATTTGCTGTTTTCTAAGTCAATCTACAGGGCAGCAAGGTGCTTCAGTGGATTGAATCAGGTGGGTCTGGAGTCAGGAGAACCTGAGTTCAAATCTAGCCTCAGACACTTACTAACTGTGTGACCCTGAACACCTTGTTTGCCTCAGTTTCCTCATCTGTAAAGTGAGCTGGAGGAGGAAATAACAAACCAGCTCAGTATCTCTGCCAAGAAAACCCCAAATGGGGTCATGAAGAGTCAGACACAACCGAACACCAAGAAGTCAATGTACTATGGACAAGGATCTGCTTCTATTTGAGTTTGATGTGCCTGATCTAGGTCAGCTTAGACCTTCCCAGAAAGCCCCTCAATAATGTCTGACAATGGTCATCTCTACTGCTCAACAAGTCCAGTCACAAGGAACTCACTGCCTCCCGAAATAGTCCTTCCATTTTTGAACAGCTCTGATTGCTAGAAAATTCTTCCCTTTAGAGCTGCCAAGGGAGCTGTAATTGGCCACCCTGGCACACTTGGGCCAAACAGCACAGGTGTCGTAAGTCCACTTTAAAGACAAATTCAGTTTGGGGAGCAAGTTAGACATGTTGGAGAAAGAAAAGAGCTTGGTCTCTGAGGGGGCCAGATACATGGACACACTCTACGGATAGAGGGTGGGCTGGGGTTTGGGGCTGGGAAGATGTGGCCTTTGTGGAAGAGACAGGGGAGGGAGTTTCCTATCTTTACTACTTCTCCACACTAACTGGACACTACAATCAGTTGTTTCTGCCTGATGGAAAAGTATAAAAGTTGTCAGTGCCCTCTAAATGTTGGCTCCCTGAAGCAAAGGTTCAATTACCCCGCCCTCATCAAGGATTGACTATCAATAAGCATTGGTCCCACTGGCATCAGAATGAACACATCTGGCAAATTACATGACACTTCAGATCAAAGTAGACACCATGTGCAAGCATGTTCTGCATCCTTAGTTGAAAAAAAAAGTCCTATAGAAGGCTCTGTGAACACCTCTCCTCCATGTGAGTGTCTTAGCTAGCACAGTGGATGGGCACTGGGCCTAGGCTCAGGAAAATCTGCGTTCAAATCTGGCCTCTGATACTTCCTAGCTGCGTGACCTTGGGCAAGTCACTTATCTTCTGTTTGCCTCAGTTTCCTCATCTATAAAATAAGGATAATGATGACCCTCACTTCCCGGGGCTGTTGTGAGCATCAGATGAGATCATTGTAAAGTGCCAATATAAATATGAGCTATTATTATGTTTTAAACATGTGCCGGGCAGCAGGTAAGACCCAGCCTCTGTCTTCAAGGAGCTCACAGTCGAGTTGGGGATACCCTGCATAAGGTGGAAAGTTGGTCTGGGTCTGCGATCCATATGGATGAGGAGCTTCTGGTACGCCCACGAATACAGGACACCTGCAACTCACAGTCCTCAAAAGGAAAATATGTATTGATTATATTTGGGTTTTTGCATAAATTATACTTCCCAATATATCTCTCTCCCCACAGAGTCATCCTATATAATGAATTTTAAAAAGGGGAGGGGGGAACAATTCACAAAAACTAACCAACATATGAGAAGAGTCTGATGTTACGTTCAGTATTCTACATCCATAGTCCCACACCTCTGCCAAGAAGGGGCCGGAGATTGACTTTCTTTTAGCCCTTCTTTGGGGACAAACTTGGTCATTATAATAACACATAGAAAACAATTTGTAAAGCTTTTATTATCAGAGGGTTGTACATTTAGAGGTGAAGAAGATCTCAGAGGTTACTGAATCCAGCCCCCTCATTTTATAGCTGAGGCAACAGAGGGGTTAAGTGACTTACCCAATGTCATGTAAGTTTAAGTCCAGGACTTGAACCCCAGTCCTTTGACTCCAAATTTAGCCTGTCTTTCACCATACTACACTTACCTCTTATACTGTAGAGTTCAGGAGACAGCTACAGTACAGTGTCTGGGATACTGTATTTGTACTCAAAAGTCCTGGCTTTGAGTCCCGTGTCTGGAATATGGCATAATGGGTACAGGGTGAGACTTGGAGTCAGAAAGACCTAGGTTTAAATCTAGCTTTTGCTATTTATTTGCTGTGTGACCATGGACAAGTCAACCAATCTCTCTGTTCTTCAGTCATGTTTCAACTCTCTCTTCCAGCTTTCTGTTTTGGGGCCAGCTTTGTCAGATGGAGAGGCATTCTGAGAGAGTGGAAAAAAGCATTAGGCTTGGGAGTCAGCAATCTAGTCTTGGATTCACCATTTGTTAGCTGTGTGACCTTGGGTGGGGGAGCCTCTTTCCCAAGACCTTCATGGAGAGGGGGAGCCCACTGATTCTCTGGACAACCTGTTCCACTGTAGGATGGCTCACTTTGTTTGGAAGTTTTTCCCGACATCAAGCCCAAATTGGTCTCTATGCAAGTTCTCCTAACTCTATGCTCCTAGTTCTGTCTTCTGGGGTCAGATGAAATCAAAGAAAAGCTCTTTGTAAATAGTCAGGGATTTCAAGGAATCTCTCATGAACGGTCTCTTTTGTTTGAGGTGCTGTCCTTGGTGCTGAGTTTAACCAAGTTGACTCATAGAATCCTAGCCTTTGAGGCTATAGCATGACCCCTTACTTTACAGATGAGGAACCCAGGGCCCAGTGAGGTCAAGTTACTTGAACAAGGCCACGCAAGTACTAAATATAGAGCAGAGGCACGGTTTGAACCCAGGACTTCTGACTGAATCCAGCCTTGCGCTATGGTACACTGGCTGCGATAAGACACAGCCCTGATCTGAAGCATCCGACAGTCAGATGAGGGGAAAGACTAGTATGTAAAAACCCGTGATGTCAGGGAGAATGAGCTACGCGCCAGAGAGAGGCCCAGGAATAGGGCGAGGTGTGAGATCTGAGGAGGGAGCCCCCCCTACCAGGGGATGGCGGGAGGTTGGATCTTTCTTCTGTGAATGGAAAAGGAGGTGACCTTTCCCAAAAGCATTGGCAACGATCTCTTCAATTTAGTGCAGCAGTACTTGGAAGTCTGTAAGCAACGGACCAAAGTAGCAGCAGGTATTATAGCTAGACGTTGGGAGGAAGGTCCCAATCAGGCAGGGTTATGAGCCGCAGAAACCTCTTTGTCTATATGTCCATTCCTATAGACAGTAAGTTCCTTGAGGTTAGGAAATGTGTTTTTACCTTTTCTTGAACCCATAGCATGGTGTCTTACATGCAGTAGGTGCTTAATAAATGTTTGTTGGTTTATTGGTATTTTTTTAAAAGGCAGACAGATTTATTATATCCATTTTACAGATTAGGAAACTGAGGTTCAGAGACGTTAAGTCATATGCCTGTGCCCAAAGAGCTAGTAAGTTTCTGAGGTGGGATTTGAACTAAGGTCTTTCCGACTCCAAGTCCAGCCTTCCCTCTACTATGGCATGCTGGCAAAGGTCATATACTCTAACCCCTTCAGCTTCCCGATGAGGACAGTGGGGTGCATATTACGTCTCTTGTCCAAGGTTACGCAAGTATTAAACAATAATAACAACCGCCACTCTGGGATTTGCAAAGTTCTTTCCAGACCTTATCTCATCTCAATCTCACAGTAACCTTGTGAGGTAGAGACTACAGGTGCAATAGTACCCCCATTTTACAGATTAGAAAACTGAGGAACAGAGAAGTTGGTTGATTTGTCCATGGTCACATAGGAAATCAATGGTAAAGGCAGAATTTGAATCCAGGTCTTTCTGACTACAATTCTAGTCCTCTGTCCACTACAGCTATGCCATGCTCCAGACACAAGACTCAAAGTCAGGTCTTTTGAGTAAAAAGTCAGCATCTTGGCCACTGTAGTCCAGTTGTCTCTGGAAACATTAAGAATATTAGACACTGTCTAGAAGAGTTCTAATTATTTGTAGGGAGGAGACAGGGGCCAGGACTAGTGGACCCCATGAGGTCCTGTAATCCCACTGCTTCCACAAGGTTTGGATTGGAATTTCCCTTCCCCATGCTGAGTCCCACCCAAATAGATCCCTTTCTATGGAGAGAAAAACGATAAACAGCTGAGCCAACCCTCCCCCTCTCCTTTGTCAGCCACAGAAGAGGCAGCCTTGCCATCCCATTATGGCATTGGGGGGGGAGGGTGTTCAATGACCGTTGCTATGGAAACCTAAAGACAGAGCAGGAATCAGGGGACCAAGGTCCTTCTTTTCCTTAGCCCCCCACTGACTGCAGGGCCACAGGGCTCCTGGCTTCCTTCCTGGAGGGACCAGGACTTGGCCTCCCAGGGATGACCTTCCCTGGCAGAAGCTGAGCCCGGGAGCATCCTGCATGTTAATGAGTTCAGCTCTCCAAGGCTTGAGCCTGACCCATAAATTATAATGAGAGGAAATGCTCGGCAGCATGATTAAATAGCCAATGGAGATGCTTGCTGCCTTAGCAGCCAGCTTCGAAGGATGGCCACACTCTGCCCTCTAGCCATGCCTCAGCTCTCCAACAGCCTCATATGTGTGTGTATGCGTGTTTCTGTGTACGTGACTGTGCGTATCCATGTGCAAGTGCTTGGAGCCAAGAGAAGGATGGATGGATGGAGAGAAAGAGAGAGAGACAGAGACAGAGAGAGACACACACACAAAGACAGAGACAGACAGACAGAAACAAAGAAACAGACAGAGACAGAGAGACAAAGAGAGAGACAGAGACACACACACAAAGACAAAGACAGAGAGATAGGGGGAGCACTTTAAGCCTTGTACTAGACATCTAAAACCTTGGGTTTCAGTCCCCCTGCCATTATTAAATTTCTAGGTGACCTTTGGTGAGTCTCTTTCCCCCTCTGTGCCTTCGTTTCCTCTTTTCAAAGGAAGGGGTTGGAATAAATGTTCTCTGAGCTCCCTTTCAGATCTAGCACCTTCTGTTTCTTTGTTCTATGATCCTGTGACTCTAAGCCCAGGGGACATCTAGTCACCTGTATTTGATCTTCATCTTTCTTGACCTCCGTGTGGGATTTGGCACCATCAGCTATCCTCTTGATCTAGATATTCTCTCCTCTCTGGGTTTTCATTATAGGACTCTTTCTTGGTTTTTCTGCTACCTGTCTAACCATCCCTTCTCATTCTCCTTCATCCATATCATTCCCGCTAACCTTGGTGTCTCCCAAGACTCTGAGTCTTCTCATCTCTCTCTATACTATCCCACTTGTTAATCTCATCAGCTCCCATAGATTCCATTATCATCTGGGTCTGTATATCCAGACATAACTTCTCTCCTGAGTTCCAGCTCAGCATCACTGATGGCCTTTTGGATATTTCTAATTGGATGTCCCATAGGCATCTCAAACTTAGCGTGTCCAAAATAAAACTCAGGAGGAGCCAAGATGGTGGAGTAGAAAGATACACATATGCTAGCTCCTAACCCACAGCCCATAAAATAGCTGTAAAGAAGAAATCTCAACAAATTCTGGAGCAGCAGAAGCCACAGCACAATGGAGCAGATGAGATTTCTGTTCCAGAGAGACCTGAAAAACTGACGCACACTGGACCTGAAGTAGAGTCCAACCCTGCCTCGGCCGAGCAGCACCGAGGGGAGCAGATCTGAGCAGGCTTCAGGGACAGAATCTCCAGCAGGCCTCGAAGGTCCCTCCACCCACAGGCGCCAAAGGTCAGTGAAAGGGTCTTTTCAGCTCGCCAAGAGGGGCATGGGGTATCCCCATAACTCAGGCCCCCTCAGAAGGCAGCAGTGGAGGCAGCAGCAGACAGGGGCTCCCACAGCAGGCAGGATCCCAGATCCATTGTTGAAGGTCTCCCCATAAACCCCCTGAGGGAACTAAGCCCTGTGTTGCGGCCCTGCCCCCACCTGAGCACCTGAACTTAATCTCACACTGAAAAGCAGCCCTGCCTCCACCCAAAGCCCTGAGGCTGGGAAGCAGCATTTGAATCTCAGCCCCCAAGCACTAGCTGGGTGGATCCGGAGGCAAGGTGAGTGTGGAGAAGAAACTCAGAAATCAAGTAACTGGCTGGGAAAATGCCCCAAAAAGGGAAAAAAAATAAGACCATAGAAGGTTACTTTCTTGGTGAACAGATATCTCCTCCCATACTTTCAGATGAGGAAGAACAATGCTTAACATCAGGGAAAGACACAGAAGTCAAGGCTTCTGTATCCCACACATCCAAAATAAATATACCATGGGCTCAGGCCATGGAAGAGCTCAAAAAGGATTTTGAAAATCAAGTTAGAGAGGTGGCGGAAAAACTGGGAAGAGAAATGAGAGAGATGCAAGAAAAGCAGGTCAACACCTTGCTAAAGGAGACCCCAAAAAAATGCTGAAGAAAATAACACCTTGAAAAATAGGCTAATTCAACTGGCAAAAGAGGTTCAAAAAGCCAATGAGGAGAAGAATGCTTTCAAAAGCAGAATTAGCCAAATGGAAAAGGAGGTTCAAAAGCTCACTGAAGAAAATAGTTCTTTCAAAATTAGAATGCAACATTATAATGAAGGCTAAAGACTTTATGAGAAACCAAGAAATCACAAAACAAAACCAAAAGAATGAAAAAATGGAAGATAATGTGAAATATCTCATTGGAAAAACAACTGACCTGGAAAACAGATCCAGGAGAGACAATTTAAAAATTATGGGACTACCTGAAAGCCATGATCAAAAAGAGAGCCTGGACATCATCTTTCATGAAATTATCAAGGAAAACTGCCCTGAGATTCTAGAACCAGAGGGCAAAATAAATATTCAAGGAATCCACCGATCACCACCTGAAAGAGATCCAAAAAGAGAAACTCCTAGGAACATTGTGGCCAAATTCCAGAGTTCCCAGGTCAAGGAGAAAATATTGCAAGCAGCTAGAAAGAAACAATTCGAGTATTGTGGAAATACAATCAGGATAACACAAGATCTAGCAGCTTCTACATTAAGGGATCAAAGGGCATGGAATAGGATATTCCAGAAGTCAAAGAAACTAGGACTAAAACCAAGAATCACCTACCCAGCAAAACTGAGTATAATACTTCAGGGGAAAAATTGGTCTTTCAATGAAATAGAGGACTTTCAAGCATTCTTGATGAAAAGACCAGAGCTGAAAAGAAAATTTGACTTTCAAACACAAGAATGAAGAGAAGCATGAAAAGGTAAACACCAAAGAGAAGTCATAAGGGACTTACTAAAGTTGAACTGTTTACATTCCTACTTGGAAAGACAGTGTTTGTAACTCTTGAAACTTTTCAGTATCTGGGTAGTGGATGGGATTACACACACACGCGCGCATGCACACACATGTGCACATACACACATGCACACACACATGTGCACACACAGAGACAGAGAGCACAGAGTGAATTGAATAAGATGGGATCATATCTTTAAAAAATGAAATTAAGCAGTGAGAGAGAAATATATTGGGAGGAGAAAGGGAGAAATGGAATGGGGCAAATTATCTCTCATAAAAGAGGCAAGCAAAAGACTCATCAGTGGAGGGATAAAGAGGGGAGGTGAGAGAAAAACATGAAGTCTACTCTCATCACATTCCACTAAAGGAAGGAATAAAATGCACACTCATTTTGGTGTGAAAACCTATCTTACAATACAGGAAAGTGGGGGAGAAGGGGATAAGCAGGGTGGGGGAGAGGATGGAAGGGAGGGCAATGGGAGGAGAGAGCAATTTGAAGTCACACTCTTGGGGAGGGACAGGATCAAAAGAGAGAATAGAAGCAATGGGGGGCAGGATAGGATGGAGGGAAATATAGTTAGTCTTACACAACATGACTATTATGAAAGTCATTTGCAAAACTACATAGATATGGCCTGTATTGAATTGCTTGCCTTCCCAAAGGGAATGGGTGAGGATGGAGGGGGATGAAGAGAAGCTGGAACTCAAAGTTTTAGGAACAACTGTCGAGTACTGTTCTTGCTACTAGGAAATAAGAAATACAGGTAATGGGGCATAGAAAGTTATCTGGCCCTACAGGACAAAAGAGAAGATGGGGACAAGGGAAGAGAGGGATGATAGAAGAGAGGGCAGATTGGTGATAGGGGTAATTAGAATGCTCGGTGTTTTGGGGTGGGGGGAGGGGACAAATGGGGAGAAAATTTGGAACCCAAAATGTTGTGAAAATGAATGTTAAAAGTTAAATAAATAAATTTTAAAAAATAAAATAAATAAACAAAACAAAACTCATTATTTTTCCTTCCAAATCCTCTCCTCTTCCTGACTTCCCTATTTCTGACAAGGACACCACCATTTTCCCAGCATCTCTTGAAAGAGAAGCGACTTCCCTTCTCTGGTCCTCAATTTTTTCAACTGCAAAATGATGAGATGAGACTAGATAATTCCCAAGGCAGTTTCTAACTCTAACCTTCCATATCCCTGGCTTTGATATTCCACGTTCTAAGTTCCTTCCCAGTTCTGACATTCTCTATTTCAAGATCCCTCTTAATTCTGAGGAGGAAGAGGAGGAGGAGGAGAAGAGTTAATGAGATCATCAAGAAAGAGGATATAACAAGAGATATGCACAAACATAAAAACAAAGATCTGGAGCAAAATTTGTTTGGGAAAGTCTATGTCTATATCTGTTTGTATGTATGTAGACGTGCATGTATGCATCTGAAGCTATAAAAGAACACATCCAAACACATTGTGGTCTGGGGGGTGTGAAAGAACAGAAAAAAGTGCATAGCAGAGAGCAAAAGAAAACTTACAAGGAAGCAAAGACGAGCAGTGTCTAATACAAGGTATACTTTTTACCATACAGGCTTTCTTGAAATGAAAATTTACTATTACATATTTTGAATCCTCTCTTATGTTCTGCTATGCACATGATATGCTTTTTTTCTTTCTTACTTTGTAGTTAAGTTCCAATATTTAAGTTTATGTTTCTTTTCTCTATTCTGTATCTGTGTTCAGGTATTTGACTCTGATTTGAAAAAAAAGAGGATATAGAAAGAAGTGAAGGCCAAGGGCAGAGTCTTGGAGGGGGCACCCACAATTAATGGGGAAGGGGAGGAAAATCCACCAAAGAAAGCTGAGGAGGAATAACTAAGTCAAAGCTTATTATCGTACCTGTCACCGTACTAAATGCTGAAAATGCAAATTGAAGCAGAAGAGACAGTCTCTCCCTTCAAGGTGCTTCCATTCTAATGGAGGAAGAGCATGCATGAAAGAGAGTGGAAAGGAAGAAGCAGAGAAGTCCAGAGATCTGGAGATTCAGAAGCGAAACCAGGAGAGGAGTGAGCTCTTGCTTAAAATGGAGGTTCTGGGAGAAACAATGGTGGAGTGATCTTTGAAGGTGAGAAGGCAGAAGGGGTGGAGGAGAGCCAAGGAGAGCAGGGTCACAGAAGCCAAAGGAGGGGAAAAGGTCTAAGAAGGAAGGATGGTGGACAATGTCAAAGACTGCAGAGAGATCCCCCATTCCATTTAACGAACATTTATTAAATGCCTACTATGTACAAGGTGTTAGGAACAGACAGCTGACAAATGATAATCGATGTTCTCAGAGAGTTTATAGTCTACTGGGGTGTGGGGGTGGGAAATGTACTCAGCCAGTCATAATCCAAAATAGAGGATAATTGAAGAAAGGTTCTAGACAAAATTGGAAGAGGTAGAGAGATCTCTTTTGGCTGGGTGTGGGAGAGGGTGGGGATGGAAAGGTCAGAAAAGGTGCCTGAGATGAGCTTTAAAGGAAATAATGGATTCTTCACCAGAAATGGGAAGAGAGCACAAATTCTCGTCCTTCTCCTCCTTTGCTGTGCAAAGGCAATGAAATGGAACATGGAATCTTGCAGAATTTGAGTTAGAAGGGATCTCAACTATTATCTAATATGACTTACAGGAATCCTCACTACAATCTGCCCAACAACTGATCATTCAGCCTCGGCTCCAAGACCTTCAAGAGGAGGGGAAGCCCACTGCCTCTTTGGACAGCCTGTTCCACTGTGGGATGGCTCTCATGGTTTGGAAGTTTTTCCTGATATCAAGTCCAAACTGGTCTCTATGCAAGTTCTCCTAATTCTGTCTTCTGGGGCCAGATGGAACCAAGCTACATGTAACTGTCCTTCAAATACCTGAAGACAGCTCTCACAGCCTCCCTCAGTCTATTGCTCTGCAGACTAAACATCCCTGATTCCTTCAACTAATTCTCATGTGGCCTGGACTTTGGGCACATTTCACCATCCTAGTTATCCTGCTCTGGAAATTACCCAACAGAACAGAATGCTCCAGATGTGGTCTGACCAGGTCTGAATAAAGCAGGGCCTCACCTTCTTGCTCTGGGATGTTATGCGGCTCACCTCCAGGTACCACTGGCTTTCTTGGATGGCAGTCCCAGAACTGATTTATTTTGAACTTGCAATCCACTAAAACCCCCAGATCTTTTTCAGGAAACCCCTGCCTAACTGTGTCTTCCTCATCTTGGACTTCTGAGGTTGATTTCTTGATCCCAGGTATAAGATTTCATTTTCATCTCTACTGAATTTCATTTTAAATTTTAGTCCAATACTCAATCCTATGGAGATCTTTTTGAATCCTGAGTTTGTCACCCAGTATGTTTGCTTTCCTTCCCAACTTTGTGTCATTTGCGAATTTTAAGTGCCTGATAGGGGAAAAATATATGTAATGTGTATATACATATATGTGTATATATGAATTCACTTGTCTGTATATATCTATCCATCTCTCTCTTCCTTCCTTTCTCTACCTCTCCCTCCCTCCCTCCCTCCCTCTCTCCCTCTCTCTCTCTCCCTCCCTCCCTCCCTCTCTCTCTCTCTCTCTCTCTCTCTCTCTCTCTCTCTCTCTCATTATTAAAGTCTTTATCTAAGTCACAGATAAAATTATTAAATAGCATGAGGTAAAGCTCCAATCACTCCCTTAGGTCCTTCACTTGGAGGCAGCCAATTAGGCTGAAATGTAAAGTGGCTGACTGGGGATGGGGGGTGGGAAGTAATTTGAAAGGATTGTAAAGGCACATGGCAGCCAGACTGTGAAGGACTTTGAATGGCAAATTGAGGCATTTGAATTTTATTCCTAGAGGCAACAGGGAGCCATGGAAGATTCTGGAAGAGGAATTGGTCAGACTTGTGCTTTAGGAAGAAGAATTTGGCCTTTATGTGGAGGATAGATTAAATTGGGGAGAGGTAGGAAGAGAAGCTTTTATAATAGTCCAAATGAGAGTCAATGAGTCCCTGGACTATTGTGGTGGTTGTGGAAGTGTATTAAAAGGGGCTGGGAGCCAGAAATAGATCAAATAGATCAAAAGAATAGATCGAATGAGATCTAGGATCTGAAAATGCTTTGAAAACAAGAGGCACAGTACAAATGCAGATGAGAAGGAGTGGGAGGAAGAGGAGGAGGAGGAGAAGGAGGATAAAGGAGAAGGAGGAGGGGAGGAGGGAGGAGAGGGAGGGGATGGGGATGCAGGAGGGATAGGAGATGGATGGGAGGTAAGGAACAGAAGGAGGAGGAAGGACAAAGGAGAAGAAGGGGGAGGGAGAGGAGGAGGGGAAAGAGGAGGGGGAGGGAGAGGAAGATGTCTGTTATGAATACTATTTTTTTTTACCAAGATTGTCCTGAATTCCAGGGACGTGTCCCAGATTTGCCTACCAGTCTCCATCAGAAAGCTCCTCTGGGAAGACCCTAGAGAAAGAGCTTAACCCACTTTTTAGGGTCAGTGTCAGTGCCTGGGGTCACCACAAGGGCCAGCATTTGGTCCTCCTGATTCCTTGGCACCCCCCTCCCCTGCTACCTACATCCTCTTCCACTCCAGTCAGTCCACAGCCCAAAGGTGCAGAGGCTGGAGGACTGGGTAAAGCTCCCTCTGTCCGAATCCTGCCTCACATACTAGCTGTGCGACTCTGGGAAAGTTCCTTAATCTGTCTCTGCCTCAATGTTCAGACCAGAAAGGTAGCAAGTTATGCAGTGCACAGAGGTCTAGATTCAGAGTCAGGAAGATCCGAGTTCAAATCCAGCCCCAGACTCTTGTTAGTTGCACAACCCTGGGGAAATTGTTCAACTTTTCTCAGCCTCAGTTTCCTCATCTATAAAATGGAGATCATAATAATAACACCCACCTGCCAGGATGGTAGTGAGGATAAAATGAGATCATACATGTAAAGTGCATTGCAGACCTGAAATTGCTACATTAATGTTAGCTGTTGCTTTTAATATCATCGTCATCATCATTAATTATTATCCTTGGGTCACTTGGCTTCCTGGAAGGCATTTCCACTGCGTGGGATCCTCACGCTGGGATCTTGGCTCCATTATTTCTACCTGTGTGATTTTGGATAAAGCACTTAATCTCATCAGGCCTCAGTTTCTTCATCTATAAAATGAAGAGGATGGATCAGGTGGCCCTTCCAGAGCCTCATCTGTGCTCTTAGAAGTTGGGAAAAATAGTCAAGAGAGGGGAAGAGGAGAGAAGATGGAATGACAGAACCTTGGAAGACAAGTAAAAGCCTAGAAAACAACAACAATGGAGACTCAGGGGCCAGGGGCTGAAAGAGCCCCCTGAGACCCTCAGATCGAGCCCCTTCATTACGAGAGAGGGAGAAGCTCCCACAGACCACAGGAGGGGATGCGAGGGTTCTAACCCAGCATTCAGACTCCAAGTCCACCAAGAGAAGGCATGAAGCACATAGAAGGCAGGGGCTCAAATATTTCAAGCCAGAAATATTAGAGGTTACCTGGTCTGACCCTCTTGTTTTATAGATCAGGGGAAAGATTAAGAGACTTGCTCAAGGCTGGAGTTCTGGACTAGGACTCAGGAACCTGTGAGTTCAAATTCTAACTCAGACTCTTACTAGTCGTTGAGTCCCTAGTCAATTGACAAGTATTTATTAAGCACCTCAGTTTCCTTATCTGCAAAATGGGGCAATAATAGCACTTAACTCCCAGGGTTGTTGTGAGGATCAAAGGTCATATTTCTCATAAAATGCTTTGCAGACCTTGAAGTGTAGTGTAAATGTTCCAGTTGTGGTTGATGTTACACAGGCAGCAAGATGGGATCCCAGATTCTGAAGCCAGCGCTTTGCCCACCTTGCCACGTCACCTTCATAATGATTCTCCAACAGTTCACATCCGTTGTCTCATTTAATCCCCACAACAATCTGAACATACCCTACAGGTGTCCAGGCAGATTATTACTCCCATTTAACAAATAAGTAAACTGAGACTAAAAGAAGAGAAATATGTTGACCAACGTCACCCAGAGAGTCAGTACTAAGGAGCCATCAAATGGGTGATTAAAAGTCAATGGAGAGTGTGTTCAGTGGGGAGTCAATCAGAGCATTCCTGTCAATTGATTACCCCCAACCCAGATGACAAAATGAAAGAAAAGACAAGATGTTAAGATGCTAAATGAATCTTGTATACTCTGTTACTCCTTTAGGTGTGAAATTTTTGAATCTGGCTTGATGGAAAGCAAGAAACACTGTTCAGGGAACAATCGATGAAGGAGACATCTCTGAGGAGGGTGAGCTCTACGGGGTAAAGTGACAGGAAGAAAAATCCAGCCCTAAGAGAGAATCATTCCCTACCTCTTTGTGATGGGGGAGAGATTTCTTTCTCCTACTGACTCCACCCACATCGATAGCATCTTGCAGCCAAAATAAGTCAAGAGATAATAAGAGGGTACCTAGATATCCCTGATAAATTCAAGTTACCTCACCCAGATGAATGACATTTTTCAGTACTCAAAGAAATGGCAGCTGGTATTGATGAGCCACTGTCAGCCATATTTGACTTCATTAAGATCAGTTTATGCCAAGTTGACAAACTATGTAAAATGACAAATGCTGAAGGGGCTGTGGGAAAACAGGCACATCGATGCATTGTTGGCAGAGTCATGGACTGTTCCAGCCATTTTGGAAAACAAATTGGAATTATAGTTCAAAAGACTATTACCTTGTGCATATCCTTTGACCCAATGAAACCAGTACTAGATCTATAACCCCCAAAAGATTCTTTTTTAAGAGGAAAAGTCTCCATATGTATAATAATATTTATAGCAGGTCTTTTGTATTGGCAAATACTGGACATAAATGGGATGCCCGTCAACTGGGTAATGGATGAAACCATTATAGCATATAAATGTATTGGAATAATATTGTACTATAAGAAGGGGATGGTGTAAAAAAAACGCGCAAAGACTTGTAAGAACCAATGCAAAGAAAAGTGAACAGAGCCAGAAAGACAATGTAAGCAATAACAACATTGTTAAGACAACCAACTTTGAAAGATTTAAGAATTCTACTCAATGCAATGGTCAATGATTCCAAAGAACTGATGATGAGACCTGTTACCTCCTGACAGATAGAGGATGGACTCAGCGCAGGAAAAAACGTCAGGTTTTGGATATGCCCAGTGAAGGAGTTTGTTTTGCTTGACTAGACCTATTTGTAATAAGGGTTTTTTGTGGGGGTTTTTTTTTATTAAATTTATTTATTTAACTTTTAACATTCATTTTCACAAAATTTTGGGTTACAAATTTTCTCCCCTTTTATCCCCTCCCCCCCCAAACATCAAGCATTCTAATTGCCCCTATGCCCAATCTGCCCTCTCTTCTATCATCCCTCTCTGCCATTGTCTCCATCTTCTCTTTTGTCCTGTAGGGCCAGATAGCTTTCTATACCCCTTTACCTGTATTTCTTATTTCCTAGTGGCAAGAACATTACTCGACAGTTGATCCTAACACTTTGAGTTCCAACTTCTTTACCTCCCTCCCTCTCCACCCCTTCCCTTTGGAAGACAAGCAATTCAATATAGGCCAAATCTGTGTAGTTTTGCAAATGACTTCCATAATAGTTGTGTTGTATAGGACTAACTATATTTCCCTCCATCCTATCCTGTCCCCCATTACTTCTATTCTCTTTTGATCCTATACCTCCCCATGAGTGTCGACCTCGAATTGCACTCTCCTCCCCATGCCCTCCCTTCTATCATCCCCCCCACCCTGCTTGTCCCCTTATCCCCCACTTTCCTGTATTGTGAGATAGGTTTTCCTACCAAAATGAGTGCGCATTTTATTCTTTCCTTTAGTGGAATGTGATGAGAGTAGACTTTATGTTTTTCTCTCACCTCCCCTCTTTATCCCTCCACTGATGAGTCTTTTGCTTGCCTCTTTTATGAGAGATAATTTGCCCCATTCAATTTCTCCCTTTCTCCTCCCAATATATTTCTCTCTCACTGCTTGATTTCATTTTTTTTTTAAGATATGATCCCATCTTATTCAATTCACTCTGTGCACTCTGTCTCTATGTGTGTGTGTGTGTGTGTGCATGTGTGTGTGTGTAATCCCACCCAGTACCCAGATACTGAAATGTTTCAAGAGTTACAAATATTGTCTTTCCATGTAGGAATGTAAACAGTTCAACTTTAGTAAGTCCCTTATGACTTCACTTTGCTGTTTACATTTTCATGCTTCTCTTCATTCTTGTGTTTGAAAGTCAAATTTTCTTTTCAGCTCTGGTCTTTTCATCAAGAATGCTTGAAAATCCTCTATTTCATTGAAAGACCAATTTTTCCCCTGAAGTATTATACTCAGTTTTGCTGGGTAGGTGATTCTTGGTTTTAGTCCTAGTTTCTTTGACTTCTGGAATATCCTATTCCATGCCCTTCGATCCCTTAATGTAGAGGCTGCTAGATCTTGTGTTATCCTGATTGTATTTCCACAATACTTGAATTGTTTCTTTCTAGCTGCTTGCAATATTTTCTCCTTGACCTGGGAACTCTGGAATTTGGCCACAATGTTCTAGGAGTTTCTCTTTTTGGATCTCTTTCAGGTGGTGATCGGTGGATTCCTTGAATATTTATTTTGCCCTCTGGTTCTAGAATCTCAGGGCAGTTTTCCTTGATAATTTCATGAAAGATGATGTCTAGGCTCTTCTTTTGATCATGGCTTTCAGGTAGTCCCATAATTTTTAAATTGTCTCTCCTGGATCTATTTTCCAGGTCAGTTGTTTTTCCAATGAGATATTTCACATTATCTTCCATTTGTCCATTCTTCTCGCTTTGTTCTGTGATTTCTCGGTTTTGCATAAAGTCATTAGCCTCCATCTGTGCCATTCTAATTTTGAAAGAACTATTTTCTTCAGTGAGCTTTTGAATCTCCTTTTCCATTTGGCTAATTCTGCTTTTGAAAGCATTCTTCTCCTCATTGGCTTTTTGAACCTCTTTTGCCAGTTGAATTAGCCTATTTTTCAAGGTGTTATTTTCTTCAGCATTTTTTTGGGGTCTCCTTTAGCAAGGTGTTGACCTGCTTTTCATGCTTTTCTTGCATCTCTCTCCTTTCTCTTCCCAGTTTTTCCGCCACCTCTCTAACTTGATTTTCAAAATTCTTTTTGAGCTCTTCCATGGCCTGAGCCCATTGGTTGGGCTGGGACACAGAAGCCTTGATTTCTGTGTCTTTGCCTGATGGTAAGCATTGTTCTTCCTCATCAGAAAGGAAGGGAGGAAATGTCTGTTCACCAAGAAAGTAGCCTTCTATAGTCTTATTTCTTTTCCCTTTTCTGGGCATTTTCCCAGCCAGTGACTTGACCTCTGAATATTCTCCTCACACCCACCTCGCCTCCTGATCCTCCCAGACAGCGTTTGGGGTCTGAGATTCAAATGCTGCTTCCAGCCTTAGGGCTTTTGGCGGGGGCAGGGCTACTATTCAGTGTGAGATTAAGTTCAGGTGCTGAGGTTGGGGCAGGGCCGCCTCTCAGGCTCAGTTCCCTCAGGGGGTTTATGCACAGACCTTCCACAATGGATCCAGGCTCCTGCCCCCTTGGGGAGCCCCGGTCTGCAGCCGCCTCTCAGCTTCTACCTCTCGGGGGGGGGGCCTGAGTTATGGGGGCACCCCACTCTCCTCTCAACCCACCAAAGATACTCTCTCACAGACCCCCGTCACCTGTGGGTGGAGGGACTTGTGCGGCCACTGGAGATCCCGTCCCTGAAGCCCGCTGGGATTTGTATCTCTCAGTGCCGCGGCCGTGGCAGGTCTGGGCTGGGCTCCGCGTCTGCAGCGCAACGGACCTTTTGCGAGAGGTTTGCAGGTCCCTCTGTGGGTGGAGGAACCCGCGTGGCCGCTGGAGATCCCGTCCCTGAAGACCGCTCGGATCTTTTCCTCTCGGTGCTGCGGCCGTGGCAGGGCTGCACTCAGCTCCCAGTCCTGGTGCCCAGTCCGCAGCGTGAAGGGCCCCCCGCGCGAGGTTTGTAGGTCTCTCCGGAACAGAAATCTCCCTCGCTCCAATATTCCGTGGCCTCTGGGTGCAGAATTCGCTGTGAGTTACTTCCCTGTAGCCTGTTTTTTGTGTTTTTTAAAGCAGCGTATGTGAGTAGAGATAGGAGGGAGAAAAATACATTTTTGTAAGATGAAAACAATTGAATATCATTTTTAAAAGACACGACATACTAGCCTAACCACAAAATATACAAACAGAGATGTGCCATCAAAGGAGGAATGAGAATCAGCTGTGATGGATATCTACATACAGTGAGGTATGCACACTCCTACTCAAAGTCATAGACACATATGCCTAGAGATTGATTTGATTCAATTAAAAAATCTATAAAGCACTTAGAGTTCCACATCTGGTGCTGAGGGAGACACAAGGTTGGGCTAAATCCTAGTCCCTGCCCTCTAGGAGTTTAGTCCAATCAGGAGTTGTTGCATCATGTCAACAAGGGTCATGTCACTCAGCAAACAGCCAGGGCCCAGGCCCATTTTGTTACACTTAATACTATATATGTACCAGGAAGGTGCAAACACAATGCTAGTGAGGTAAAGGGAGAAGAGGATATTATAGGAACGATTTCTAGGAAAAAGAAAAAGAATCCTGGAAGTACGTGAATAGGGCTTGGAGGATGTATGGAAATTCATCAAACAAAGGAGAGCAGAGACCTCCTAAACACAGAGAACGGTATGAACAAAGGCAGAAGAGCACTGGGTATCCCGGGGGACAAAAAGTAGTCCAATTTGACTGGAACACCAAGTGTCTGAAGGGAAGTAGTACAAGAGAAGACTGAAAAAGCAGCCATCATAAGATAAAGGCAGGAAAGGAAGTGTGATGCCAAATTGTGGGAGGCCTTGAATTCCAATCAAAAGAGTCTGAACTTTACTTGGCAGACAATGGAAGCCATCAAAAATCTTGGAGCAGAAGTGTATCTGACCACGGCATAAAGGAGGGTTTGGAAGGAAGAGGGAGGAGCTGGTAGGAAGCTATTACAGTCATCCAAGAAGGTATATTATAAGCTCATAAATTTTGAGCAGGGAGGAACCTCAGAAACCAACTACTCTGACCTCATTATACAGAGGAGAAAACTGAGGCCCAAGGAAGTGAGATGATTTATCCAGAGTTACAGAAATAGTAAATGTAACCACATGTTGATGTTGTCAAGTTGGATTGATTCTATAAAGTGAGGGACTACTCCCTCCTTGCTGGCTCCCACCTTGGGAATGTGGACATAACCGCTCTTTCCCAACTCCTCTTTCCACATGGCCCCCTGAACTTTGGTTTGGAACTCTACCCTTCACTCAACAGTAGACAGATTCCTTTGCAATGGCTTAGAGAAGACAATGTGGGGAGTAAAAATTGCCAAGTTCACTTGCCTCTGAGAAAAGAATCCTTCTGTTCCTTACTAACCAAACCTCCCTCTATCACTTAAATTTCCTTCCTCATGATGACTCATTTAGGGAAATGATCCTGAGTCACAGTGATTTGCTGTTTCTCAACTATTGGGGAGCTTATATAAGTTATTAATAAATCAGAATCAAAGCTTCATTCTCATCCATCTAAAGCCCCTAGGTGGATATGGTACAGAGGGAAACCTTCACTTTCCACCTAGACAATCCTGACACAGTGTCTATTCTTAGCCTCTCTCTGTATACCAGTACCCATTCCAGCTCCCTGCTTAAAGGAACCTCATCCAACCCCTTGTGCTCCCCAGGTGCCCTTAGGAGCTTATCTCCAAAAATGATCAAAAAGAATAACTCAACCAATCAGTATAGTGCATATCCTCATCAATGGAATACAAGAACTCTCTTTCTGCCCAAAGAACTCCATAGCCCCCCATGTATTTCTCTATGCCTGAGAGACATCACAGTCTACAGGTTACACAGTCTACAGGTGGGAAACTGAACCCAAGTCCCCTAGGTTCAGAGTAATGGCTCTTTCTGGATCTCAGTTTACTGGGCCATGTAATAAGGGGGTTGGGTTATGGCACTGCCAAGATCCTTTTCAGCTCTAAGTCTATGAGCCTATAATTAGGAATAAGTCATCCAACAAGTATTTGTTCAGTGTTTACTATGTGTGCTAAAGGTTGAAGATTCAAGGAAAAGCAAAAACATCTTTCAAGTTGCTCATGTAATGCTTTTTCAATTCAACAACTATTTATTAAATCCCTAATAAATTTAATTTTTAATTAATAAAATATTTTCTCTTCTGCTCCCTCTTACTACTACTACCAGGGGAGGGGGAGGGAAATAAAACTCTTGTGACTCTATTTAAGCAAAACACATTCTCACTTTGGCCGTGTCCAAAAGAAATATACCTCCTTTAGCATCCGAGTCCATCTGTTCCGTGCCAGGAATGGACGGCATGCTTCATCATGAGGCCTCTGGAATCATGGTTGGTCCTTGTGTTGATTAGAGTTTTTAAATCTTTCCAAATTTGACAGAATTGTTGTTATTGTATAAATAATTCTTCTGGTTCTGTTGACGTTGCCCCTCTACCAGCTCATTCAAGTCTCCAGTTTTTTTTGCAACAAGTAATTCTCAACCTAATGGAGAAGGCAACAGGAATAAAACTGTTTCTACTCAGAAGACAGTGTAAAGAGAAGGTGATCTCAGAGAGGTATGAAGTGGAGAGAGGATGCTGGAGGACCCAGACGGATGTGAAAAGTAGACACAGATATGTACATTTGGATTAGACATGAAAAAATGGGGGAGTCGGCGTGGGGGAGACAAAAACCAGTGGCTTCTTTATTACATCATGTGATAGAGCCCTTTGGCGGAAATCAGAAGAGGTAAGTTCAGAGGCCACCTCCAGCTTTGTTGTCTGTGTGTCCCCTGGCTGGCTGATCCACTTCTCTGAGACTCAGTTTCCTCATTTGTCAAACTGGTATAACCACTCTTGCCCTTACCTATGTCATGGGGTTGTGGGGAAGAAAGGGTTTTTTGTACAGCAGGACAGAGGTGTTAATCACCTCTTGGGTCCCCAGCCCAAGGCTAGGCTTGTGGGGGTGGTACCATTCACTGGATAATTATGATTTATATAGGAGTCATGCATCTATGGATCATAATGGATGATAATGGAAGACAGCTCTGGAGGAAGATTCTGGAATATTCTGAAAGTTACAGTCTTGACCTTGACCCTAACTTTCTGAGTGCTCTCAGCTAAGTCATTCCTTCTTGGTGTATGTCCCTGGGCAGGTCACTTCATCTCTGACTGCCTCAGTTTCTTCAGTTGTGAAATGGGAATAATAATAGCCCCTACCTCCCCAGGTTGCTGTGAGGATAACATGAGATATTTGCCAAAGAATTCTGCAAACCTTCAAACACCACATACATACTAGCTTTTACTGTAAGTTCTCCCAGTCCCATCCAGCTCTGACAGTCTCTCTTCAAAGGCCCAAATATTCTACACTCTAAGATTCCTGTAGCTCTAACATCCCATGGGCTAAGGTCCCTCCCAACTCTAACCTTCTATATTCTAAACATTCTTAGTTTTTTGCATATTTTCTCCCTCATTAGACTGTGAGTCCTTGAGAGCAGGGGCTGGTTTTTGCCTTTCTTTGCATCCCCAAAGCTTAACACGGTGCCTGCGCATAGTAGGTGCTTAAATGTTTTTTGACTGATTGTTCTAACATCCATCCCAATTCGGACGTTCCATGTCCTAAGGTCCCTCTTAAGTCTATTTTCTAATATTCTACATCCTAAGTTCTGTCTCAGACCTAATGTTCTATGAGGACTATAGTCATTGAAGCAAGTTATTTGTTTCTTGAGGGCAGAAACTATTTCCTTTTTTTTAATCTTTGTATTTCCAGAGCCTGGCACACAGTAAGCACTTAATAAATGCTGGTTGAATATTAATAAATAACTATTAATGGCTGAAGTAAACTAACAAAGCTTTGGGTGGGGACAGGAAGGAGCCTAAAGTCCATCCTTCTCTGAGGACATGAACAATGTTGGAAATTCATTGGTGCAAAAGGCATTTTTTGAGTACCTACTGTGTGCCCAGCCCTACCAGCCTTATTCTCAGAACCCTGGTGGTAGGGAGTGGTGCCTGAGTGATCCAGTCCTGTCCATCTTCCACACAACTGTCTAAAGGATATTCTTAAAGCAGAGGTCTGACCACGCACCTGAGTGGTTCTCTCCCTTACCATAGCAACTCCCTTAAATCCCTAGGTGGTGCCAAAGTGCACAGAGAATCTGAATTCAAATCCAGCCTCAGACACTTCCCAGTTGGGTGACCCTGGGCAAGTCACTGAACCCTGTTTGCCTCAGTTTTCTCACCCATAATATAAACTGGAGAAGGAAATGGGAATCCCCTCCCTAACTGCGCAAGTCTCAACTCAAAGGCTACCTTCCACACAAGGTCCCTTGTGATTCTCACAGGTGGCAGATTCCATCCCCTCAATACATCGTATACACCTTGTGTTTGTGAAATTCCCTGCCTCCCCACCTCCTCTTCCCACCCACAGAATGGAAGCTGCCGAAGGCAAGGATTGTTACCACTTTCTCCCCAGTATCTAGGACTATGCCTAGCCCATAGTAGGTGCTTAACAAATGCCTATTGGATAAAATGGAATTGATGCGAACAAATCATTTATTGAGTACTTAATGAATGCTGGGTTCTGTCTTATGATTTCGGAGACACAAAGACAAGATTAAAAAAAACAATTCCTTCCTTTAAAGAACCCCCAGTCTTGTAGGGGGTCCAAAGAGGCAAACAATGACCGTGCAAGTCAAGAGACACATGCCTGTGCTAAATGGCGAATGAAGTACTCTAGCACATTGGTCTCCACATTTTTTTGATCATGAACCTTTATCAATAAAAACAATTTTTGGACTCATATCCCACAGTATCACCTGTCACTACTGCCTCTGAACCAATGGCAGACTTCCAAGAGGGTACGTTGGGAGCTTTCATAACCCAGAAAGGAGGGAGAATGGAGGCAGGGAGGTTATAAGTAAGTGACTTGCCCAAGGTTACAGCTAAGGTTACAGTAAGGTAGGATTTGATTTCAGATCTTGCTAAGTAATCCAATCCATTTTCCACACTCGAGGCTCCACTCTCTACCTGAGCCACCTAGAGGCCATCACAACTTTGCTGATATGCTCCAAAACTCAATGTGTCAGAGAATCTGTTTGAATATCAGCCCTCCCACTTACTGCCTATGTGACCTCAGACAAGCCATTGAACCCTCTGTCCCCTCATTTAAAGACCACGAGGTTGGACTAGAAGACCTATCTGAGTTCTAAATCTATGGTTTGAAGTCACTTGCCCTGCCTAGACCTCAGTTTCCTCAACTGTAAACTAGGTGACTCCCAGGTCTAAATCTATGCTCTTACTTTCTTCCCATCTCTCCACACCCCAGGCTCCCTCTCCTGGCTTGGTGTTGACAGTCTCCAGTTAGCTAGACAGTCCCAGCTCACTTAATTTACCCTGCTGCCAAGCTGTGCCTGTTTAATCCTGCCAATTGGGGCCAGGGTGTAAATTAATCCTTTGGCCTCTTAATCATCCATGAACACCTTCCAGGTGGCCTCCCATTGTCTGAGGGCCAAAAGCCCTTTCTGAGGAACCCGACATGCCAGAGGAGCCTGCCTAGATCCAACCTTAGGGAAAAGTCCTTAGGAAGGTGGAAGCAGCTCTGAGGAACTCAAAATGGCACCCCTCAAGCAACTGGAGAAATTCCTGGAATACATCATTTGGGGGAAAGAGGAATGTTCTTTAGCCATTAACATATAAGTGTCCGTTGTATATCCAGTCCAACACTGGAGTTTGTAGAATCTAAAGAAGATGTGATTCTTGATGTTCTCTATACACAATATTCCCTCCCTCCACACATTCGCCCAGGCTGTTCCCCCATGTCTGAAGCATATTCCTCATTTTCTTTTCTTGGAATCTCTAACTCCTTTTAACACTTGTCCCAGCAGCCACTTCTTACACGAGGCCTTTCCCAGTTCACTCATTTGTTAAAGTTTCATCTCCCCATGCCCTCCAAAATTATATTATATCTTACTTCATATATATCTTACATTTCTTTATCTGTGTACTTGTTAGGAACCAACCAGTGAACAAACACCTACACACAATTTATTAAACCCCTTATACTCTGCTAATCACCGGCACATAAAGACAGAAATGACATGCTTGTCCTCAAGCAGCTTATATTCTATTGAATATAAACAAACAGAGAAATAAATACAGTTCACAGAAGTCCATCTAGGCCATCCCCAGGGGCAGGGGAGAGGCTGACAAACCATGACATCTGAAAATGCCTTCTGAAGGAAGTGGCTGGTATTTGATCTGAGCTTTGAAGGGAGCTGGAGGTTCCTAGACGAATAGGCATCTTAAAACATAGAACAGGGGATGTCAGGGCTGGGAGGGGCCTCAGAACAGAGGATGTCAGGGCTGGGAGGGACCTGAGAACAGGGATGTCAGAGCTGAAGGGGCCTCAGAACAGGGGATGTCAGGGCTGGGAGGGGCCTTAGGACACAAAACACTTATTAGCTATCTGACCTTAGGCAATCTTCCCAACCTCAGTTTCCTCTTCTGTTCAATGGGATTAACAGTACCTGCACTAGCTACCTGACAGGGCTGGCGTTAGGGTCAGTTGTGATGTAGGCCAAGCATTTTGCAAATCTTAAAGCTGTGCATCAGTCTCTCTGCCCCTCTCACCTCCCTATTACTCTCAGCTATTTTGAAAAACAACCTGAGTGACAAGTAACCAGACAGAAGGTGGGCTGGTTGTGCACTAAGGGAGACTGAGGCACAGTCCAAGGGCAGGCACTGAAGAGCCTGCCTGCCCTGGACTGGGGGTGGGGGGAGACAATTTACAGGAAATTGTGGACAAGAATCTCAAACTATGAGATTGGCTCTGGTCAGCCCCAGACAAAGGAGTCACTGCATCTCATCCAAGGCCTCAGTTCATCCAAGAGTCATCATTTCTGCCTAGATCTTAAACTTAGCTAAGATGAGAGGAGGAAGGGGTTAACCTCTCCTCCATCTCCAGAACGTTGCTCTCTGCTTGTGGTCCTTACCTCCTCTCCCCTTCCCACCTCCCTGATTCCATTCTGCTGCTCAGGGGTCTTTCTGATGGCTCCAAAAGCTCAGTCTCCACCATTCAGATCTGGTGGTGTATCCAAGCAGCCACACACAATCCTATGCATAGTCCCTGGTTTCTGTAGAGACCAGTTTTAACCTTTTATAGCCTGAGTTTTGGTTGCCTAGGAACCCATTTTCCATCTATAACTTTGTTGCTACGGAATGAGCTACCCCCTACAACGTTGTTTCACCTAAAGTTGTGTTTCTCAAGGAGGCTATTAATGACATGAGGCCGAGCATGCCCCAGCAATCTCCTCAGAGAGAGGAGACATGGCAGATGTTTCCCCATTCCTGGAGGTCTTCAAGCAGAAGCAGGATGGTTGTCTGTTGAGGCTGCTGAGGCTATCTACCATGGGAGGGGGGGAAAGGGGACAAGGCCAAGGCTGGACCAGCTGCATCACACACACACACACACACACACACACACACACACACACACACACATACACACACACACACACCCCAACTCTGAGGATACAATGCTCTGAATAAGATGACATTCATCAGCAGGTACTTTGACAAACCCACTGTTGTCTCTTCATCAGATACTTCCCTCTCTCTGTCAAACCTCTGCCTACCATGGAGGTGCCTGAGACAATCACCAGGGACAAAAGGCAAGGAACCCACATGGAGAGCAAGGTTCAAACATTTTCCAAGTGGGCAGAGGGAAAATTGGGAGTGGAATGGGAAAGAGCCATGGAATAGGAGCTGGATTCCTATCCCGTCTCTGCTAGTTGTGGCCTTGGGCCAATCACTTCCCCTCCCTTGACCTCAGTTTCCTCTTTTGTAAAAGCAGGAGTTGGACTCAATAACTTCCAAGGCCTCTTGTAGCTCTAGGACCTTGTGATCCTGAGTACAAGGTCACAGGGAGCAGTTTGGGGCTGTCCTAGATCTGGACAGATCTAGATCTAGATCCTCTAGATCTGAGGATTTGAGCTCCAGACCTGGGAGGAATCTCAGCCATCATTAGGACAGTCCTCTCATTTTATAAAGGAGGAAATGACTTGCCCAAGGTCATTGGGATTATCATGGGAATCCTAGATCTAGAAGGGATGGGACCTCAGGGCCCCATTTAGTCAACTTCTCATTTTACAAAGGAGGAAACTGAGGTCCTTCTGGTAGAAGCAGAGGATTGAGGTTGGGTATCAGTGGGAGATAGGTTGTAATGGAAGAGCACAGAGAAGGAAGAAGAGAGAAGAGGGGACAAGCAAACAAGCATGTAATAAGTGCCTGCGATGAGCTGGGCACTATGCTAAGCTTGACAAATATCTCATTTGATCCTTACAACAATCCTGAGAGGTAGGTACTATTTATTGTCCCCATTTTACAATTGAGGAAACTGAGGCAGGCAGAGGTTAAGTGACCGGTCCAGGATCATATGACTAGTAAGTGTTAGAAGGTGGATTTTGTTAGAAACACTCTTGACACTAAAAAAGGTGTCAAGGAAAATTTATTACAGCAGAGTTTAGAGGAATTGAACACTTTGACCAAAGCGGGCCCCCACCCTCTTTTCAGGAGGAGGGAGCACTGAATACAGAAGCTAGATGAGCTATATATACTGTTGGTTCAAGACAGATCCTCCCACCAGGAGGTGGATTGGTTCATCCTCCATTAGGTCACCATCTTCTCTACATTCCCATTACATAACCCCCCTTAGTGTGATTCCCCCTCCCAAACTTGCTTTAACATAGGACCCATGATCAGAAAATGGAGGGATAATTTTACGCAGGGTGTGTCTGCTTATATGCACGAGGTTCATTAAGCAGGTGCAGTGAAGTAAAGCCTTGACTAGTTCTAGCTAGCTGTAGATTTGGTTCCTTTATCAAAAACTTTGTAATTTTCTGAAGGCCACTGTCTGTCTTTTCATTGGTTGAGTCCACCTGCAGTCTACTGGCCTTATTATCTAACTTATTCTCAATTATTTCATCAATTAACAATAACTTACCATGGAAACAATTTTTGCTGTCTCTTACAATTTGAACTCAGGTCTTCTTGACTGCAGGACCATCACTCTGTTATATCCCCCAGCTGCCTGAAAGGTGGGATGGGATGGTCTTAGCTTCAGGCCATGCACTACCATTCTGAATTCTAATATTCTAAGATCCTTTCCACCTCTAGCATCCTTTGCTCTAATGCTGCGAGTTCCAAGGGCTCTTCTAGCACTAATTTTCCATATTCCAATCCCAGCATTCAGTCTCTTCTGGTCTGGCCAGTAGGCTCCCAAACTATGCACAGGGATTCCTGCAGGTGTACGGTGACTTAGAAAACCACATATTAACATTCTTCGCTTTATCATAATTGCATTTATTTTGTCAAATCTTTCCCAATTCCACTTTAATCTGGTTTAATCTGGTCACTTGGCAGTGTTGTGGGCAGCAATACTGCCAAAGGGCCATGTTTGGACACCTTCAGTCTGGTACTTTGGATTCCTGATCTAGCACCCAGTGTCTGTGATCTAACACCCTACAGTTCTAGGGGTCTTGGATTTTTGCCTTGGAGATCAGAAGGATCATCTCACATCATTTCTGAAATGAGTCATCTTGTCTCCCTAATGAGACTGAGTTCCTTCCGTAGAGGGACACTGTTTCCCCCTTCTCTTGTCTCCCACAGGGTTAGGTATACAGCAGAGCTTTAAGACTCAGGGAGCCTAGGCCATGGCATCAGCCACACTATGGTGGACATGCCAGCCAACTCCCTAGATGCCTCCCTCTCCAGTTTAAATCCATGCTACCATACTTAGGAGACAGTCTACCAAGGGGAACAGCTACTGGCTGAGTCAGAAAGTGTATAAAGTTCAGGATCAGAGGACTTGGGCTTGAATCCAAATTCTGCTCCTTCCTAGGTTGTGCAACCTTAAGCAAATTACTTGTACTCTCTGGTCCTCAGTTTACTTATCTGTAAAATGAGGGCATTGAACCAGAAGATGTCCAGCTCTGAATCTATAATCCTATGAAATAGAGACCTGAGTCCAAGTCCCAGCTTAGCCATGATCTAGCTGTGTTGCATTAGCCTCAGGTTCCACAATAATAAAATGAGTTTAAGAATACTTCTACTACTTTCAGGAAATAGTAATTGTGAGGAAACTGATTCACAAGCAGAAAAGGTCTCCTGAACTGTGAGCTCACGCTGCTGCCTAATTCTTAAGGGTGCACTGAGTTCCCAGCTAAGGGTCTTGGACCCTCATCCCCTCCTGCCCACCCTTCCCTCTCTTCCACATAGTGGGCACCTGGGAGTGTCAATCTAGGGACATTTGATCACGACATTAAAATTGAGTGAAGGAAGCACCTAGTGGATCAGCTTACCAATTCAGAGGACTGTGAATTATTCATGCTGCTGTTCAATTGGAGGCTCCTTGGGGCCTTTCTTTCTCTCTTTCTCTTTTCTTTACCATTCCAGAGCCCATCTCTCCATCTGCAGACCCACGGGGGACAAGAAGATGAACCAGACCCTGAGTTGTTCCTGGCTGCTCCTGGTGACGGCCCTGAGGGCTGGGGGACTGCCAACCTATGGAAAGAAAGGTAGACTGTTACCCTGGGTAGGGGAGGAGGGCAGTGGGTTAGCTAGGGACCCTGGTAAAGCCCAAGGGACACAGACTGTCCAGCTCTGGGGTGGGCTGGTACCTCACGGTGATCTGCTATAGTGCAAATAGCCCTGGAAGGGCCATCACTTCCTTGCTCTGGTCTTCAAGCTCCCACCTAGGAAATGGGACTCCTCACACTCTCCCAACCTCCCACTTGGGCATGTCAGCATGTCCTACATTGTTCTTGGTCATTTGATGAGAAAAAGCAGGAATATGAATAGGACACTATAGGACACTCTGATTGGAGCCAAAGGAAGGCAAAAGCCACCAAGTCTTTGTTTCAAGACACTGACATGGAAGGGGCTGGGTTCTCCCTCTCCCAGGGTCCTCTGCAATGGGAGGGGAGGGAGACTCCAGATGATCCACAGGTGAGTTCTGGACTAACTAGCAAGAAGGCATGATACTGCTCCTGCAGAGCAGTCAGAGGAGCAGCAATGTCCCCAGAAGCCTGCAGATGCACAGAAGGGGAAGTGACAGTCCCCGCTCCCCCCATCTATTGGGCCTTTGAGCCAAGAAGCACAGTCTGCCTAGGGAAAGGGGCAGCATACCACCCAGGGAGATGAGCACTTCAGGGCATGAGGTTCTCTGGGGTCAGGATGCTCCAGAGATAAGGATAAGCTTCTCCATATCATGTTCAGTCAGCAGACCGTAGAATAGCCCTGGGCAACCCCAGGATAAGTGGAAGCTGGGAAAAAATCCCCTGCACTACAATCCCTCCTCCATAGCTGAGCTAGTCCCCCCAAACTAGAGTTCCTAGTTATGGTTCTGCAGAGGGACAAAGAGGGTCTGCACCCCCTTAAGGAATAGAACCAAAGGCAGCATGGGGGGGGGGCGGAGACAGGAGGGCACCAAAGATGGAGAGGGGCAGACAGTGACTCCAAGTTCCCTTCCAGGTTACTAGGAGACCAGATCACCAGCCTCTTCATCCCAGCCCCTGCCTCTCAGGGGGCTCTCCCCTGTCCCATCTAACCTACCTGGGGCAGAGTAGCCACTTGTCCTCTGAAGTGGAAGTGAGCTTCAGACTAGGAGGACATTGCATGAAGTGGGCCATGGTGGGCTTGCCCAAAGCTTAGGAGGGGAGGGCTGGGGCTCATCCATGTATGTCCTGTTTTGTTTTGGTGCAGTGGAAAGAATGTTGGGTTTGGAGTCAGAAGACCGAGGTTCAAATCCTGGTTCTTCTGATTGCTACCTATATGGACCTGGGTGAGTCTTAACCTCGCCAGACTTCAGTTTCCTAATCTGTAAAATGAACGAGTTGGACCAGATGATCTCTAAGGTCCCTTTGAGCCAAGAGTAAAAATTCTATGAGTCAGCAATGGCCAAGGGTCCAAAGAGCTGCAAGGGACTTCAGAACATAGAATATGAGAGCTAGAAGGAGTCTTAGAACATGGAATGTCAAAGCTGGCAAGGACCTCAAATCAGAGGATGTCAGAGTTTGGAGAAACCCTAGAACACAGAACAGCAGGGCTGGAAGAGATTTCAGAGCAGAATATTTTGGAACTGGGAGGGACCTTAGAACACTGAATGTCAAGGCTGGAAGCAACCTCAGAACAGGACATTTTGGATGTTAGAATGGGGAGAGCCCATAGGACATAAGGTGTCCTAAAGATGGGGTGGACTTTAGAGCTGAGAATGTTAGAACTAGAAATAAACTCAGAACAGAGAGTATCAGAAGTGGGAGAAAGACTATTAGACCATAGATATACAACACCTGCTACCAGATGAGCAAAGTTTCTGTGTTTGTACCCCAGGGGAGGTCTAGTGCCTGGCACATGGAAGGGGCTTAACAACCTCTCATTGGATCAAAGAATCAGAAACAGAGGGATTGTTGTTCTAGGGGTTGAAGATTCCCCCCACCTTTCCAGTCTTCCATGTTATTCCCCTTTGAATGCTCTGATCCAGCGACACTGGCATCCTGACTGCCCATCACTCCCCCATGATGCCCCAAGCCTTTGTGCTAACCTTCCCCAAGCCTGGATGCTCCCTCCCCATCTCTGCTTCTCGGAATGCCTTGTTTCCTTCCACGCTCAGCTTTCTGGAGACTTTGCTGGGCCTGTGTACCCCACTCCCGCCCCCAGCTGCTGGGGTCTCCCTCTCTCCTTCTGCAAAGTTACTTTGTACCTCCTTTATATGTTTTGTCTGTGTCTACATACGTGCACCTTTCCTCCCCTGTAGTTTGTAAGGTCCTGGTAAGGAACTGCAGGCTTTGGATGTGAGAACCCAAGGAACCCTTGAGTACTGGGCATCCTTCTTAAGCTTCCTTTGGATAATCCTTTATAAAAAACATTTCCTCCTTGCCCAGTTTCGCCTGATCCTCTTGTCTTGCCCTGTTCTTTTCAGAGCTAATCTGGCTCAAAGACTTCCCTTGCCCCTGGCCATCTCCTTAGCCGCCCCCCCAATCCCTCCACTCCCTTTTTCCCATGATCTTTCTGGATGGAAATCAGAGGCCGTCGGTCAAGTCCTTTGGGCATCATTCCATGGATGGCATGGGTTCTTCCTTTCCCTTCCTTTTCTTTTCTTCTGTCCTTCAAAATCAACAAGTGTTTGAAAATACATGAAAACACTCACCAATAGTTGCAGTTAGCTAGATTATTAAAGATCTTCACTAAAAAAAAGTGAGCTTCTTGAGGGCAGACACAGCTTTACTTTTGTATTTCTATCCCCTTCACTTGGCAGAGTTCCTGGCACATAGTAGGGGTTTAATAAATGCTTGTGAATCCATTGGCTTGATGGGTCTTACCTTCAGCTAACACCTGCAGCGATGGAGGAAAAAGAGAGGGAAGGTGTTGACATTCCATACTTTTCCATCCTTTCTTGTCCTGTTTGCTTAATTCTCTGCAGCTGTGTCCTATATGGTCAGTGAGTCAGTCAACACTTGATCAACACACATTTACTAAGTGCCTCCTGGGATCCAGGTACAAGGCTAAGCATGAGAGTTCTTAGGTTCTAGGATTTTATGGTTGTGAATCTGTGTTCTAGAATCTGTGATTCTAAGATCTCATTCTCTGGTATTCCAGAATCTGAGATTTTTTAATTCTTTAATTCCAAGTTTCCATCATTCCAGTGAGTCAGTCAGCTAATTCCAGACTCAGTGATTCAACAAGACACCTTTCTCTGAGTTGGAGTCAGAGAACCTGGATTCCAATCTCAATTCTGCTACTTACTACTTGGTTAAGTCACTAAACCTAATTGGGCCTCTGCTTCCTCTTCTGTAAAATGAAGATCCTTTTGGCTCTCAAGCTAGGGTTCCATGGGTTCCACACCTCCTGAGTGCTTTGTAAAGTGAGAACTGCCCTGTCCCCTCTGTCGCCCCTCCCAGATAGAAATGCTTTCTTTCCTCTGTTCTCCTCATCCCAGGTATCAAGTGTGGTGGGGTACTCTCTGGGCCTTCAGGCAACTTCTCCAGCCCTAACTTTCCAGGGCTCTACCCCTATGACACGGAGTGCAGTTGGCTCATCGTGGTGGCTGAGGGCAGCTCCATCCTGCTCACCTTCCACGCTTTTGACCTGGAGTACCACGACACCTGTGGCTATGACTATCTGAAAATCTACAATGGGGCCTCCAGCGATGAAGGCAACCTCCTGGGACAGTTCTGTGGCCAGAGCCGCCCACCCCCCTTCACGTCCTCTTGGCACATCATGTCCGTCATATTCCACTCAGACAAGCACGTGGCCAGCTGGGGCTTCTCTGCAGGGTACCGGAAAGGTCAGGGGGTGACTGGGAAGGTCAAAGGGTGGCTAGAAAGGTAAAAGGGTGACTGGAAAGGTCAAGGGATGGCCATAAAGGTCAGGAGGTGACCAGAGGGAGTACAAGAGAGAGAGGGAAGCTAAGGAACCCTTCGAGGTCAGAAAGGGAAGGATGGGAGAGGTAGGACCTTGAACCAGGAGCCACCACCCAGATGACAATTACTACCTACATGACTCTGGGCAATTGAGTTAACTTTCCTGGGCCCCACTTTTCTCATCTATAAAATAAAGTAGGTTTGACCAGATGACCTCTGAGGCTACTTCTGGGTCTAGCTCAATGAGCCTGTGAAACTGGGTTTGAATCCCACTTTTCTACAGATATGATATTAGTTAGGTCTCTTTTCCTCAGTTTCCCTCTCTGTGAAATGGGGATCATATCTGCCTGATTTGGTCCAAGTGATTAACCCTCTCTGGACCTCAGACAACAAGCCCTGCCTTTTCCAGGCAAAGATCAAAGGAGATGATGGGTGTGTCTTCTGAGATGTCTCCAGAGAGGAGGTTTCAGGCATCTGTTTACAATATTGGGTTTATCCTGGGGCATGACCCCAGTATGGCTGGGGATGAGCACATCTCTAAGCCTGGCACACAAATGAGAGGAGAAGAGGGGGATGGACAGGGTGACCCTGGGCAAGTTGCCTAACCACTCCAGGTCTCAGTTTCCTCTTCTGTAAAATGGAGGGTTTTCGACTACATAACCTCTGTGGTCTTTCCATCTCAAAATTGATAATCCTCTCCCTAAATTTTACAAGGTAACGACTTTATGGAGTGTGGGTCCAGGGTGGTGGTGGTGGTGTGTGGCTACTAGCTGCTGAGAACCTACCCCAGCTGCTTGCCCCTCTCTGCATAGAATCCTTCACTTGCTGGCTGGATGTTTGCTTCCCCTCTCCTGCTGTACTTGCCAGATCCTTTGGTGTCACCATTTTCCATGGGAGGTGATTTAAGCAAGTATCCTTGTCACCTGTTGGCATGGTGAGGGTCAGGAAGGTGTCATGCATGGCTGACAAAGGCCCATTTGGGGTGCTCTGAACTAGCCCCTAGGAAGCAAGTGAGCACAGGTAACATGTGTGCCACTTTGTGTCCTAGGTGACAGCTGACTCAGTTCTCTTACAGACACCTGTGGTGGGGTCCTCACTGGCCTCTCTGGAGTGATCACCAGCCCAGAGTACCCCAGCAGCTACCCCAACAATGCAGAATGCCACTGGGTCATCAGAGCATCTGGATCTTCCACCATCAAGCTGGTGTTTGCCGACTTCCAGGTGGAGAGTGACCGAGCCTGTAACTATGACTATGTGGCAATTATTGAGGGAGCAGGCCCTGGCCGGGGCAGCCACTACTGCGGCAGCACCAAGCCACCAGACCTGGTGTCCCTGGGCCGAGAGGTTCAGGTGGTGTTCAAGTCTGACTTCAACATCGCCGGCCGAGGTTTTAAGGCCTACTATTTCTCAGGTAAGAAGTCTCTGGATGTGAGGGGAGAGAAGGCAAGATGGGCATCAGTAACCCTTGACCCATCTGCCTGCTTTGCCCGGGCTGTTGTGGGGTCTGGGGAGATCACACACACAGAACTATTCCCATGCATCCTCCAATCCCTAAGAGCTACCAGCTCTCCCAAATGGGGCTCGCAGTCTCAGAATTTCCTTGTTGGAAGGGATCATTTAGTCTGAACAGTAGGTGAGCAGGAATACCCATGCCTCACAATTGGCTGTCTAACCTTTCCTTCACAACCACCAGGGAGAGGGAGGCCATCATTCTTCTGTTCTACTTATACGCAGTTACAATTGTTAGCAATTTTTCCTCACATCAAACCTAAATCTCTGCATCTTCCACCATGGTTCCAACTTCCTCCCTCTGAAGCAAGACCAAGGCCAGTCTCTTTTCCATTCAGAGACTTGAAAACAGTTATCATGTCTACCTAAAGTTTTCTCTTCTCCAAGATAGACCTCTTGTTCTTCAGCCAGCCTTCATTGAGCATGTTCTAGAGTCTCCTCTGCCTTCTGGATGTGCTCTAGTTTGTCTATGACCTTCCCAAAATGTGGTGCCCAGAACACAATATTCCCTGTGTGATCTAACCAGGGCAGAGTACAATGGACCTATATCTTTCTGCTGGGTTTCTCTTAACCTTACCTAAAGTGTGGAGTTTGTTTGTTTTTTATCTGCCATGCCACACTTGACTCATATCAAACGTGCAGCCTACCAAGACCCCCAGATCATCTTCAGAAAAACTACAGCTTAGCCACACCTCTCCATCTTGAACTTGTGCAGTTAATTTTTTTCAATCCAAATGCAGAACTTTGTATTTATTATTCAACTTTATTTTATTTGATTTGGCCGGCTTTTCTAGCCTGCTGAGATCTCTTTGGATTCTGACCCAGTCATTCATCATGATCGTTCCCTCCCAGCTTCAGGTCATCTACAAATTTAACAAACATATATTTGATGCCTTTATTCAAGTCATAGACAAAAAGGTTAAATAAAATAGGTCTCATTACAGATCCATGGGGCAGTTCGCTAGAGATATCTTCCAAATTGGAATCGACCAATCAATGATTTTTCAGAATAGACTCTCCTGAATTTTTCTATACTCGTCATTTATTCTATGACAATAGCATTTCATTACATCCACATACCCCAATTTATTTATGCATTTCTTAAATGCTGGATACAGATTTTATTTCCAGCTTTTTGTTATGATGGATAACGCAACTATGAAATTGTGTGGACAGGACTTTTGTTCTGCTGAGAATATCCTTGGAGTATAATTCTGGCAAAGGGATCTTTGAATCAAAAGATATGACCAATTGAACAGCTCTTCTCGCAAATTCTTTTTACAACCCCATGCCGATAGCATTTCCTGACCTACCCATCTAGCGTCCCTGTTAGAAAAGACAGTGAAGTTGTTTTGGTGTGATTTGCCTTTTTGATGAAGTCTATCTGGCTCCTGGCAATCACTCCTTTCTTAGTGAACATTCACAGACCGTCTCCTTAACAATGACTTCTAGATTTTTGTAAGAATTTAAATCGGGCTCACTAGACAAGTTTTGCCCCGTCTCCCCTATTCCCTTATTTTTTTTTTTTTTTTGTCAGTTGAGGTTAAGTGACTTGCCCACGGTCACACAACTAGGAAGTGCCTGAGGCTCAATTTGAACTCAGGTCCTCCTGACCCCAGGGCTAGTACTCTATCTACGATAGAGCCACCTAACTGTGACTCATTCCCTTTTTTGGAAAATCATGACAATTCCTTTTCTTTGGTGCTGCAACACATTCTCCTATTCTCCCAGATCTTCCAAATACCAAAGACAATGTCTCAACCATCATCTTTGCCATTTCTTTCAGGAACCTAGCACATAGCTCATCCAGGCTAGTACCCAGAACTCATTGAGAGGAACTAGGTGCCCACCCACTGTCTCTTCACTCTTTTTGGGTTTCTGTTTGGGTCTGCAGTCATTTTTATTCTATCTGTCCTGTTCCAAAGTTCATTCTCCTTGAAAGAGAAAGAGGTAAGGGACTGGACCCATGATTTCACTGATGCAGGGAACTCTCAGAAGAGGAAACTCTCTCCACCAATGCAGGTTGTCACATTCTTTGCAATTTAGAATCTTAGACCATTGTCTAGAGCATGGAAAAGTTAAAGGACTTGGCCAAAGTCACTCAACCAATACATGTCAGAGGTAAGACTTGAACCCAGATCCTTCTAACTTTGAGGTCAGCTTTCTATCTCCTAAACCACATTGTCTCTTGGAAGAAAGGGCAAAAGTCAAATGAGAATGGAGCCAGTTGACCTTCTCATCTCATCTATTCCCATCATTCCATCCACCCCAACAGCCTTCCTTCATCTTTGTCCTTTTCTAGCCCCTTTAACTCTCTAGTCTTCTTACACCTAAGTCCCCTCATTCCAACTACTCTGTGATCCAGTGACATTGGCTTCCTTTCTGCTCCTCTCACATGGTCCACCATCTCCAGACTCTGCGTATTTGCCTTGGCTGTACCCCATGCCTGGAATGCTCCCTCTCCTCATCTCTGCCTCCTGGCTTCCCTGGCTTCCTTCATTTCAGTTCAGGTCTGACTTTCTGCACGAAGTCTTATTAGATCTGTCTTAAAGCTAGTGCCTTCCCTCTAAGGTTATTTCCAATTTGCCTTGTATTTATATTCCATTTGTTTATAGTTGATTGCATGTTGTCTTTCATATTAGACTTCTTGAGGGCAAAGACTTTTTATAAAAATCTTTCCTTATATTCCCAGAGCTCAGCACAGAGTCTGGCACATAGTAGGCGCCTAATAAATGTTTAGTAATTGACTGTTGTCCCAAACATTCATTGGCAGCTGCATCCCATGACCCTCTGCTTGCATGATGGAATCATGCTTCCATAGTCATCCTCAGAGGCTCTTGGTTCCCCCTTTTATACTCAGTGATTCTGATGGATTGAGGAGGACGCTGCTTGGTGTGTGCCCTCCAACAGTGAAGGTCGCAGCCCTTCCAATCCTGCCCTTCAGGCATACCTCCTGTTCACCTGCTCTGATGAATCCGCCGTAGGGGATTCGCCCAACGAGAAGACTGGAGGCCTTTCTTGGTTTCTCCTGCCATTCTGAGGATGCCAGGGGGCACTCAGACTATTCACCCATTATCCTTCACTCTCATCATTCTGCCCAGGCACTTTTTGAAATCTAAGTGGATCACATGTGGGAGCTCACACTGGCAATCTCTGTCTTACCTGCTTTGTAGGCAGTTGTTTGTAATCTCCCCCATCAGACCGTGAGTTTCTCCAGTTTGGGGACTGCTTGTTTTTGCATTTTTTGGTTTGTTTTCCTAGTCTTTAGCACAGTGCCTTGGCATGTGTTGTTATGGTTGAATTGTTTCTGTCTTGTCCAACTCTTCCTGACCCCATTTGGGGTTTTATTGGCAAAGATACCAGAGTGGATTGCCATTTCCTTCTCCAGCTCATTTTACAAATGTGGAAACTGAGGCAAACAGGATTCAGTGACTTGCCCAGGATCACACAGCTAGGAAGTGTTCTGATTTGTCCAAGTTCTGGGCTCTATCCCCTGTGTCACCTAGCACCACATAGTAGGTGCTTAATCAATTCTAGTTGACTGATTGGTTAGGGAAGGCTGAAGCTGCTGGATTGTTTACAGTGGAGATTTCTAAGCTACGGTAGAACTAAAAGTAATGGGCTCTCTGCACTATCTGGCCCCATTATGGGGAGCCTCAGGGTGGGGGGGGCACCAGGCTACCTAAGGAGGGGTTTTGTCAAAGCTTTCTTGCTGATTGGGGGTGGGGGGGAGAGTCAGGTATATAAGTGGCGTCTGAACCTCCAGCCTGTCTGTGAAAGGGACACCCTGGCTTAAAGAAAAACAGAGATCTTAGCTGGTCCCTGAGCTTCTTGTACATCCACACGGGTGCCTGCAGTGCCTTGACCCTTTTCTTCCTGATCAGAATCATTTCTGCCTTGCTTTTAGAATTTCCTGGTTAAGTACTTCCCATCCCTCTGGGACCAACTTCTCTTGCAAAATATTATGTCATTTCATCCTAACTATCTTTCCTCCAAACCCTGTCAAAATGGCTTTCTCCCAATCAGACTGTACCCAGCCTTGTTCCCAAAGTCACCATTACATCTGCTTTAGCAGCTTTCTGGTTGGTCAGAATTAGGGCCAGACTAGCAGGGTCTCCAGTGGTTTCTCCAGCCTTCTGAAAGATGAAATTTTCATTAAAACAAGTCATCATGGTTTCAGCTGCTCTGAGACAGAGACAGAATGGAAAGACAGAGAAAGAGGGAGGAGACAGAGAGATAGAAACAGAGACAGAAAGATAAAGGGAAGGAGAGAGAGAAAGAGGAAGAGGGAGAGAAAGAAAGAGGAAGAGAGAGAAAGAGAGAATCCTTTCATGTTCCATATAACAGCCACTAATGTGGCATCAGGAATGCAGAACTGCAGTGAACATTAAGTCTTCTTGTGATCTGGCTCAGTCTAAAGCCCTTCTCACTGGTGGGTAGAGTACCATCTCCCATGAGTCATGTTTTAAGCCACATTAGTGCCTGTTGCAAGCCTCCTAAGCAGAGGATTTTGGGAGACAAACAGCATGGCCCAGCCTCTGCCCTGGCTCCTTCTCATGTCCCTACCATGGTGACATTACTTCGTTCTTCTTTACCATCCAGGGGAATGCCAGGAAGTTTACATGGCCATAAAGGGCAATTTCTCTAGTCCTCAGTATCCTAACTCCTACCCCAACAATATCCGGTGTCACTGGACTATTCAGATGCCTCCGGGCTATCGGATCAAGGTATTTTTCCTGGATCTGGACCTGGAAGAGAGAAATGTGCTGACCGACAGCTGTGACTTTGACCACCTGGCTGCCTTCGATGGAGCCAATGAGGCTGCGCCCCCGTTGGGGACATGGTGTGGGCGAGAAATGCCAGCGCCCGTCATGTCCAGCCACAACCAGCTTCTGCTTGTCCTGCACACAGACCGCAACATGGCCAAACGTGGCTTCTCTGTGGCCTATATTGGAGGTTAGTATGGACCCCAAATCCAGGACTTTTCCCAGCCTTCCTCAACTAATGGCTCCCCCTAGTCACTCCTGCCCCCACCCAACATGGCAGTGCTTTCTGAGAATCTTTAAAATTCCCTCTTTCAGAATGGTCTGACTTGCGGTCCCTCAATCAATCAATCAACAAGCATTTATTAAGAACATTCTATGCTCCAGGCACTGCAGGGTTACAGAGAGAAAGCAAAGATAATCCCTGCCCTCAAGGACCTTACTTTCTCTCAGGGGAGACAATATTTACACACAAGTATACGAGTACAAGATGATTTTGTGGCAAAGGGTCCTAACAGTGGAAGTGATTAGAAAAGACTTTTCATGTGGAAGATAGTTTTGAAAGAGGATTCAGAGAGGCTGAGGGGAGGAGGGAGACAACACTAGGCATGAGGTACAGCCTGGGCAAAGGCATGGAGTTGGGAGACGGAGTATCTGTGTGAGAAACAGGCTAGTACAGCTATATTGCAGAGTACTTGAAAAGAGTAAAGTCTAATAGGACTGGAAAGGTCAATTGGAACTAGTTTGGGAAGAGTTTCAAAAATTAAAATAGAGGAGTTTCTATTTGATCCTGGAAGTATTAGGGAGCCATTGGAGTTATTGGGTAGAGGGATGACTATGACCAGAATCTGCAAAATCACTTGGTCACCTGAATGTAGGATGGATTAGAACGGGGAGGAACTTGAGGCTGGGAGATCAGTGAGGAGGATACTAGAATAATCTAGGTAGCAGATGATGAGAGTCTGACCTAAGATGGTAGTGATATGAGTAGAGAAGGAGATGAACTTGAGAATCATCATGGAACTAAAATCAACAATTTCACCTCCTAAAAGAGGTCAAAAAGACCAACAGAAACCCATCATATGGGCAAAGTTAGAAATTTCATACAACTTTTTGATCTAGGATTGATGATATTATGATGATAAGATGATATTATGTTATATGGTGGTGAGAAGATGATATTATCAAAACCAAGGTACTTTCAGTATCCTAGACTAAGCTCTATGGTTTCCATTGAATTCTGAGATGCTTTTTTTCATGTTTTTTCATGTTTGGGTATTTTTTAGTCTGAACCTGTATTTCATTAGCTTAGGACATTACTGCCTCAACCCATTTCCTGTCCCCTCTTCCCAGTTCCCCTCTTCCAATTTAGATAAGTAACTATCCTATAAAGTCTTAAAGAGATGAAAAACCCTTGAGAAACCTGTTTCCTTTGAACCTTGGTTTCCTGACACCACAATAAGCCCTCTTGCCCCTGTTCCTCTTTGGTGCCCAAGGTCCTCATGTTTCTGAAGCAAACGTGCCCAAGAGAATGAATAGGAATGGGTTCACATTCTCACAGTATCCCTCCTAAAATGTGGCATCCAAAGTGGAACACCATACTGCTCTGGATGTGCTTTGGGCAGGATAGAGTGTACAATAAATGGTTATCCCCCTTATTCTGAAGATGATGCTACTCTTAATAAAGGCTATGTAAACCTTTATTTTATTAATGTAAGATTGTACATATTTTTGATCACCCTGTCATACTAGTAGTTTAGTTTGTGGCATGCTAATCCCCTCAGATCTTTTTCATATAAACTTTTTGTTAGCCTTACCTCCCATCCTATCATGAAATTGATCTTTTGAAACCAGATGTAGGATTTTAAATTTATCCCTATTTAGTTTTATCTTATTAGATTTAGCTTTCAACTAACATGTTATTCTGGTACTCCATTGTGGTATGGAGGTAACTTGGGTTCTCCCAAGCTACTCCAGAGGAACTAAAGTTTTACTTGGTCTGATCAAGCTGAACAGGCTTTGAATCCTGGCTGGCCACAGAGGGGCTGAGGACCAGCCTAGCAAAGGATGAAAAATGTAGCCAAGGTAAAATTGGCAGGATATGTCAACAGATTGTAGATGGGAGAGGAGAGAAAGGAGTAAAAGATGACACTTAGAATGTGAGCCATGGTGAATGGGAAGATAGTGGTACCCTTCACAGCAACAGGAAAGTTAAGAAAAGGGGAGGGATTGGAAGGGGGCAGAAAGAAAGAAGCCATGTTGAACATGTTGAGTTTAAGATGCGTAGGGAATGTCCATTTGAGATGTCTGAATTAACTGGAGATCTGAGCCTATAGGTTGAAAGTGCAGTTAGTGTTGGATAAGTAGAACTGAGAATCATCTGCATAATTATGATAATTGAATCCATGGGTACTGATGAATTCACCATGGAATATAGAACAAAGGGCAAGACCTAAATGAAATGACAGAAGGCACCTGAATAATGGGACATGAAGAGGAGGGAGAAGGAGCTCATGTCACATGGTCTCATTTTTTTCACTAAAATATGAAGTGGGGTTCTCAACTGAGAAGATGGGGGAAGGAGGAGCCATGGGAACCTTGAGGAGGGACACAAGAGTTTGGGAGAGTTGCTGTGGGGAGTGGGATAGTGAAACCCACCTACTATATGCCCCACACTGTGCTAGGTGTTAGGGAATGCAAAGACAAAACAGAATACCTGCCCTCAAGGATCATCCATTCTACATAACTTTAAGTGGGAAGCTATCTGAGGACTTGAAGACTTGTATTATTCTCAAACCATACAGACTTTGGAGTTTCCTCCACAAATCCCCTTCCTGGCCCTGCAGATGCATTTTCTTTCTATACCTTCCTCCCTTTCAGGTCTTACAACAAAAGGGTATGTGTGGATTGGTGGGAGAGAACATGGAGCCAGGCAGGCAGTGGAGAGGGAAAGGACTAGACCAACTGGTGCCAGCAACAGGCTCTGTTAGGCAAAGCTTTAGAAATATATCTGCCTCTGTTGCCTGGAGATCTGTGGAATTTACAATCCCAACTGTGTCCTCCCCATCATCATGTCAGCTTCGAACTGGGCAGAGGCCCTGATTTACACTCCTGTCTCCCCTCCTCACTAGAAAATGGCCCCAGGGGAGCCTGCTGCACCAACTCCACATTGGGAGTCTGAGGTGTCCACTCAGACAATGCCAGGACTGGAAGGGAGATTGGTGTTCAAAACAACATTAAATCCCCTCTTGTAGACTATCAGACCTGCAAGGGACCTTAGGATGTCAGAACTAGAGGGACAAAAAATACCGGGACAGAGGGATTCAGAGGATCCCAGATCTAGAGAAAAGAGGGATCTCAGAGCCTCTGAGCCCAAACCTTGAGCCAAACAGACAAGGAAACTGAGAGCCACGGGAAGGAGGGGCCCCCGGGGAGTGAGAGTCAGAGGCGGAATTGAACCCAGATCCTCTGACTCCAAAGCAGGTGCTTGTCTCACTGTACGTTGCTGCCTTTCCACAGAGCTTCCTAGACTGTGAAATCATGAACTTCAGTGCACATTGATTAATCACCTCCTGTCAACATAAACACTGTTCTTTTCACTTTCCTGGCTGATGGGATATAAGCACAAGGGAAAGGACTACTGCAGTTCTGTCTTTGTAGAGTCAGCACCTTGGACAGCGCCTGGAACTGAGTGCACTGCCAAAGGAAGGGGAGGGAGAAACAGAAGGGGGAGAGAGAGAGACAGAGACAGAGACAGAGACAGAGAGAGAGAGAGAGACAGAGAGAGAGAGAGACAGAGAGAGAGAGAGAGACAGAGAGAGAGACAGAGAGAGAGACAGAGAGAGAGAGAGACAGAGAGACAGAGAGACAGAGAGAGAGAGAGAGAGAGAGAGAGAGAGAGAGAGAGAGAGAGAGAGAGAGAGAGAGAGAGAGAAACAGTAACAAATAGGGGAAGGAGGAAAGTCTCAGAGTGGGAGGTGGTACCCGAGCTGTGAAGGAAGCTTGGAAGGAAGCCAGGAATTCTGGGATGTAGAGGTGAGAAATGAGACAGCTTATACCAAGGCCCAGAGATAGGAGAGGAAATGAAGCAGTGTCATGTGTGGGAAACTGTTAACAGGCAAACAGAAAAATGAAGTGAATGAAGGGGAATAATATGAAATCATAGGAGAGATAGGTGGGAATCTATGGAAGAAGGCTGAGCAATCTGGTTTGTTTTTTTCCTACAGGAATAGGGAGCCACAGAAGTTTCTTGAGAACACAGTGAAGTAGTCAAAATATGCACTTTAGGGATGTCAGTTTGATCTGTGTGGAGGGTGGCTTTGAGTGGAGAAGAGAGTGGGAACAGGAAAATCAATAAGAACATAGAATGTTAGAATTCAGCCCAGAATGTCAGAGTCACAGGGGACCTTAGAACATCCAACAGAACATAAAATGCCAACGTCAAGAGGGACTGTTGAGATCAGCTGGTTCAACAGATGAGAAAGCTGAGGAAGGAGCCTAGGAGCCAGATCTTAGAACTACAGTCTCTCCCTCCTGTGGTTAAAACACCTAAAGAGAAGATTAGAGGTCCCGCCCACCCCAACTCCTTCTCTATCCCCTACGGTTGCTACCTTGAAGGTCAGTTTTCTGGGGAACAGAGACAGAGTCCTCCTAGAAGAGATTCACAGGGAAGAAGAAAAATGTGGCCCTGGAGGAAAGATGCAAGGGGTTAGACTAGATGGTCTATGAAATCTCTCAAACATTTACTAGCTGTGTGACCCTAGATGAATATCCTTTAGCCTCCTTCTGTTTCAGGAGCCTCATTTGTAAAATGGGGACAATAAATGAGATAACGTTTATGAAGTGCTTGGCATACAGCTGGTACTTAATAAATGCTTATTCCCTTCTCCTGTTCCCCATCTACTGCCCAGGGTTATGAGGATCCAATTAGATAGTGCTTGCAAAGTGCTTTGCAAACCTTAAGGTATTACATAAACACTAGGATTATTATCATTGTTATTCTATAAATATATAATATGGAAATATATTAAACATACTGTGTGTTTATGTATGCATGTAATACACGTGTTACATATAACATAGAAATGATATGTAACAGAAATTTGTATATTTATATCACAGAAATGGATTTATAAATGCATAGGATATAAATACATAAATTATATGTACATTTATTATTACTTCTCTGACCCTACAATCTTGGTGTACTCTGAAAACAGCGGCTCCCAGCACCCTTTACTGGAAAGCAGTGGGAATGAGAGAGCCTCCTGGGGCTCAGAGCGCCAAGTCAGTGAGGCACCTCTTCCTTCTGATTGCCACCCTCTGAACCACAAGGGGATAGAATCAGTTTTGCAGATGAGAATATCAACTCCTTGAGGGCAGGGACCATTCCAGCTTTTCCTGTACACCCCTTAGCCCCCAGCCTGGTCAGTCATTCTCAGTCGTGTTTTGTGGCCCCTTTGTGGATTTTTTTTTTTTTGGCAGATACTAGAGTGGTACATAGTAGGTGCTTAATAAATGCTCATTCATTGATTTGGAGCTGTAAAGGGTCTCAGAGGTCCTCAAGTTCAATACATTCATTTTCCAATGAGAGACCTGAGGTCTAAGGTCACATAATTAGTTAAGCAGAGATTCTAAGTTTAACACCCTTTTCCATGACGCTGAGAGTGGACTTGGATTTTCCTGAAATGGTAAAATGATGATGATGATGGTAAGGATGATGGTGATGATGGTGATAATGGTGGTGGTGATGCCATTGTCACCTATTGTCAATTGAGAGGTCAGAAAACTCCCCTTACATACCTCCCCACCCTTTCCCCTGGCCCCAGCCCTCCACCTCCACCTCACCACCTGGATCCAGCTGGATGATCTAGAGATTTCCCTCATCTTCCTTCAGAAGCCCATGAGAATGAGCAAAGGCCATGGATGGTGGGAGAGCTCCAACACTGTCTTGGTGGGGAAGATGAGTGAAAGGCTAAGGGGGCAGGGCTTGGGAGAAGGGTCAAGGCCAACTACTTCCCTAAGGAGTCAAGATGGGGATGGGGAGGGAAGGAGCACATCACCACGTCAGAAGGATGGCCAGAGATAAAACTGAGGAATGGAGAGATTGGAGGTCCCAGGGAAGAAGAGCAGGGTTTGGGGTTGCAGGGCAGAAGGAGCTTAGAGCATGGGATATTGGAGTGGGAGAGATCTGGAGAATGTAGAATGTCTGACCCCATGCCTTCATTGTACAAATGAGATCATTGAAGCTTCCAGGACTGTACAAGTCAGTGTCAGAAGGAGGACTAGAAGCCTGGGCTCCTGAACCCCAACCCATGGCTCCTTTTGCACAGATGCCATTCTGTGCTCTGGGTCCTGGCAGACCTCACTGATCTTGGCCACTCCTCTGTTCTCAGTGGTCCCCATGAACGTCAGCTGTACCCGCACTGACTTCCAGATCCAAATCTCGATCCAGTCCCTGGCACAGCTGGATCGGAGCCAGATCTACCTGGGGAGCCGGAGCTGCCCAGCACAGGTGCTCGGTGACCACTTCAGAATCCAGGCCCGGTTTGATACGTGTGGCACTGAATCCCAGGTAAGATGCCTGGTGAGGAAAGGGGTGCCAGAGCATCAAGAAGGGAAAGGGGCAAAGCTTAGTGCCAATAAACCCTCTCCCCATTGAACTCTGGGGAGTAGAAGGAACGGGGAATGGGGTCGTTGACCTTTAAGGTCCTCCTGAAAGATAAGGTTCTATAACTTTACATTCCTGAAGGCTATGATTAAAAAATGTTGTGATTTTATCTTCCATAATTCTGAGTCTATATTCCAAGATCCTTCCAGCTCTAATGTTCTATGCTCAAAGGTTCCTTCCAGTTCCGATGTTCTAGCTCTAATGTTTAGGTTCTATGACTACAAGTCTTTGTCTAAACTCTGATTCCCTGATTAGATTTTGAGAATTATATGATTCTATACATCTAAGTCTCTATGATTTCTAAGACTTTAAAATTCTACAGCTCTACAAGTCTGTCATTCTAGTGAGTGGGTCAGCTGATTACACACCCACCCCGATCTCTCCCCACTACCTAACTACAGTTGTCTCAGTCACCAAAAGTCATAGGCCTAGCCAGACAGTCCGATGCTAGGCCATCATCCTGGGAAATGGTGATAGCTCAGTCCCTGGGTTTGGGGTGGGCTAGTGGAGAAGCTGGGGAGAGGGCATCTGGGCCAGGACTGACCTAGGCATGCCCCATCCCCTGGACAATCTAGATGGTAAGGCCCACTCTTCCAGGGGAGCCCAGCCCTTAGGCCCAGCTCTGGAAACGAACATCCTCCTCCCTGGGACTCTGGATTGGTTTTTGCAGAAGAGAAACAACACGGCTGTGATCATCAGTGTCCTGTACATCGACTTCTCGGGTGTGGTTGGACAGGAAGACATCCATGAGTATGAGCTACGCTGTGAGCCCCGAAAGAAGGAGGCCTCGGTGCACCTGCTGTCTGGCTCCAGCTGGCTTGGTCCCTATGGCAGTGCTGAGCACCTGCTGGAAGCCCCACCTCAGGCTGAGGCCAAGGCACAAGGGCAACTGGGGACCGGTGTGACACAGGACACCAGTGACATTGTCTTCCTAGCCATCTGTGTCCTGGCTGGAGTCCTCATGATCATTGCCATTGTAGGGCTGGTGTTGCTGTGATCCTGGTAGGGAGAGGGGAAGGCATGGAGGAGGAAGGATGAGGAAGCTAGGGACCGGTGTTTGGCCCACCTGGAGCTACAGAGATGGATCTGACTGATGTGAGGGTAACAGCAGGGACACAAGCAGGCACCTTGGGACATACATGTCACAGTGTCAGGGCTGGGAGGGGCCTGAGGATAGGGGATGTCAGTGCTGGGAGGGACCTTAGCGCTGAAAAAAACAAAACAGAGACTATCAAAGCTGGAAGGAACCTTAGAACAAAGAAGGTTAAAACTAGGAGGGATCTTAGAACACAAGATGTCAGAGTTGGGAGGGACCTTAGGATAGAAGATGTCAGGTCTGAGAGGGACCTTAGAATCCAATTCAGTTCAGTTCTAGCCAACAAACAGTACTGGGCAATGAGAACACAAGATGAGAAAAGCCCCCAACCCTGGCCTTACACTATTTTAGGTAGGTAGAATAGTGCTCTTGAAAACAGACTCAAATGGGTGGTTCAAGGGCCTTGGGTCTGAATCCCAGCTCTGCCTCTTCTAACTTTGGGACCCCTCTCTGGGCCTCAGTTTCCTCATCTGTAAAAAGAGGCGCTTGGACCTTATGATTTTTGAGATCTCTTCCAGCTCTCCATCCATGGTCCCATGATCTTTGGCAGGGGTAGGGTTCAGCATTTATATATAGGGGGATATAATACAAAGAAGATATTGATGGAGGCTCAGAGAGACCAGAAATCCAGTAAAAGGATTCTAGGAATATCAGAGAAACCTTAATGATTATCAAGGTCAACCCTCCCATTTTACAGAGAAAGAAAAGAGAGAGGAAAGTATGTGCTGAATATGAAAGATCAAGTCCTTTTGGGGGATGGGGGAAATGGGGAGAGAAATACAAAGGACAGAAATACAAAGGATGGGGTGGGGAAGGGTCAGCTGCCGACCAACCCCCCCCCAGTGTAGCTACACCCCCTTCTTATACAAAGACCTCTCCGGTGTGTGCTAAATGTAACTGCTTTTATCCTGCTAATTGCTGATGGTAAGGAAACAGTTAACAGAATAATGTCCCCACAGAGAAGCTGGTAATTGGGGAAAATAAAATAAAAGAAAGAAATGAGGAGTCCAGAAGTCATCGGGCTCCTTGGAGAATCCTGGGAAGACTCGGATGAACTGATGCAGAATATAACATGGCCCAGGTTTGGGGCCAGTCTCTGCCATGTGTGATGTTAGGAGGCTTCCTTCTCTCTGGGCCTCAGGGGCTTTTCTTGGTCCCCTTCTCTAACTGTCAGAGCCATCCCCTCTGAGAGGACCATTCACACTGTGTATGTTTCATATGTACCTAGTTATTACCTACTGGATTCCTGATTAGAATGGGAACTTAATAAATGCTTGTTGATTAACTGACTAACTCATCTGTAAATAATAATAACAAAATGAAAAGAGAAGACAGGGATTGGGAAAGTCTGACAGAAATGAGGTATAGATCAACAGTTCACACCATATCTCAAGATTGGCTCCAAATGGACACGACTTAGACCCTATTTGCAAATTAGACCTAGAGTGACATCATAAACAAATTAGAGGAGGAAGAGAGAAACTCATATACTCTCTGTGGTTAGGGGGAGAGTTCATGACCTAATAAGGGATGGACAAGGTCCCAGAAGATAAAATGGACAATTTTGATGACACAAAATTTTTTAAAAAATTGTTTTGATTTTATTAAATTTTTTCCAATTACATTTTCCAAAAAAATTTAACATTGATTTTTAAAAATGTTGAGTTCCAAATTTCCTCCCTCCCTCAGGCCTTCCCCCACACCTTGAGAAGGCAAGCAACGTGTCTCAATTATGCATGTGAAATCAGATTACATAAAATTAAAAAGGTTTCCAATAAAGCCAATACAACTAAAATTAGAAGGAAAAGAGATAACTGGGGAAAATTCTTTGGAGCAAATTTCTCTGATAGGAGTCTCATTTCCAAGATTTAAAAAACTGATTCAAATTCACAAGACAAAGAGCCAATTCCAATTGATAAATAGGCAAAGAATAAAAATAGTTTTCTAAGGAATAAATCCAATCTATTAATAACCACATGAAAAAAATGCTACAAATCATGAATAATTAGAGAAATGGAAATTAAGGCAACTCTGAGATTCTACCTCATACCTATCAGATGGACAAAGCTTACAAAAAAGAAAATAACAAATATTGGAGGGGCTATGGGAAAACAGGCACGTCAACACATTGTTGGTAAATTTATTGAGTTATTGAGCTATTGGAAAGAAATTTGAAACTATGGCCAGAAAGTTACTAAATTGATCTCGGGATACTGCTCTTAAACCTATATCCCAAACAGATCAAACAAAGAAGGAAAGGATCCATGGGGGCAAAAATATTTTGTGGTGGCAAACAACAAGATGCGAAGTGGATGCCCATCAACTGGAGAAGAGTTGAACAAACTATGGAATATATAAATGTAAGGACTTCGGGGGTAGGCTGGAGACGGTACCGTCAACACTTTCAGCATGAGCATTTATACCTCAGAATTAGCAAACTTATAAGTAGGGTTGGTTTATTGTTTTGTTGATTGTTCAGACTTAAGCACGTGATGCTGAAAATGTTAATAATGCTGATTCAACCCGAAAATATGTCCCATGTCTTTGGAGAGCCAGTTGTTAAACATCTACCAGCACCCTCATGAATGGAATACTGTTGTACAGGAAGAAATGATGAAGTGGATGATTCCACAGAATCCTGGGAAGATTTCTATGAATGGATGCAAAGTGAAGTAAGTAGAACTTGGAAGACAATTAACACAATAACAACAATATTATAAACACAAGGAACTTTGAAAGACTCAAGAATCCTGATCAATGCGGTGACTATTATTCCAGAAGACCCCTAGGGGAGGGACTCGGTGCAAAATGAAGCATCTATTTCTGGACATGGTCAATAGGAGAATTTGTTTTGCTTGACTATGCATATTTGTTACAACGGTTTGGCTTGATTTTTAATTGGGAGCAAAGGTGAGAAGGAAAGAAAATGGATTTTGGTTAATAAAATAAAATTTTAAAATTAGAAGTTCTAACACAGGTTTTAACTCTTAAATACTCTTACAGCAGCAAATACCAAAGAGATGATAACCAGTGTTTTCAAAAGTCTTCATCACAAATATGGTTTATTCATATTCACAAGAATTCAGAAGACAGATTTACTGTGACACTAGATTCACTTTGCTTCCTAGAGCACCCTGAATCGGTCACTTCAGAGGTCCTAGGGTATTACTGCTCTCAGGAACGTTTTGTGAAATGTCTAAGATTTGGGTAAGAAGACTTGGTTTCAGTACCCATACTATCTCTTACAAACTATCTAACCTTGGACAAATTAATTCCTTTCTCTGGTCCTCAATTTCCTCACCTTTAAAAGCAGGGGACTGGATAAGATGCTCTGTCAATTCTCTTCCAATTTTGATAGTCTGTATTCTGACTTTCTCCATTCTGAGATCTTCCAGTTCTGATGCTCTAATGTTTTGTGTTTGAAGGTCCTTTCCAGATCTACCATTTTATGTTGTAAAGACTCTTCCAACCTGTTTAATTCAGGGGGTCTCTGGACCAGCAGAAACCCAGAGGCAATGGTGATACAGATTAGCTAAATTAGAAGCTGGAAGAGAAGAAATGGTGGATGGTAAGATTGGGAAACCAGAGTGTGCCCAGAGAAGAGAAAGAGAAGGCTCCTGGAAGAATGAGCAAATAGCTGGATTTTGGAGGGTTCAGGGGTTCTTAGCTTTATGTGTGTCATGGACCCCTCCGGTGAAGCCCAACAGCCCCTTCTTAGAATCATGTTAGTTGCCTATATTCATAATTAAAGGAAATGCTAAATTTAATTTAGAGGCTAGTGAAAATAAAGCTGCATTTTCCCCCAACAATTTCATGGACCCCTAAATCTCTCTAGCTAAGATTCCCTGAACTTTCAAGAGAATGAGACATACACACAGTAGGTACTCCATAATGATTTGTTAATTGAGTGAACTAAAAAAAAAATGAAGGATTTCTCGATCAAATGGACGGTTAGGCCAGGCTGCAAAGGAGCTGGCCTTCTTGATCGGCATGGTGGAAAGGACATTTTCTCACACTCCCCCCCAAAATGTGAGTTTGGTAAGAATAACAGTGATGTGCCTTTTTACCATTCTTCGTGTTTGACATTCCATTTTCCTTTTCCGTGCCTTTGCCAAGGCTGACCCTCCTGCTTAGAATGCCATCCCACTTCACCTCTGTCTCTTAGAAACTCCAGCATCCTTTGGTGCTCAGCCCAATCTCTGCCTCCCACCTGAGGTCTTCCCCACCCCTCCCCCTGCCCCCAGTTATTATTTTTGCCTTCTCCAGAAATGACCTCATAGACATTTTCTATTTCCTTGCATGTGTTCAGCTTGCTCCTCTAGTAGAGGATAAGCTCCTTGAGGGCAAACATGGCTTCACTTTTTGTTTTGTATCTCCAGTGCCTCGCATCGGGCCTGGCACACAATAGGTAATTAATAAATGCTTATTGATGGATCGGCTGATTAACAAGAAAGTTTGGAGCAGGCTGAGTTTAGAAGGGAAGATAATGAGTTTTGTTGTGAACACACTGAATTTGAGATGCCTTTGGGATGTTACTTGGCTAGAAGAGACCTCAGGGGATCCAACGTTTTCATCTTATAGACAAAGAAACTGAGGCCCAGGGAACCGAAGGGAATTGCTCAAAGTCGCTAGGTAATGAGCTGCTGCTTGAACCCAGGTCATCCTAATTCCAGTTCCGATCATTACTAAGAAGCTTGCCCCCAGCAGGGCCTGAATTTCCAAAGGGATACGAAATCCTGGGAGGAAATAAGGCCTCATGGGCAAGAGAAGGGAGGTTCAGACTCAGTAAAGGCCGGTTTGGTTTTGTCTGGGGATTTCCACTGTGACTTTGTTTATCGTGGTTCCACAGGGTCACAAGAGGAGGGAGTATCTTCCCTGTTGAGTTTCTTTGATTTAAAAACAAACACACCTCAGACCTGAGTCCCTGAGCCCCTGGTGAGAGAGGACTGCCTCCCATCTGGCTGGCCTTAGCCTCCTACCTGCAGGAAGTGCCAACCAAATCCCTGGGCTCCCTGAGGTTGGGGCTCAAAGCTTGCAGCTGGAAGCAAAGGAAGGTCTACTATCTGCCACAGGGAGCAGGCCTCTGGGACTGTGAGATGAGAGAGAAGCAGAAATAATGTCTGAAAGGGACACAACAGCTTGGCATAGAGAAGCCCCTTTGAGAGACTTGGGAACCACCAGCCTTGACAACAGAGGCCCCGGCTCCCATGGAGGGGGCTCTGGATGCACAATGAGGTGGGTGAGGCTGGGTTTTACTTACTGAATATTGGTTAAAATATTTTTTCTCCAGAGAAGAGAGATATCAGGGAGGGAAGATGAGTTTCTGGTTAAATAAAAAAATGAATTTTTTAAAAAATGTTTTGATGAATCTACGGGTGATGTGTCTGTTGTAATCAGAGGATCACAGGCTGTCTGAGCTCAGAGGAATCGGAACAGATGAATGAATGAGGAGCAAGACTGTGCTAAGGAAGCACGTCCAGAAGAGAAGCCTGCCCTCAAGATGCTTCCAATCTAATGGGAGAGACAGCCCAGATGTCAGGGAGGGAAATCTGGAAGTCTCAGAGCTGGTGAGGGGAGCCATAGGGCAGCTTTCTGACCTGCCCGTTCCAGTGTTCATGGTAATGGCGTTTGGGTCTGAGACCTCCCACAAGGTGGACAATGGCCAGATACAGAGGAGGCAGCAGGGGCTCTGGGAGAGTAAGTCAGAGTAGTTGAGCTTCCCCTGGGAGTGGCCTCAGGGGTACAGTCTGGTGAGTGGAGTGGAAAGGGGCCTTAGGACATGGTGTCAGAACTGGAGGGGCCTTAGAACAAGGAATGTCAGGGCTGGGAGGAGAGCTTAGAACAGGGACTCTCAGGGCTGGGAGGGGAGCTTAGAACAAGGGATGTCAGGGTTGGAAGGGGAGCTTAGAACAGAGAATGTCATAGCTAAGAGGAGAGCTTAGAACAGGGACTGTCAGGGCTGGGAGGGGAGCTTAGAACAGGACAGGGACTGTCAGGGCTAGGAGGGAAGCTTAGAACAAGGACTGTCAGGGCTGGGAGGGGAGCTTAGAACAGGACAGAGACTGTCAGGCTAGGAGGGGAGCTTAGAACAAGGACTGTCAGGGCTGGGAGGGGAGCTTAGAACAGGGACTGACAGGGCTGGGAGGGGCTTTAAAACACACGTAGTTAGAATGCTCTGTCAACAACAAGCCAGCTACATTAACCCCACTGAGAGTTTTGTCAGACCTCTTCTCTAATGCCATTGGCTTAGGTCCCCACAAATTGTGATTTCATCCTCTCCCCCATGGTCAGATGCCAGTGTTTAGTGCCCCATTTAGCCACTCAATATCACTTAGCTTTTACAAACTGAATTTTACTGTGCCAAGAACAGAAGTCCAAAAATTTCCCCACCCTCCTGGGGGCATATTCTCCCCTTGCCTCCCTTGGTCCCTAGGCACAGGGGGCTCACTTTTAGCATAGATGCCATTTTTAATGTTGGTCCCAATGAGTTCCTGTCTGACTTTGGCATTGCTTCTGGAAGAATCCTTGTCTCAGCTGCCCACAAGCAGGGCTCTGACGGTCACTCCTTCCTCCTCAGGGCATCACTGAGGCTGGATCATAAACCCGGATGCTGGGATGTTGGAACTCCCGAGGATGTTCTCCTGACCTTTTGAGACTCATAAGTTCAGAATTTCCAATTCCTTCTTCTAAGATGGAAAACAAACATAGAGGCCAAACACCTGAAGCCTGTTCCCACAGGGCCACAGGTTGGCCTCAGAGGGCAAAAGGTCCAAGGTCTTTCTTTTTACAGTAGTCCGTCAGCAGTTGCCCTCGGTAAAGGAGACCTGTCAACAAGTATTAATTAAGCACTCAGTTTGTGCCAGGCCCTTAGCTAAGAAAGGGGAGTACAAAAAAATGCCAACCCCCCCCCAAAAGAACTGTCCAGTGTCCAATTACGTTTTGCTTGATGTCCTGTGTACAAGAGGCATTGGATGTTTTGCTTCCTTAGGGGGTTGTGTAGGGGCAAAGGGAAGGGAGAGAAATTGGAACTGAAAATTAAAATTAAAATAAATAATGAGATAATTTTTTTTCCTGAATGGCCCAAGCCCTGCCCCCAAGAAGTTGATAATCTAATGGAAGAGACAACAAACAGCTATGGTCAAATGGGAACTAGACAGGACGAACCGGAGCCAATCTCAGGAGGCATTAAGGGTAATCAGGACAGAGAAGGGTTTCTTGCAGAAGGTCGAGTTTAGCTGGGCCTTGAAGGAAGCCAGGAGGCAGAAATGAGGAGGTGTAGTGTTCTGAGGGGGCAGGAGGGAGCCAGAGAGAATGCCCAGAAGTGAGCCCAGAGCTGGTGTCAGTGGATTGAAGAGTTGGTGTTAGGGAATGAGAGGTAAGACTTCTGGAGAAGTAGGAGGGGGCCAGCTTATGAGCGGCTTTGAAAGCCAGAGAATTTTGTATTTGATCTTGAAGGGCATAGGGAACCCTAAGAGTTTACTGAGTAGAATGGTGACATGGTCAGATCTGTACTCTTTGGTGGCCGAATGGGGATGGGCTGGAGTGGGAGAAACTTGAGGCAGGTAGACCCCAACAACTGCTGCAGTGGTTTGGGTATGAGGTGATGAGGGCAGTGTCTGAGGAGAGAAGGGGGCACATTCGAGAGATGCTGCAAGTTGAAAGGCCTTCCAAATAGGGGGGAGAGAGATAGTGAGGAGTCCAGGATGATTCCTAGGTTGGGAGCCTGGAGCATGGTAGTCTTCTCAACAGAGACAGAGACAAAGACAGAGACAGAGAGAGAGACAGAAACAGAGAGACAGAGACAGACAGAAAGGGAGAGAGGCAGAGAGAGACAGGCAGACAAAGCATGGAAGAGACAGAGGAGAATGACAGGCTGAAGAAAGCGAGTGAGGAGAGAAGAGTCAGCAAGAAGACAGAGAGGAAAGGAGAGAAAGACCAAGGGGGAAGAAACAGCCAGAGGAGAGAGGGAAAGACAGAGACATAAAGAGGCAAAGAGAGAACAGACTGCCAGAGAGAGAAAGAAACAGAGACAGTGACCTTGGATTCCCTGCCCCCACTTCCCCTTTGTATACTAAAAAGACCCAGAACCCCCCCAATCTCAGGTGGAGATAATCTGTCACTGTTACAGCTATTGGTGCATCACATGGGAGAGGTTTGGGGTGCAAGGAAGATCACTGAACTGGTTCTAAATCCAGTCCCCAGCCCTCACCAGCTATGCGACCCTGAGTAAGTCAGGGTCCCCTCACTGAGCCTCAGTTTTCTCACCTGTAAAATGGAGAAATAATCACTGCTCTAACCCCTCCACAAGATGTTGTGAGGATGGGGCTTTTGTAAAACCATCAAACTCTCTCAAGCAGAGCTCCCAAAGGTGTTCGAGCCTGTTACTTGGTCAGACAGGTATTACTTGTCTCACTTGATGCACATGGGAAGAAGATGATGTAAAACAGTGGGAAAGCACCAAGTTTGGAATCAGGAGACCTGAATCCTGCATGTGCCCCTTCTGAGCTGAGCTCCTGAATAAATCACCTCCTTTCTGTGGGTCTCAGTTTCCCTAAATGTAAAATTCAGAGTTGGACTTCGATGCTCCCTGAGGTCCCTGCTAGCCTCCAAACTTTTAGTGGTCTCTGGACCTCTGACAAGGAGATTGTACTTCAGGGTCCCTGGCAGTCTTCAAGGCAGTAGACAGAGAGGGAGTAGACCCCCACCTCAAGGATCGAGTTCTCCACTTGAACTGCTGAGGGTTCCCCTGGGCCCTCCTGAGGTTGTGACCCTGTGGTTCCCTGGGTCACAGAGAGAGATATGCCAGACCTCACTCTTCTTTGTCCATGGGCACCACCACTTCCCCCAAGCCCTTATTTTCTGAATGCTGCTCTGCTGCCCAGGAGCCTGCCTCTCTGCTCTTAGATTGCACTTAAGAGAAATTCCTTGTGGCTAGAAAGTTTGGGGGAATGGGGGCTGCCAGGGAGCTGAGGATGGGCATTCCTGGCAGCTGAGTGGGCACCCCACCCTCACCCCTGCTTGATCCCAGGCTCATGGCAGGAGGGATGGAAGAGTGTAGGAAAGTGTCAGTTCCTGGAGACTCCTGAGCCAGCAGAGTTGGATTTGCTGGTGTTAACACACAAGCCTCCCACACAGAGAATCAGAATGTTAAAACTAGAAGTCAAGGTTAGAAGGGACAGGGAACTGAGACCAATGGAGTCACGAAAGGAGACTGAGATCTGTAAGGGAATATCAGAGCTAGAAAGACCCTTAGAGATCAAGTATTACAGTCCCCTTATTTTATAAAGGAGACAGGAGAGACGTGACAACCATTTATTAAGCACCTACTATGTGCCAAGTCCTTGTCATTGGAAAGCAAGAACAAGCATCTATCAAGTACTTACTATGTGCCAGGTCCTTGTCATTGGAAGGCAGGAATAAGCATCAATTAAGCATCTACTATGTGCCAGGCACTGGTAATTGGCAGGCAAGAACATAAATTTATTAAGTACCCACTATGTGTCAGATACTTATAATTGTAAGGTACAAGCATTTATTAAACACCTTCTGTGTGCAAGTGCCTTACAAATATTACCTCATAGCTAGCATTTCCGTAGCACTGTAAGGTTTGCACAGCCCTTTACAAATGTTAATTTATTTGATCCTCACAACAACTTCATGAGGTAGGTGCTACTGCCCCCATTTTACAGAGGAAGAGAGGTGAAGTCACTCGCCTTGGTGCAGGGAATAAGCTCCTGAACTCAGGTGTTCCTGACTTCACGTCTCACACTTCATCCATCACGCCAAAAGCGTCAAACTCTTGGGCTTCACGTGGTCCACAACACCCCCAGCTAAGATATAACTAGGAAATAGTGAACAAAATAAATTAAAATACAATGAAACCCAGATGATGCTAATATGTGGTTTTCCAAGTCAATATGTGACCCCACAGGGATCCTTCTGTGTGGTTTAATGGCCCCCTATGCCACCAAACTACCTCTATGAGGCAACAGGGTCACAAGCTGGAATGAAACAATGGCAGCCTCCTGCTGGAGGAAACCAGCACATAAGAGGCTGTGAGCTAGAAAAGGGCTGCTTTGAAGTCACAGGACCTGGGTTCAAATCCTGCTGCTGCTACTGTGTGACCTTGTGTAAATCACTTAACTCCTCTGGGCCTCCATTTCTTCATCTGTAAAATGAAGGGATTGGCCTAGAGAACCTTCAGGGATCCCTCCCAGCTCTCGATTTATCATTTAAATCTAAGGGTTGGGGGTCCATCCCCACCCTCAGTCACAGAAGGCTCCAACAACTGTCACTACAAAATAAGCCAAGTGTGACTAAGTCCATAATCAGTTTGAAAGGATCAGGAGGGCTTTGGGTCACTGGATGAAAGCAGCCGAAGCCACAGAGGATATATCTTGTGCCTGGTCACTCCCTTTGGCTCTAGGGGTAAACCAGCCCAACTGTTCATTTGTCCATTTGAGCACCAGGCCAGTCTGGTGTTGGTTAAATCCAGCAGTGAAGGACTTCTGAGAAGGAACTGCCTTGAGGAGATGGGGGAGGAGGGGCTCAGGGAAGAAGAGGGGGCTCTTGGAGGGAGTTAGGGGGAGGTGACATGGCATGTCTCTGATTAGCAGTAAGCAGGTTGCTTGGGCTAGAATGTAGAAGGTATGAAGTCAGGTAATGCAGAATTAGACTGGAAGGTAGACCAGAAGTACAAAGCAGAAGAATCTGGATTTGAACCCAGGTCTTCAGACTCCAAATCCATCACACTAAGTTGCCTCAGTCCCGCCTCTGTCAGCCTCATTGGAACTCCCTGCCTACGTTCCATTGCTGAGCTATCTCTTCTTGGGGCCTCCTCCCCTGGGCCCAGGAGACAGGGACGGGTCTCATGCTTGGAGAGTGAAATTCATCATTTCTTTTCATGTCTTACTCCAAGGTACTCAGACCATGCATATCTTCAAAGGAATTCTCCTTAGCTCTCCCATTTTCTGGGGTCCTTTGGGGTGTCCCTATCAGCCATTAGTCTTCTTCTTGAGGTCTGTTGGTGACCCTGTGCAGGTACCCACTTCCAGTCTTCACCTTATAGCAGGTCTGTCATTGTGCCTGGAGGCTCCCAGGGCCTGGGGAGGCTTATTTCAATTTGACATAAGGAAGGCGGCACTGGAGAAAAATCAATTTTCTTTCAACTAGAGCTGCTTCAATACATACGAGCCATCATTTTTCTTTGCATAAAATCCAGAGAAGAACTTATAGGCCTGTCCTTAGGGGTGTGGGAGGGCTGGAGGACTGTCCCAAGTGGTTAAGACTCAGGGATATCCCTACAGAGACCACAGGATTAGGGTAGGGAGAAGTCCAGTAATGTCTACAGGGCTGTGAGAGATTCTCAGGATTGTCACTAAGGGTTAGAGCCCAGGGTTGTCCCCAGGGGGCCTTAGGGGTATAGACAGACACAGAGAGATAGATAGGTAGGTAGGTAGATGATAGATAGATAGATAGATAGATAGATAGATAGATAGATAGATAGATAGATAGACAGATAGATAGATAGATAGATAGATAGATAGATAGATAGATAGACAGACAGACAGACAGACAGATAGATAGACAGATAGATAGATAGATGATAGAGTTAGGGGAGGGAGGGAACAGCATGGGGAGCACTGGACAATAGTGTTTGTGGGGCAATGGGAAATTGGACTGTTCCTAAGAGGTTAGGGATCAGGGATGTCCCTAAAGGGCCCTAGGGGTTCATAGGGCAAGATTATTGGAAGGAGGGGTAGAATCAGAAGCCCAGTAATGTCCCTAGAGGGAATAAAGGGTCCAAAGATTTCCTCAGAGAGGACACTGTAGAATTTCAGATCCCACTAAACAAACTGTAGCTCATGAATGTAAGGAGATATCACGTGCCATAAGAAACAATGCAAGTGAAGAATTCAGAGAAGCACGGCAAGAATTTTAGGAACCTGATGCAAAGTGAATTAACTAGAACCTAGAGAACAACAGACACAAAGACCCTGATGCTGTCATGGACAAGCTGAAACCAAACACTGTGAAACCATCATGACTGAGCCTGATCCCAGAGAAAAAATGAGGAAATGCACCCCCCCCCCCTGCAGATATGAGGGTCTATAGGGGTGGAACCCTGCCTACACTGTCAGACTTCATTGATGTGCTGGTTCGTTTTACTGAGCTGCTTCTTCACTTTCCACCCGACTATCTTTCTTTTGTTATAAGGGATGTTTCTCTGAGTGGGAGGAATGATCTGCTGGAAAACAGAGGTACGTCGTCATCTGCAAACAGGAGTATCTGGCAGAATTTACCATCCATAGGGAATTCCTCTTCAGCTTGGGATTCCTAGAGAGGTTCACCTTCGAGGAGCATTCCCTGTTCTAGCCCTCACCTGGTGTTTATTATCCAAAGATCATTAAACAGGGTTGTTTCTGCTGTTACATCTTCCAAGGAATCTCAAAGGATTTTATTACATGAATGAGACCCCCTATTGTAAAGGAGCCTGGGAGACAGAGCTTTGTTCTATCAACACAAATAACAAACAGTAGAATTTTATATTCTTAACCTTCCAGTTAATTTGTAAATTGGCCATGAGGTGATTCAATGTGGAGAGAGTCAGGCCTGGGAGTCAGGAAGACCTGAGTTCAAATCTACTCTCAGACACTTACTAGCTGTGTGACCCTAGACAGGTCACTTAACTTCTGTTTACCTCAGTTTACTTATCTGTAAAATGAGGATCACAATAGCACCTACATCCCAGGGCTGTAGATTCATGCATAGATACATAGACTGATAATTTACTAATACTAGTAGAATGGATACCTTAAAAAACTACATAAATGCTAGTTATTATTATTATCAACTGATAATTCAGTATTCATCCCAGTGATGAACACGGCTTGTGAAAGTCTGTTCATGTCCAATGAATACCCTTATGGACAATGCCCTTGACTCACGTGTAGATGATGCTTCCTTTCGGGGCTTGGAGGGGAGGTTTCCCTGCTTCGGCATCTCCCCTTCCTTCCAATGCCTTCTCCTGTATATTAGTCCTGGGGGCTTTCACAATTGTATCACCGGATCTCCTCTCTATTCATTGAATAGACTTGAGACAAATCAGCTGTTTTTCCTGTCTTTGTTCTCTTTCGGGTCATTTCTGTCTCCTCTCCAAGCCCAGCTGGGAGTGTGGCGTTAGACTCCACACACGGTGGTTCCACTGTCCTTGTAGAGTAACCAATTGGTTCAAATGGTTTTTGCAGCTCTTTGTTCCTCTTTCTTCGTTTGTCATCCTTCCATTTTTATCTTTGAATGCTCTTGGACATTTATCCTTTCCGATTGACTTAGTTGGATCTCTGAAGAGGCTTCCATCAGAGCAAAGAAAAGAATTAATTAAAAAGAGGAGGAAGAGGAGGAGACAGGGTCTGATTCAGGACTGACCCAGAAGAACAGCTTCCCCCCCAAATCCATAACAAATGGTCATTTTACTGTCATTATTATTTAGTTGTTTCAATCGTGTCTGACTCTTCAGGACCCCATTTGGGGTTTTCTTGGCAAGGATACTGGAGCAGTTTGCCATTCCTTCTCCAGCTCATACGACAGATGAGGAAACTGAAACAAACAGAGGTTAAGTGACTTGCCCAGGGTCACACAGCTAGTAAGTGTCAGGGGCTGAATTTGAACTCAGGTATTTCTGACTCCAGACCCCATGCTCTATCCACTGTATCACCTACCTGCCCTGGTAAAAATGGTCATTTTACCCATGTTCAAAGATGCTCAATGATGGGGAGCTCACTCCACATCCCCTATGGATACCCTGGGCTCCTCTCACGTTTTAGAGTATTGATTACCAACTTTAAGTCAGTGAATTTTTTTTAAATACGGTAATAAGTGTATTTTGATACAATTGGTTTTTGTAATCCCATGTGTTTTATTCAATGCATTTAAAAAGCTTTATTCTGAGAAGGGGTCCATAGATTTCACCAGACTGCCAGGGAGGTCCAAGACACACAAAAACATTAAGAACCCCTGTTTTGAGGCACCCCAACCCCCCACTCCTACTAAAAATGACTTTGGCCCCACCTTCACCCCCATGCCCTGAGTCTCTCCAGTCTAATAAAGCAGTTCATGGATTAAGAGATTCAAAAGAAGGCCCCTTGGCCCTGGTGGCCAGTCCTTCCCCTAAGCCACCTCTTTGGAAATTTTGACCCCCAATCCAAGGGGAGGAAGGGAGATGGCCTTTCTAGACAGGGTTTTTGTTTGGATTTTTTTCACTCCCAAGTTCATTATCTTTCTCTTGTCTCAACCTCACCTAATAATTTTGTTGGATTCCCATCCCTATGCCAATAGGGCTGATGCAAAGAGATGATTCAGAACAATTAAAAGGGAAAAATCCTTACCATGGAAAGGGTTGTGGTTCCCATGATGACCTAAGAGGATAAACAGAAAGCTTGAACTAAAGTTCAAGGGACAAACCAGTCTAGGAGACATACAGGCTTCCTGATGGAGTCACCAGTTAAGCTGAAAGAAAGTATCACATAGTGGAGAGAGGAGTCAACTGCAGTTCAAATCCCACATCAGACACTTACTGGCTGTGTGACCCTGGGCAAGTCATTTATCCCTGTCTGCCTCAGTTTCCTCATTTGTCAAATGAGAAGGAAATGGCAAACCCCTCCAATATCCTTACCAAAAACCTCCAAATGGGGTCATGGAGAGTCAGGCATCATTGAAACAAATGAACAACAACAAAAAAAGGTAATAAAAGAGCCCCTTCTCTCAGTTGCTACATGAATCAAATGAGAGTGGGAATGGGTTCAGGTGGGACCCACGATCCCCACCTCCCAGGAAGGAGGAGACAGAAATTGCCCCAAGGCTGGACTTGCCCCTTTATCAATGTTTGGAAGAGACTCAGCTGCTGGAGAAATGTTTGGAAGAGACTCAGCCCCATGTCTCCATGCTCCTTTGTCTGATAGAGCAGGATTGGGAGAGGGAAAGGGAGGGGGAGGGGGAAGGTCTTGATGGATGGAAATGCCTAGAAGATGGATCTCCCAGGAAGGACCATCCTTCTAATGAGATCATTTCTCTGGGAGGAACTTTCTGTCCTTCTGAGGGCCCATGTACTGTATAAAGCATGTCCTTGTAATAAGGAGAGAAAAAGACTCATGCTGATTAAACTGAGCCTCCTCCCTACCACCGGGCCAGTCAACAACAGCCAACATGGGGACGTAAATCAGTCCAGTCGACAGAGGGGATGGATTTGGCCCAAGACGAGGAAAACATCAGCAAAGAGAACGAACGGCAGCTTTCCTCTACTTCCAGTCCCAGCTCCTGACCTCTGCTAGCGGCTGGGGGAGATCATTTATGCGGAGCCTATTCTAATACCCGGGCCATAGGGGACTGATGGAAACAGAGCCCAGAGCTGATGCATTCCTCACCATCTGTGCTTTCTTCAAGCTGCCTTATTTAGCATTTTCCATATATAACTTATGTAACTGAGCTGGAGAGTTTAAGCCTTGTGAGCTGCCTCCTGGACCTGTGGGAGGAACAGGGAGGATGGATGCTAGAACGTCAGGGCTGGGAAGGATGGCTGAGCTGGGAGGGCCCAGAGAACAGAGACTGTTAGAGAGGAGAATGAAGGTCATGGAAGGGACCGTGGGACAACATTAGAATGCAGAATGCCTGAATTCAAAGGGATATGAGAATAATAAGAGCTAGCATTCGAAAATTCCAGAAAGTTTTAGATGTTGCCACCAGCTGCTCCACTATCGCCTTCCTCATGCCACAGGGTACCCCCCCTTTTAGATTCCTCTTGTATATCGTCTCCTTCTTTAGATTATAAGCTCCTTGAGGGTAGAAATTGTCTTTCTTTTTCTTATTTGTGTTTTCTTATTTGTATACCAAGTGCCTGGCACCTAGTAGGTACCTAATCAATGCTTATCCTATCCCATCATAGATCATCTCATTTGTTCCTCACAACAACCCTGTGATGAAAGTGCCATTATTATCCCCATTTTACCAGTGAGGAAACTGAGGCAGAGAGAGAATGAGGGAAACTTGCCCAAAGTCACATAACTAGTAAATGACTGAGGAACTTAAGTCTTCCTGACTTCTAAGTCCCATGCTCTAGCTACTGCCTCCACTCAGATGCCTAATTAATCAAGCATTTATTAAGTGCCTACTGTGTGACAGATTCTGGGCTAGGCACTGAAGACCCACAGACAAAAATGAAAATAGTCTCTGTCCTTAAGAGATTTACTTTCTATTGGGATAGCGGGGTTGGGAGGGACCTTAGAAGGCTAGAAGACAGCCTTCGGGCTGGGACAGAGAGCCATCAAAGAGAAGTAAGAAGAAGAAGCAATGGCCAATGGAGACAGCAGACGCCATGTGCCTGGTGGAAACTGAACACCTTCAGGGTCAGTGGGAAGCAGACAGTGGCCTGAAATGTCAGAGACTTGAGTTGTCCCCCCATGTGTGTCCTAGTCATATGTGGGTCTTACCCCAAGGGAGTGGCTCCTAGATGTTTCCCACAGGTATGTCACCTACATATTCCCTAAGTGTGTCCACTTTTCCCAATGACTATGTGTATTTATTGAAGGTTTACTTCTTCAAATATCTACCCTTAGTACAGGGCACATAGTAAGCATTTTTAAGTGCTCTATTTTTATCCATCTTTCTTTAGATCTGTCCATAATTTTGTCCACTTATCTTTGGATCTATCTGTCCTGAGTCAGGCACTATGTGAAGTTCTGAGGATACAAAGTAAAAAAGGAAACAGTCAATCCATAAATAAATAAACAAGAAACAAACAAAAAATGAAAACAGTCTTTGTCCTCGAGGAGTCTACCCTCTGTTGGAGCGCTGTGGCTGAGGGGAAAAAGGTTCTGTTGTTACTTTTCTGACAAGGCTTTCATTAAGCGACTTAGCTTTCAACTGATTGTACTCTCTGGCACACTAGGAAAAGTGAACACATTGGTGGGGGCTTACAAGCTATGTTGTCATTCTTTAATGAGAGGTGAACCTAGACAGTACCATGAATCTGGGATAGGTTTTCTGGGGCTATATCACTATAATGATCTAACTATGAATTGCTCTTTGCTCTGAGGAGATTAACTGGACAGTGATGGGAAGCACTGATCCAAGGAGGCAGATTGCTTAGGTTAGGAAAAAACAAAATTAAAAAGGCAGAGTCCAAATAGAAGGTCCTTTGGAAAGGACCTATAAGAAGCAGCTCACACTCATGTGTAACCTCCATCCATTTCCCCAAGAGCCAGCCAATTAGCCCATGTTGTAGAAGGACCTTAAGATACATAATGAGGCGGGGGCGGGCAATGGCATCTGGGGTAAGTGGTGAACTCAAGAGGGTGAGAGTTGGGAGGCTCAGATGCCAGGCACAGCTCTCTCCTCTGACAAATCTCAATAATGATAAGGATGAGGTGATGACTGACATCTATATGGTGCTTCCCACTCTGCAAACCACCTTGCCCATGCCATCTCCCCAGTGCTTTATGACAGGAGGAAACTGAGGCTCAGGAATGAGATGATTTGCCCAAGGTCACCCAGCTGTTCAGAGTCAGAGGTAGAATCTGAACTCAGGTCACCCTGACTGCCACAGCCACAGAGGGCTTGGAGAGCTCTAGCGTCAAAGGCCATTGGGAAAAGCTTCGGGCAGAGGGTGGGATTTTAGCTGGGAAGTCAGGAGGTGGAGAAGGGGAAGGAGGGCCCTCCAAGCCTAAGGACAGCCAGAGAAAAGTCAGGAGATGGAGGCTCTTGTTCAAAGAAGAGCAAAGGACCAGGTTGTCACTGCGTCACAGTGAGGAGGTAGGGTGAGACATAAGGACTGGGAAGGTGGGGGAAAGTGATTTAGGACCAAGGGATCCTAGCTCTCACTCCAGAAAGAGCTCATCTAGCCCAGATGGGCAAACTGAGACCCAGAGAAGGGAGATAATTTGCCCAAGCTCACAAAGGAACAGGAAGAGCCAGGATGTGAACCTAAGTCCTTGGAGGACAAATCCAGCCCCCTTCCCACCGTACTGTGCCTTACTATTAACATTTTTGGGGGGGTGGCCATTGGGATTAAGTAACTTGCCGATGATCACACAGCAAATGTCTGAGGTCACATTTGAACTCAGACCCTCCTGACTCGAGCCAGGGCTCTATATAGCGCCACCTAGCTGCCCCTTATCATCAGCATTTGACAAAAGATCTAACCAACTCTGAGAAGTGATATGGTTTACCCCAATCACACAGCTAGCAATGATGGGATTCAAACCCAGTTCCCAAACTCCCTTACACCATACCATGGCACTACCTCCCTTCTATAGTCTTGTCAATTCAATTCCATTTGATTTTATTCCATCAAATTCAATTCCATTCAATAGATTTCCTAAGCAACCATTAAGAGCAAATCACATATTCAGGAATGACTTCAGAAGCAACACATTATATTAAAAGACCTTGAGATTGGGAATCAAAGGACCAGAGTTCAAATTCTGGCTCGGGCACCTCTGTGACCTTGGACAAATCCCTTCTGCTCTCTGGGACTCCGTTTCCTTCTCTGTAAAATGAGAAAGGTGGGCAAGATGACCTTGTGAACCATCCCAGCTCTTAATCTCACAATCCCATCCATTACAGAATCCATAACGGTGAAGAGCTATGCAGCCAGAAAGCATAGTTATTATTATTGTGATTCCACATGGGCAAGGAGGAATGACTGGTATGGACACAGGACTGAAGGGTGAGCAGCTTTACTTCAAGCTTTTGAGGGGGATGGGAATCATGTGCAGAAAGGCACAGAGATCTCCCAAGATAGGCTCATCCAGCATCTTCAATCCTTGGGGAAGCAGCTGAGACCCAGAAGCTGGGGGCAGGTTTGTCCTGAAAGTCATTCATGGCAGCATCACAGATAGACCCAGGCATCCCCAAGTAATCCAGCATCTCATACTCTAGAAATATTCTATATACTTCATTGTAGCAGGAAAAAACGTCATAGATTTAGAATGGCCAAGGCCTGGGAGAGGTCTTAGAATGGAGAATGTGAGCTGGGAGGGTCCTTAACACTTAAGATTATAGAGATGGGAGACAGACCTGAGAACATGAAATGTCAAAGCTGGGAGGAACCTTAGAACATAGAATGTCAGCTAGGAAGGATCTTAGCACAGAGGATGTCAGAACTGGGAGGGACATTAGAACAAAGGATGTCAGAGCTGGGAGGGATCTTAGAAAATGAAATGTCAGAGATGGGAGGGAGCTTAGGACAAGGAGGGGCCTTAAATCTCAATCGGTCCTTCCTACTCCATGCCCACTGACTCATGTGAATGTAATATTAATGAGAGTTGCTTGATTAGGGGAGGCTTGTTTTGTGGGAAGGCAAACATCTTCCTGGCATATTAATAACCTCAGGAAGAGTCCATTAAGGGAAGCTTCATTGGGGGAGGCTTGTTTTGTAGAAAGGCCCACACCTTTTGTAATTTCTAATGAGGCACTGGGTCATGAGGGTCACGATGCCCTCTGGTTCTGAAGAGTGTATATATGTATATACACTATAACACGCACGCACGCACACACACACGCTTTGAAAACCCAGATGTTGGTGCTTCTCTCTCTGGTAACTATGTATGTATGTGACGGTCAGACAGTTGGCTCTGGCTGTTGACCCGTGATGTATGTATTGTTTATGGTCAGACAGAAGCCCTGTCTGTTGGCCTTTATTTCTCTGCTTGTATTTTCTCTGTTGGTGAATTGACCCCTTTTAACTTGCTTTCTTTAGAAAAGCAAATCTAAGAACCTGTGCTAGCAGGCCATTCTGGATGTGTGTCAGGGTGCTTACTGCTACAGTGAACTGGACACTGTCCTAGCTTCTATCGCAGGAATAATTTGTTCTGTAGAAAATCTGTGAAAGCCCTGACTCCCCATACAGACTCTATCTCTACAACTTCTCCCCAAACCTTTCTTTCTAATCTTGCTGACACCATGCTCCATGGGCCCTTGTTGCCCACATCCTAGACCTTGAAGTAATTTCCTAAAATCTTCCTGATTATACCCTCTACTCACTCCAAATTCATTCTTCATACAATTGACATATGAAACTAACCAACAGAAGCTGGAAAGACTAAGAAGTAGTGACAAGACTACACAATAAGAACTACAAAATAAAGATTTCTACATTACTGATAACCACCATGGTGTCGTTGCTGATCTAGAACCAGATATCCTGGAGAATGAAGTCAAGTGGGCTTTAGGAAGCATTGCTAAGACTAAGCCTAGTGGAGGGGATGGAATTCCAGCTAAGCTATTTAAAATCCTAAAAGATGATGCTGTTAAAAGTGCTGCACTCAATATGTCAGCAAACTTGGAAAACTCAACAGCGGCCACTGGGATGGAAAAGATCCGTTTACATCCCAGTCCTAAAGAGAGGCAATGCCAAAGAATGTTCAAATGGCCAAACAATTCACACACCAGCAAAATTAAGCTTAAGATTCTGCAAGCTGGGCTTCAGCAATATGGGAACTAAGAATTAACAGGAGAGCAGGTTAGTTTTCAAAGAGGCAGAGGAACTAGAGACCAAATTGCCAACATTCACTGGATTATGGAAAAAGCAAGGGAGTTCCAGAAAAAACATCTACTTCACTAAATAAAACTTTTTTTTTTTTGGATCACAACAAAATGTGGCAAATCCTCAGAGAGATGGGAGTACCAGATCATCTTACTTATCTTCTGAGTGGGGGCCAAGAAGCAACAGTCAGAACCAAACATGGAACAACTGATTGGCTTAAGAAAAGCAGCCCGATAAGACTGTATATTGTCACCTTACATGCAGAGTACATCACATGAAATGCCAGGCCGGATGAATCAAAAGCCAGAATTAAGGTTGCTGGGAAACATATCAGCAATCTCAGCTATACAGCTGATATCACTCTGGCAGAAAGTGAAGAGGAATTCAGAAGCTTCTTGATGAGGATAAACGCTGGCTTGAAGCTTAAGATCAAAAAAAACCTAAGATCTTGACATCTGGTTCCATCACTTCCCTGGCATACAGAGGAAGAAGAAATGGAAGCAGTGTCAGATTTTATTTTCTTGGGCTCAAAGATCACTGCAGATGGTAACTACAGCCATGAAATTAAAAGATGCCTACTCCTTGGAAGGAAAGCTATGACAAATCTGGATGGCAGACTAAAAAGCAGAGACATCCCATAGCCAACAAAGGTCCCTATAGTCAAAGCTATGCTTTTTTCAGTAGCAGTGCATGGCTATGAGAGTTGGACTATAAGGAAAGCTAAGCACTGCAGAATCAGTGCTTTCAAATGGTGGCGTTGGTGGCGTTTGAGAGTCCCTCAGATAGCAAGGAGATCAAATCAGTCAATACTTAAATAATTCAGACTATTCACTGGAAGGTCCATTACTGAAGCTGAAGCTTAAATACTTTGGCCACATAATGAGAAGATGGGACTCACTGGAAAAGACCCTGAAATTGGGAAAAACTGAAGGCAAAAGGAAAAGGGATTGGCAGAGGATAAGATGGATAGATCTATCATGGAAACAATGAACATAAAACTTGGACAGACCTCGGGAGATAGTGGAAGACAGAAAGGCTTTCTATGGTCATGGGGTCATGAAGAGTTGGACACAATTGAACAACAATAATGCACAGCTCTGATCAAAAACATTCAATGGTTCCCCACTGCTTCCTAAATAAAGCTGAAGAATCTCTCTGTTGGAAGGGAGCTCAGAGGTCATCTAGTCAATTTATCTAGCAAACCTACCTCCTGACAGTGAAGGATGGACTCAGGATGAAGAATGAGACTTTTTTCAGACATAGTCTAAGCAAGAATTCGTTTCATTTTACTATATTTTTTACAAGTTTTTTTTCCTCAATAAGCAGAAAGGAAGGGTAAAAGGGAGAGAAAATAGATTTTTGTTCATTGAGAAAAAAAACAAAGTTCAATTTTAAAAAATTAACCAAGCCAGTGCCTACTGTGTGACAGGCATTGCTAATTAGTGGAAATGCAAATAAAAAGTGAAAACTGTCCATGCCCACAGGGAACTTACATTTAATGAGGTAAGCGTTTCTCTAAATAGGAATATACAAAATATAGTCAACTCCTTTTTTAAAAATGAGGAAACTGAGACCAACCAGTAATTTGCTCAAGGTCACAGAGTAGCAAGCAGGTAAAGTAGAATTTGAACTCAGATTCCAGATAGGGCCCATTTTCCCCTACTGAGACCCCAGATTCTATGTCTTGGAACAGTGAGAAGAGAGAACAGTACAGTTTGGCTGCAGTGCAGAGTGCCTGGGGGTGGGGGGGGGCGGGGAACGGGACGGTGAGAATTGGCAAGGCCCAGTTGTCTCATCTGAACCTCACAACAACTCTAGGAAGAAGGTACTTTAGTTATTTTGTACCCATTTTACAGATGGAGGACCATGGGCCTGGATAGCTTTGTAATCACTCTGTTTGCTTCGTGTCTCCACTAACTGGAAATTAGAGGTAGGAGAAGACACAAGGTGGGAAAGAGTTGTGAGCCTTGTCATGCCAGCACAAGACCCTAGACTTCTCTAAGGCTGGATTTGGACCAGGATAGAGGACAAGCTGACATCTCACCTCCTGCCAGTTTCCTCCTCTGTAAAAAGAAGTTAGACTGGGAGCTTCTTGAGGACAAGGACTGTTCTGCCTTTCTCTGTATCCCCCAGAACTTAAGCACAGTGCTTGGCACAGAGCAAGTGCTTAATAGATTTGTAATTCTGGCAGCAGGGGTGGATGATTACCAAATTCCTGTCCAGTTCTGACCTCCTATGTTCCCAAGTTCCTTCCATCACTGAACTTCAAAGGTCTGGGTTCTTAACACTCTACACTCTGAGGCCCCTTCCATTACTAACATTCCCAGTTTATATTCTCAGGACCCTTCCATTCTGTTTTTGTGACCTTGAGCAAACCTTTACCATTCTCCAAGCCCAGTATCTTATTCTGCACTCACAAGCCATTCCCTGAACCACTGAATTAGCCAAGGAACGTCCCTCAACTTGGCATTTCAAAGCAGAAAAGCCTCAAACCATTGAGGATTGAAGAATGGGGGTGGAAGGAAATATAAACCAGGCTCAGAGGGGCTAGAAGGGTGTAAACTGCACAGAAGAACTATTTTAGGTTGTTCATGGGGATATAAATATTTTACTATGTTTACAAGATGTTCCTGCTATTAGCCTCTGGGTACATTTTCCAACATAAATAAGAGAAGACAGCCCCCACCCATTAAGGGCTTATGTTCTGTTCTGAGACAACAAAATACCAGGGCACTGATCAACACACAAATGTAATCTTCCCCAACCCAAGTAAGGAATAGCGGAATGTCAAGCTGCAGTGACAATAATTAATATTAATAATAATGATAACAGCTCTTTGAAGATTATAAAACCTTTTACTTACATCTCATTTGAGTCTCACAACCATCCTAGAAGATACGTGCTATTATTATTCCCATTTTACAGATGAGCAAACTGAGGCTTAGAGAAGTTATCTGAATCCATCATGGTCACACAACTAGTAAATGTCCAGTCCTAATTATGCTCCTGAATACCATCATTTCCATATCAGCTACTGCCTGATGAATATTTCTTCTTGAAAGTCCCATTGGTATCTCCACTTCACTATCCCCAGAATGGAACTTATTATCTTCCCTCTTGCGAATTTCCCTATTTCTCTTGAGAGTATTACCTCTCCCCATTCCCCTCCCAAAAACACCTTCTTGTACCGTCTCTTTCCCTCTTATTTGCTCCAGGCTCTAAGGAAGAGGTAACTTTTCTTCTAATCAAAGTCAGTCTCTCTACTCGGGCCCTTGATCCCACCTTTTACCCTCTCTTCCAAGACAATGACCCCTAATCATTCCCTCTGTCCTCTCTCCTTCCATTCCGGCCTGTGTGTGTGTGTATGTGTGTGTGTATCCTTCTCTCTCTGGTCTTCAATCTCTCCCTTTATATAGGTTCCTTCTTTGCTACTTTCTAACATGCCCAGATTTCCATCCTTAAAAACACATGACCAAAAAAACTCCATTTGACCCTGCCATTCCCACTAGATCTCTTCCCTTTCACTGCCAAACTCCTAGAAAGAGGAGTCCCTCCTGTTGCTGCCTCTACAGCCTTACCCACCCTCTTGGTACAGCAAATGGAGATATTCTGAATGCTGTGGATAAGTTCACTTACCTTGTCAGTAGGATGTCCACATAGATGATGAAGTTGACGCGTGTGTTGCCAAAGTTTGCTCGGTGTTTGGGAGGCTCTGAAGGAAAGTGTGACTTGCCCAGGGTCACACAGCTAGTAAGTGTCTAAGGCTGGATTTGAACTCAGGAGGATGAGTCTTCCTGACTCCAGGCATGGCACTCTGTGCACTATGGCGCCACCTAGCTGTCCGTATCCGCCTAAGGCTTAGCTGCCATAGTGGGTGATTTGAATGGAAGTCACTGATCCCAGCTTGGTCTTCCATTGTATTCTCCATCCTCTCTTAGCACTGTATCATTCATAAATCTGATGTGCCTAGTTTCCCACCTCTAGCCCAGGGCCCTAAAGTCACTCTGCCTAAATGGTTCCCTCTTTTGCTTTTGGGTATGAGCTGTGTGAGGTAGAGTTAACCTGAAGAGATTCCCAACTAGACAGTGCCCCCACCCCCAGACTGTCCAGGTCAGTGTCACCAAAATCAATAGGATTTCCAGAGCCTCATTTTACAGATGGACTGCTTCTCATCTCAATAACTAGCAGGAACAAACTGAATCCTCACCCTGGTCTGATGGTGATAAACTCTTGTGTAAAATAAGTTACAAATCTCAAAGTGAGGCTCCTACAGGCTAAGGTTACAATGGAAAACAAATGGGGTGGACAGGAACAAGTTTAAGAACTTGATTTTCTATAAATGAAAAAATGTGGCTGCCCCATCTTTCACCACAGAGCAGAGAAAATGCGTTATCAGTGACTCAGCATTTTTCAGATCTGGGTCTCTGTAACAATATTTATCTGCTCAACTCTAAACCATCATTTGTTCAACAACAAAAACCCACCTACTGCAACTCAAAGGTTTATGATTTTTGTTTGTTTTTGGTATGTTTAAATACCTAATCTGCGCAGAATACAGAGAACTTTGGTCCCAGCCCAGGTCTTAGGAGACTCACAGTCTAAAGATCACAAGAAAGATGACCTGTGTGGTTCCAGGTATCTCTGGGCCTCAGTTTCCTGATCTGTAAAATGAGGGTGTTGGACTCCAGAGACTCTCAGCTCTGGATTGAAGAGTTGATGATCATATGATGAGTTGTAGGGCAAAGAGCTTCTTGGGAATCAGGAGATGTGGATTCCAGAGCCAGCTCTGTCACTGACTAACACAGTGACCAGGAGTCATTCACTTCTTCCCCTTCTGCCCTGTGAGGATAATAAGAGACTAAACTCCCTTAGAGACTGGTTGAGAAAAAAGCACTTTGTAAAACTCCAGGGCATTGTAAGCTATCAATGGGGCATTTTCTATTTACAAAAAATTAAAATTTATTTCAGAGGGAGAGATTCCTGGAACTTGGGTTCAAATTTTGGTTTTATCTCTTGTGTGGGAACCTTCTCCACTATAGCATCAGAGTAATGATACTGGCACTGCCTACGCTCTGGGCTCTTGTGATGAAAACAGTTGGTGACCGGTAAGGAAACCTGCAAATGGGAGCTTTTATTGTGTTCAAAATAATAGCTGGCAGTACTTATATGGTACTTTAAGGTCTGCCAATACTGTACACATGATGTGGTCTCATTGGATCCTTACAATAGCCCTCTGAGGTAAATGCTATTATTTTTCCCTTTTTATAAATAAGGAAACTAAGGATGAAGGGTTATGAGACTTGCCCAGGGTCACATAAATAGTAACTTATGTGGGGCAGAATCTGAATTCAGGCCTTCTGACTCCAAGTCCAAAGGTCTATCTATGGTGCCATTTGCTTTCTCAAGTTTCCTAGGGCATTGTGGAAAGACGATGGAAGCTTTATCCTGTCCAAGTAAGCCAGCAGAGACCGAGGTTGTCAGCAAGGGGAAGGACTTTGGGGCTTCCAGGCCCTACCCCCCAAAATGCCTGCTGTGCTTAGAACCAGGCTGTAGCTGAAAGCTGCCCTTGCCATCAAACGCCTGTATCAGTAGACAGTTCTCTTTCCCTTTCCCAGGATGCCCTGAAAGGCAGATATTCCACACATGCATCAAGGGGGAAAGGGCCACAAATAACGGGCAGCACACTTTTGAAATCTCAAAAGCCTATCTTGGCAATCATTTCCCATCCTAACCATTACCCCTGAAGGATCTCGGCCAAAAAGCAATCTGTCTCCACTGTACTGGAGGCTTCTGAGCTCTTGACACAAGAACCCCCTCACTGGCTTCCTCAGAGCTTGGCTCTCTCCTCCAGGAAGCCGAAATAAGCCAAGGGAGAAATGAAAGAGGAAATGGGGTTGCTTTCTGTGTTCTTCTCAGGGACAGGCAGGAGAGGATGAGAATGTAGCTTTCAATCCCACATGCTTGGGAGTTTTACAATTAACTTTCATCATGATTATTACTTAGGTTCTTGATTCCGTTCCACCACAACCTCTACAACATCTGTGCCTTCACACAAGTCACCAATAGAAATATTGAGCAGAATCGGCTCAAGGGCAGAACCCTGTGACACTGCTTCACTTTGGGTCTAGGAGGTCAACCAAGCCCCAGATACACCCAACTCTAGCTCTTATCCCAGGCATGTGTCTCTATCCCTGCCCCAAAGCCATCCCAAGAAACTCTGCTAAAGACTTTCCTGAAATCCAGGTAGAACACATCCATCAGCAAGTACTTATTAGGAGCCTATTATGTGCCAGGTGCTCTAAACAAAGATAAAAATCAAACAGCCCCTGCCCTCAGGAAGGCTCCATCCTATGAGTTACCTCAGGCAGTTAGCCAACCAGTATTTATTTATTCATGGAATGTGGTCATTTGTCACTATTAGTCACCAAGCATTTATTAAGGATTTACTATGTGCTGAGCACTGGGGACAAACAGTTCCTATCCCCAAGGAGCTTTTTTTTTAATGAATAGGAAACATGCAAATAATCTGGTATTTAGGATGGATGTATACATGCATATATGCATACACACACATATGTCCATAGTGTAAATGAGAGACATTTTCACAGGAAATGCACTGGTAGTAGAGGAGACAAACTTTGGACATGATGCTTTCAATTTTGGGGAGCGGAGAACAAGAGAGAACATAAGATAAAAATAACTATAACTATACGACTAAAGGATATAACGTTTCTTGAATATTTCAGACACTAATAAAAATAACCTTGTCATAATGTTTTAAGGTTTGTAAAGCGTTTAACATGCATTATCTCATTGGATTCTCACAATCCCCTCAGTGGATAAGTGCAATTATTATCCCCTTTGATAGCTGAGGAAACTGAGGCACCAAGAAGTGAAATGATTTGCCCAGGGACACATGGCTGGGAAGCATCTGAAGCTGGATTTGAACTCAGATCCTCCTAACTCCAAGTTCAGCATGCCTTTACTGAGCAACTTAATGCTCAAGATGTTCAAATCCTGGGGAAATAATTTAACGTCTCCTGGCTTCATTTCTCTTCTGCAAGTGCTAGTTACTATTTTTATTATCATCATCATTTTTGTACCATTAAAAGCTATCTTAGATAGGCATCATCCTTAAATACCTTCCTTAGAAGGTATCATACTTCAAGGAAGTCACTACATCTCAGAATTACAGGGTTTTAAAGAGTTTGATGAATCTAGAATAGAATGTTACAAATGGAAGGAGCCTTAGAACATGGCATGTTAGAAATGGGAGAGATATCTAAACCAGGAAGAGCCAAACAGAGAAAGAAAATTATAGACCAATGTCCCCAATGAATATAGATGCAAAAATTCTAAATAAGATTTTAGCAAAAAGAAGACAGCAACTTATCATGAGAATTAATACATTATGATCAGGTAGGATTCACACCAAGAATGCAGGGCTGGTTCAATATTAGCAAAACTATTAGCATTATTGATCATATCAAGAACAAAACTAACAGAAACCACATGATTATCTCAACAGATGCATAAAAAGTTTTTGACAAAATACAACATTCCTTCCTATCAAAAACACTGGAAAACATAGGAATAAAGGGAACTTTCCATAAAATAATAAGCAAAATCTACCTAAAACCATCAGCAAGCATTATATGCAATGGGGACAAGCTAGATGAATTTCCAATAAGATCAGGGGTGAAACAAGCATGTCCATTATCACCACTATTATTCAATATGGTACTAGGAATGTTAGCTGTAGCAATAAGAGAAGAAAAAGAAATGGAAGGAATTAGAAGAGACAAAGAAGAAACTAAGTTATCATTCTTTGCAGATGATATGATGATATACTTACAGAATCCCAGAAAATCAAGTAAAAAACTACTTGAAATAATAAACAACTTTGACAAAGTTGCAGGTTACAAAATAAACACAGATAAATCATCTGCATTTCTATATATTGCTAACAAAGCTCAACAGCAAGAGATAAAAAGAGAAATCCCATTTAAAGCTACGGTAGACACTATAAAATATCTGAGAGTCTACCTGCCAAAACACACCAAGGGACTATACGAACACAATTACAAAACACTTTTTGCACAAATAAAGTCAGATCTAAGTAAATGGAAAAACACCAGTTGCTCATGGGCAGGCTGAGCTAATATAATAAAAATGACAATTCTACCTAAATTAATTTACTTATTCAGTGCCGTACTAATAAAACTACCAGATAATTATTTCCTAGAGCTACAAAAAATAATATCAAAATTCATCTGGAAGAACAAAAGGTCCAAAATATCAAGGAAAAGCAACGCTAGGGAAAGTGACCAAGCCCTACCAAATCTCAAACTGTATTATAAAGCAGCAATCATCAAAAGTACTTGGTACTGGCTGAGAAACAGATGGGCAGACCAGTGGAATAGGTTAGGTACTCAAGTTACAGTAGTCAATGAATATAGCAATCTACTGTTTGATAAACCCAAGGACCCCAGCTTCTGGGATGAGAACTCACTTACAAAAATTGCTGGGAAAACTGGATAACAGTGTGATGGAAACTGGGCAGAGACCAATGCCTGACACCATACACAAGAATCAAGTTCAAATGGATACATGATCTAGGTATAAAGATTGATACTATAAAAAGGAGAGAAAGGAGTAGTGTATTTGTCATTTATGGAGAATGGAGAAACTTATGACCAAACAAGAGATAGAGAACATTAGGAAGTACAAAATGGATAATTTTGATTACATTAAATTGAAAAGTTTTTGCACAAACAAACCCAATGCAACCAAGATTAGGAGGGAAGCAGAAAACTGGGAAAGAATTTTCTCAACTAGTATCTGTGATAAAGGCCTCATTTCTAAAATATATAGAGAACTGTGTCAAATGTACAAGAATACAAGTCATTCCCAATTGATAAATGGTTAAAGGATATGAATGGGCAATTTTCAGAGGAAGAAATTAAAGCTATCTATAATCATATGAAAAAAATGCTCTAAATCACTATTGATTAAAGAGATGCAAATCAAAACAACTCTGAGGTACCACATCACACCTATCAGATTGGCTAACATGACAGAATAGGAAGATGATAAATGTTGGCGATGTGGGAGAGTTGGAAAACTAATTCATTGTTGGTGGAGCTGCGAGCTGATGCAACCATTCTGGAGAGCAATTTAGAACTATGCCCAAAGGGCTACAAAAATGTGCATACCCTTTGACCCAGCAACATTGCTTCTGGGACTGCATCCCAAAGAGATCATAGAAATGGGAAAGGGTCCCACATGTACAAAAATATCTATAGCAGCTCTCTTTGTAGTGGTCAAAAACTGTAAATCAAGGGGATGCCCATCAATTGGGGAATAACTAAACAAGTTGTGGTATATGAATGTAATGGAATACTACTGTGCTATAAGAAATGATGAACAGGAAGACTTCAGAGAGGCCTGGAGAGACTTATATGAACTGATGCTGAGTGAAAGAAGCAGAACCAGGAGAACTTTGTACACAGCAACAACCACAGCGTGTGAGGAATTTTTCTCGTAGACTTAATACTTCATTGCAATTCAAGGACTTAAAAAATTTCCAATGGACTCTTGAGGCAAAACGCCTTCCACATCCAGAGAAAGAACTGTGGAACTGGGTCACAGAAGGTAGCAGACCATTTTCTTTTGTATCATGTTTTGTTTTATGGTTTCTCCCATTCATTTTAATTCTTCTATGTATTTAATAGGAAGGTACGTGTAGAACCTATATAAGATTGTACACTGTCTCAGGGAGGAAGTGGGGAGAGAGGGGGAAATGAGGGAGAAAGAGGGAAAAAAATCTAAGATATATGGAAGTGATTGTCGAACACTGAAAACATAAAATAATTTAATTAAAAAAAAAGAGAGGGACAATAGAACATAGAATGTTAGAACTGGGAGGGATAATACAACAAAGAATGTTGGAAAAAGAAAAGACCTTGAAACATATCTTTTCAGAGTTGCAGGGGCCCTTTAAGCATCCATTGTCAAAGCAGGATACAGAATGTCGGAGCTTCAAGGGGCCTTAGGACATAGAAGACCCTCCAGCATCTCTATATCTACACTGTTGCCTATGTTCCAAGTGTACACTAGTCTCCCTCCTACAAGGGAAAGCCTGTACAGACTCCAGATTCACCCTGCCCCTCAAATAAACAAATGGGAATTTCAATGGGGAAAAAGGGTCTGATATAGCAGAGGCAAAATGACCTGTGTCAGGAAATTGGAGGGGAGGAGAAATAAAGGAGGAGGAGGAGGAGGAGGAGGAGGAGGAGGAGGAGGAGGAGGAGGAGGAGGAGGAGGAGGAAAAGGACAGCTGTACCCTTGGACCTTCCTATGATCTTCCTAAAGAAAAAAGAGCTGGATCATTTGAGAAGGAAACAGCTGCTTGTTCTCCAAAGAAGGATCCAGTAAAGCCTGAGATATCATCAGTGGAGGTCATTAGTAGGGTTGGAAGAAGAGTAGGAATGGTTGATGATGCCCTGTTGGGGATACTGAAGCTGCATTTTATCAACCTAACAGCAAGCGTGTGGTCTGTTGTTTTCCTGGGGCATATACCCAAGAGATAACCTGTAAAGGTGAATGATTCCTACTCACCTTCAGTGATTCACATGGGCACAAAGTCATATGATACTACAAAAAGAACCTAAAAACTAAGTATGGATAAAAACTACAAAGTCTTGGGCAACAAACTAAAGACCAGGCAGGTACCAGTTATTTTTCCTCACTGTCGGCCACTGAAGATAAGGGATGCAAGAGAGAAAAACTGATTTGGCAAGGGAACAGAGGGCTAAGGAGACACCATAAGGGAACGTGAGTTGGATTTCTGAACAATAGCTTAAAATATATAGAAACATGAATGCAGAGACAGGGATGGAGTGCATCTAACAAGGGCTGGCAAATGTTTTTAAGAGTTGTCTTACAAATCTAATTTTTAAAAAGGCTTAAAATAAAAAGAACAAGGGAGGGAGAAAACGACTTCGGTGTATCCATTGTCAAGATATTAGAGACACCCTGTTTACCAGAGTAAAGGCCCAGCAAGTAAGCTGTACCCCGAGCCTGGCATCACAATGATCGTTCACCTTCTGGATGATCTCAGCCACAGCAAAATGCCAGGATTGTTTCATATAGTTTTTGTACAGCTTTGAGCAGCACCAGGTGTACTCTGAGCTCGGACAAGCATCTGCTGGATCCACATTCTGATCATGGAGCCCTACTAGGAATCAAACTTGTCTTATCTTGGCTGTCATCCCTCACTGTCAGGGCTACAGCTCACTGAAACAGTGATAACTATTGAGATCTCCCCACACTAAAGCAGGTCCCCCCCAGCACATGTGTCTCATTTACCAACTTGCCTGCAAGCCATTTCCCTCACTTTGAAATTAAACTTGATTTCTGACTCTCCTGTCTCTAGCCTGTTCTGTTCAACTCTAGCCATCCACAGTTCAGAGGCCAGTTTGGTCCAGTTGACACCACAGAGCTGGATACCATAGAGAGTAATACGATGAGGGAAGGATGGCGGAAGTTGTTACAACTACAATTACAAGATAAGTCTGACCAGGAGGGATGGGAAACTCCACAGTATGAAATTTAGAAGACAATAACAGGAAACAATTCTGATGAGGACAAAAGTAGACATTTCTGAAGGATCTGCTATGGATGCATAGCAAACTCACCAACCAATTCAGATGTGTCTAATAATAATAACAGCTATCATTCCTGTAGCCCTTCAAGGCCAGCAAAGTATTTTCCACATTATTATTTCACTTGATCCTCACAACTCTGGGAGGTGTTATTATTATCCTCACTTTTTCAGATGAGGTAACTGAGGCAGAGGCTAAGTGACTTGCCCAGGGTCACAGCTATTAAATGTCTGAATCAGGTGTTCCTAATTCCAGGTCCAGCACTCTATCCACTGAGTCACCCTAGCTACCAGAAAACCCTAGAAAGGCCTGGCGTCATGGGGTATCCATCCTATAATCAAGTGCTAGAAAAATGTCATAACTGCTAAAGCTCAGAACAAATTACGGTTGGAAAGGACAATTAAGGTCAGAAAGGGTATTTTTTTAAAAAGCTTCATGGGGAAAGAGGTTCAAATCAGGAATAAGACCATTGCATGGGGTGGATGAGATGATAATGGACAACATGAGAAGGCCAAGGCATTCAATTCTCCTTTTCCTGTCTCTGTGTCGATGCGAATCACTTTTGGACTGGAAGTCACCAAACAAAAGTGATTCACAGAGAACTGATACCCAAGATGAGGAGATGATGAGACCCCACTCTGCATCCTTGAGGAATTAAGTCATCTAGCAAGACATCCTTGCACCCTCAAGCAAGTGGCAGGTGTGACAGCTGAGTCACTGACTAGGATATGTGAAAGGTTGTGGAAAATGGAGAATTTACTACAGGAGTAAAGAAAGACAAATGTTCGGATTTTTTAAAAAATCAAATATTGGGAAATGAACAGTCTGCTCAAAATAGAGCCATGAGCATGACTTTGATCTCAGGGAACATTAAAGAATAGATCCATTAAAGTCAGGTCAGCAAGAGTGTGTTAAGCACTGACTATGTGCCAGGTACCGTTCAAAGTCCTGGACACAAAGCAAAGCAAAAAATAATCCCCACTCTTGGGGGGGCTCACTGCCTGCTGGGAAAGACAACATGACAAATGGTTAGATGGGGTAAACTGGAGATAAGAGCAGAAAAAAGGCAGCAGTCTTAGGGGAGATCTCAAATGGCTCCTTGTAGGAGATGGGATCTGAAAGGGGACCCAATGGCAAGGATGATTAGGTGACATCTTGAAAAGGAAACTGTCAATGTGTGATCCCATCAGGAACATGTCATAACAAACTAACCTTATTTCCTTTTTCACAGGATTATTAACCTGCCAGATCAGGGAAATGATGGCACTGATTCAATAAAGTATCTCATACTCTTCTTGTGGAAAAGACAGAGATGAAAAAATGACTGGCTCAAGGTCAGCCTGGTCAGACTGCATCCAGAGGCTTGTGTTTGCAGGAACGCCTGAAGGGTGGAAACCTGGAGAGCTTCCTAGAAGGGTTTCAAGATGGGGGCATAGACCTAAGTAGGCAGATGGGTAGCCCAGAGAAGGCTCAGAGAGCCCCTGAGAGATGCTCCTGAAAGGCAGTCACATGGAAGGTAGACTACTCTTGTCCAGTTTGGCCTTGACTAGCCCAAAGTCCATCTGAAATGAGAATTCTCTCCCTTGATACTGTTTCTCACAATTGATTTTTCAGGCTCACCAGCAGTTGCCTCGACTTCTCCTGGTTGCCCCTGCACACATCCCACAATCATTTCCTGGTTTACAGAAACTAGTTTGTTCCTTAGATTCTTGAAGTTGAGCAAAGGTCAAGGGTGGCCTCCGGTGAGATAGGCTGGGGCCCTGCCAGCCCCCAATCCATGCTGCTCCACACGACCCATTGGCCCGGCTGTCTCCCTATGGCAGATGTTATCATAGGGACTCTTTCAGAGATGTCTCAACCATATGGTGGCTGTTTGGTATTGACAACCCAGAAGGAAAGTCAATTATTGGCCCACGTCCACAATCAACACAGAGTCATGAGTCACCCTTTGCCAGGGCTCCCTTTTTCCCAGTTTCAGTCTCTTCACAAAAGGGTCACTTGATAATGCACTTCCGAGTGTGTGTGTGTACACGTGCAGTGACCAGATGCATCTCTGAAGCCAAGAGGAAGCCGACAGACTATAGCAGGAAGGGCTGAAGTTAAGACACAAAAAACAATCACAAAGCAGTAGGGTGCAGGGTGCAGGAGAAATGCTGGCTCTGAATATTGGCTGAAATATTCAGTGTGGATAAGTTACTAGACCTTTTCAACTCAGGCTCTTCCTCTGTAAAATGAGGATTAGGATTCTTATAGGATGTATGCTGTAGGGCTGCTGTAAGGGTAGTAGCTGTGATTGTTAAATAAACGTGAGTTAGATGGCTTAACTGCTATCTGCCTGAGTTTCCTCATCTGTACAACAGGGACAATAACAGCACCAGGGGTGTTGTGAAGATCAGATGAGGACATATTGGTAAAACTCTGATATAAATACTAGCTACTAATAGCACAGCATGGTGGCTAGAGAGTTGTCTTTCAAATCAGGAAGAGCTGGATTCAAGTCCTGCCTCTGATACAGACTGGTAACCCTCAGAAAATCCCTTCACCTTTTGGTGCACTGGACAGATCTCTAAGACCACAAGCAACAGAGATGGTGCCGACTTGCATCGGGAGAGGAAAGGCCTCATCTGAGAGGTCCCTGGACCAGTGAGAGCACAGGTGTAGGCCCTCTGCTTATTCAATAAAGTCACCCCCCTACCTGAAAGGAGTGAGGATGGATGGAGAAGCTCACCAAAGGAATCCTGGAATTCTGCATCCAACGCATTGGTTCTGCCCCCAAAGACAGGTGCACACACTAATAAATGTCAGGATGAACAAAAACATAATTCAAAGACTTATTCAAAGATTAGGCACCTACTCTAGGCAAGGCAACTCAACTCCAGGGAACCTAAACCATTTCTAAATCTGGAAAAGAGCTGTATAATTCTTCCAATCCAGACCCAAGCCCAAGCCTGAAGCTGACCCACACATCTCTCCATGTTCCCTGAGCCTAGGAGCCCTATTCTGAGAGGATTCAGGAACGTGTGGCAAACACATCTCTGACGTTCTGTATGCAGTGTCAATACTATGGAAGGATTTTCACTCAAAGAATTAAAAGGGAGACACCAGTATACACTTTCTGTCCAATATGCTTTCCAAGGAAAAAGTCAACATTCCTATATTTTAAACCACATGGTTTATTATCACACTCTTAAAAAAGGCAAATTGCATTTACATAATCACTCAAGGAGTCTCTTGTAGTCCAGTCATGATTTGCTAAAATAGATTTTTCTCAACCAACTTGTTTAGAGAGAGATTTCATTATCCACCTTCTATCTATCTCTGAAGTCTAACAGCCAGGCATTCAAATAAAGCATGAGGTCTGGCTGCTTCAGGCCACAAGCTCATTAGATGCCCCAGCATGGGGGCTTCAGAGACCAAGGCTGAAGGTGTTCAAGGGAGAGCTGAAACATTCAGATAAGTACAATCAGGGAAGAGGGGGGGCATTGGTGGGTTCCTGCAGACTTACCCCTGGCATACAGTAAAGAGAAGACAGATGGGTGAGTTCTGAGAGCACAAGGGCTATCTAAACACTGGGGGACATCACCAAGCACGGCAGTAATTGAGTCTCAGTTACCTGCGGGGTGGTGGAAGAAGGGAGAGAGGCATCATTGGCCCAACAGGAGAAAGGAGTTGAGAGGCCTCCTTGGCAAGTCCACAATAAGCCCCATCACCCTCCTGGCCTAGTTTTGTGATCACAAACATGGTGCTTCGAGGGTCCTGGGGCGCCACTGATGCTTTCAGACAGTGGCACTTGTTATGGATAATGATGCCGGGCCCATCCCCTGTTGTTCTTCATGCCCTCCTTCTGAATGGAATGGCACTTGGAGAAGGCTGATGGCGGCTGGGTCTCCCCCTCACCCAAATTCAAAGAGGCCTTTGAAAAGAAGGAAGCGGCTAGCCTTCGGTGGGCCTGGAGCTGCTCCCCGGGGTCTGGGCAACTACGAAGGTCACTTTTTGTAAGTCTGCACCAGCGTGTTGACTGGTAGCGAGCAGCTCTTGACCTGAGCTCGAATTTCAGGTCGGTGCTTTAATGTAAAGACCAGGGCTCTCACTGTCCGCCGATAGGGTCCATTAATGAGACGGGAGCAGAGATGAAAAGCTTCACGCTCAATATTTTCAACCAGTGGGTGATCCATCTAAAAAAAACAGCAAAATTATCAAATGAGGGCCTTCCGTTTCATAAGGATTAGAAGCAGTAGAGACGAGAGCTTGGGGGCTCAGAGGCCTTCATTAATCAACTTAAATTCAAGGAAATCTACTTCCTGTCACAAGAGAAACAGGAAGAGCAAATTAATTCCACCCTGGCAATTAAGGAACAAGGCCATGTGCTATGTGACAGAGACCTCATTCACAACCCCAGCTGGGTGGTAATATTTGCCATTATAACAGGAAACTTGCCTGAACTAAGTAACTGGTCCTACGGCCTGTAACTAACTCTGCAAGCTCAGGAAACCACTAGGATAATACTGGATATTCTAATCAGGACATCAGTGTCATTAGGCCACAGGACCTCTGGGGGGGAGGGGGATGTTGAAATACATCAGTGTTGATCTGGGAGGCCTGAGGGTACAGAGCGCCCACAAAAGCCCTGACCGAGAATCCCCTCCCCATCAGCCAAAGGGGTCAACTAGCCTTTACTGGAGGGCCCTGAGGAGGGGTCCACCTCTGATGTTAACCATCACCCCATGTCTAGCGTCCTCTCAAATGTGCAGTGATTCCTCACAAGACGCCTGAGTGAGAGATACTCCAAGCATTAGCACCGCTATATTTCAGGTGGGGAAATCGAGGATCGAAGGGTGACTTCCCCAAGGAGCCAGAGTTCAGTCCCTCCACACTGTGGTCCTCTCCTGTGCAGGGAGTCCCTGCCCTGGACCTCCACGTTCCCTGCAGCTGATCTGGGCTGTTAGAAGGGAGGCTTCTGGAGGGCAGGGGCTGGCTTTCTGGCACAGGAGGCCTAGTTCATCACAAGCACTTACATACACGCTCTATCTGTCTGCTTATAAATATTTAACTGACATTTAAGCTAAGTATCAGACCCTGTGCTAAGCCCTGGAAAACTGCAAAGTCCAAAGACAATCTTTTCCCTCAAGGAGCATATAACCTAACGGGGGAAAGGATGTGTTAGCAACTATGAACAAACAACCTGGAGACAGGGTAAACACATGATAATCAATAGGGGGAAGGGATTGGGAAGGCTTCCTGTCAAAGAGATGGGGCTTGAAGGAAGCCAGAAGGCAGAGATGAACCTCAGGCAGTGGAGGACACTCAGTGAAAATGCCTGGAGTCAGGAGACTAGGGGGTCATGTATGAGGCTCTCTCTTCCCCTTCCCTCTGTCTCTCTATGTCTCATCCTATACCCTTCCTCCCTTTCCTCTTTTCTCCTCATCTTTCATCCATTATCCACCCATCATCTACCTATTCATCCATCCATCCATCCATCCATCCATCCATCCATCCATTTGTTGGACTGAGCCATTCAATCCTGACCTCAGGTTTGGTGTTCTTTCCAGAACTTCACATGGACATCTCCCTCCCTCTGGGCCCACTTTGTTTTGAGTTGGGGTTTTTTGGGGGGGAGGGGAACGAGGAAAGCAGTGCCACTTTTCATCATACCAGGCCACAGTCTGTCATTCTATAAGATCTTCCTGTTGCTTCAAGCTCTGCCCTCAGGGTGGGAATGTCCCCTTGATAAAGAGGGTCAGGAAGATATTGGAGCAGAACACAGGGAATTAAGCCTATTTTGTACACCAAATTGCCATGATATAATCTTTCAGATAAACATGATTTACTATTTAATATATTAAAGGGGAAAAAGCATCATCACCATAGAAAACTGTTCACAGCATCTATGTTCTCACTGCAGGGAACACCTGGGTTTTCAGAAAATTCTGCTGTGCATGTTTATGTAAATAAGAACCTTTTGGTCCTAAAACTCAGTCTACCTTAGAAACATTAGGTCTACTTGCCACCAGTGCAACGCAGCATCCTCACATGCCAACCGCTGCTAAATCAATGCCCCATCCCTTCCCAACCACTGCAGAAGCCAGCTTGGCTGGGGCAGGAGAAGTCTGGAGACTCAGGTACAGCCAGCATGGCTCTTGCTTGGTCTGGCCTTGCCCTCTGTCCTCCCTGAGGGGTTAAGATCCTCTGTGGTTGGGCCAGGACTGGGGCTGCCCAAAAGCTGGCTTTCCTTGACTATGATTGATCCTAAGTCTGGACTGCAGATCTTGATCTGATTCTCCAGATGTGATGTTCCAGACCTGGGCCAGACTTCCTCTGGCTGTTTTAAACCAACCCCCCTGTTCTGACGTCTGGACCAGCTGAAAAGGGTAGCCCCAGCACTAAAGGATGGCAGAGGAAGGGCACTGCTCACTCAGCCTGGCGCTCACACAGCAGGGTCACTAGAAAATACCTTTTCAGAGGTTCATACGACCCATCCAGCAGGACTGAGCTCAAGCCCTGGAGGACACTTAGTCATGTGTCCCATGAGCACAACAGGGATAACGATTCTGGAGATTCTGGAGCTGCCTCCTTCCCCAGGAAGGCAGAAAAAAGTGCACTCACAAAGCAGAAGGAGCACTCACTGGTCACCAAGAAAGAGGCATATGTGCGTGTGTGTGCGTGTGTGCACATGTGCTGGGATTACATGTAAACTGTGGCTCACATGAGGCAGGAGCTCGCAGTAACAGGACTCTGCTCCGACTTGACCTCCACTCAGTTTCAAAGGACGGTGAGCCAAACATGTACAGGAAAAGTCTTGGAAATTTATCAGGTAAATGAATGCAGAAAATAGGAGTGCTTTGTAAACAACAAAATCTAGACGCATCAGAATGCTCCAGTCCAGCCCCTCCTCCCTGCCAAGTGTGCAGTGCTCACACAGTCCTCAGCACACTCACCCCACTTCTCCAGGCCTTTTCCTTCACACTCAGTGTGTCTACACTTCTGTCTGGGACCTTTAAAAGGACTTTGCACAATACCCGGTACATGGTCAGCACTCAGTAAATATGTTTTCATTGATGGAAGGCATTCAAACCCACTGTTCTTTCTCCTATTTAATCCTTGGCCCCACTCACTGTTGATTTGTACAGATCTGCCACAGATATACGCACTAATGGGCAAGCTCCATAGGCTGCACGTCTAATTACGTGTCACAAATCGAACAATGGCAACTTTTCATCCATCTGCTCTTCACTATGTGGATAGTCAGACCAAATGTATTGTCTCTAGCACATATCTCCTCTAGACACACTCAGTCTAAGCCAAATGTAGTTAGGTGGCACCAAAGATAGAGCACTGGGCCTGGTGTCAGGAAAACTCTTCTTTCTGAGTTCAAATCCAGCCTCAGACACTTCCTAGCTGTGTGACCCTGGGCAAGTTACTGAACCCCGTTTACCTCCGTTTCCTCATCTGTCAAATGAGCTGGAGAAGGAAATGGCAAAACCCTCCAGAATCTTTACCAAACAACCAAATAATAACCCTTTGCTCTTTTTTTAAAGTATCATTCCTGCCCCTATCTAAGTAGGTCTGTGACTGTGATATTAAAGCCCGAGTGTAGTGGCTCGCTGTCATATCTCACCTGGCTCCACTCCTGATTCTCTGGACTTTTACCCTCCCCATGCTTCACACAGATATCTACACACATGTATACAATATACATACACAAACACATGCACACACACACACACTTTAGCTTTCTTTTGCATGTTGTCTTCTCCCATTAGAATATAAATCCCATGAGAGTTTGAGTTGCTCCAATAATATTCCATGTTTTTCTCATTCTTTTTCTCTAGTTACTAATTCTAATTCCTCTTCTGAAAAGCCAGAGACCTGAACATACACAGATATCTGACACACCAGTAATGAGTCTTATCGTGTCTATTAAAATATAATCAGCTTCACTTTTTTGCAACGTTATTTGTTAGTTACCAGTTCTTTTCTTAAAGAAAGTATTCAGGATATACAAGTGGAAGGCTTCTTGGTGTCTGCAAGTGTTTGACCTTTCCTTCTTCCTGATTAATGTTTTCTCATGTATTCTGTGCCACCTTCAATTCTGCAGTGAAATCAGTGCATGCTGATTTAATTTGGAGAATCTTATCTGGTTCTTCACTCTCTACCTCTCCATACTGTGTGCTGATGTTGAACCGTACATTCCAGTTAGTGATCTTTCTGCAAATGTTTACCGCACGTACTGCAACATGAGGTGATCAAATGTCCACTGCAGTGTTTCTTGTTGCCTTTGAGGGAAAGATAAAAGCCAGTCCTCCAACACCTTCCTCATCAAGGATGATCTACCTGTGAACCATCATTCCCCTACAACTTCCTTCTTCATTTCGGTTTTGACCGTTTTTAGAATGTTAAGATTGATACAATTTGGCTCCTGCCAGGGAACGTCCACCTTCCAGGCGTGTGGACAAGGCTCAGCTAAATTCAAGTGAGGGCTTGGAGATAATCGAAATACCTTGGCTCACAAGCCCATTTGTCCGCCTCTATCGGCTCGGACTCCATCACTGCCAAAGCAGAAGTGGGCTCCGCAGGACTGGGCATCTTCTGCTGTATGTCTGTGGGTGCACAAGTGACTATGGCCAAAAAAATGTATTGCCATGTCACCAGCCTCTTGGTACTGACAGGCCTGTTTGTATTTGGCTAGGCTGGTCCGTAGAAAGAAGACCCATCCCTGGAGTCTTTCCAGAACGGTCAAACCTGACAGAGCTTTTAGAACTCAAAGTCACCTCCCTGCCACAAGGGCCATCAGAGGACTTGGTGTAAGCTGTTTTTACATGATAAATTTGAGAATTTGGGCTACAAAGATGAAAATATATACACCCTATATATATAATAGGAATATTATAAAACTATATGAATGAAAATATATATACAAGTTGAAAATAAAAACGTGTGTGTCTGTGTACAGTGCGGTACAGTGAAATAAGAAGCAAGAGACTGGGGTTTTTATGCCCAGCTTAGCCATTAACTCCTTGGCAGGCAAGTCTTTGCCTCAGTTTCTTCCTATATAAAATGAGGGAGTTAGACAGGATGACCTCTAGGGTCCCTTCTTGCTTGAAACCATATGTCTATGAAATATGGAATACCTACTACACCAACCCTTGGCCAAAATATGAAAATGAAACATTATAATTCTAAATCATGAGGTCCATCTATTTGTGACTAGCACTGTGCTGACCGCATCAAGCTCATCAATCCCACATCTTGGAAGATTTCAAATACCACCCAAAAGAGTTTAGCTGAACTATCCACATAAGGCTAAACCTGCGGACAAAGAATGCTTACTGTCCATTTGGTAAGGAGCTGCAACTGGCCAACTCATAGCCGTTATCCATCAGGAAGCTCTGTGTTTGTCTTGACAGACATTGCCAATGGGGGATAAGCTGGGCCCAACATTAAACATGAGGAGGAGGGAGAAAATGAGCTAGACTGCCTTTGGGAATTGGAATTTTCTTTAATGACAGCATCACAGATTTTGTAACCGGATAGAGCCTCAGAGGTCATTTGTTATTAACCGGCTCACGTTGCAGAGGAAGAGCTGAAAAACCAGGAAGTTAAATGACACGCCCACGGTCATGCAGAATCTGGGATCTGAAGCTGGGCCCTCAGACTCCAAATCTCATACTTTCCCCACTGCATGACTCTGCCTCATACTCCCAGCAGCTCCTTGAACACTGGTCATCTTTTTAGTACATAAGCACTGAATGGCAAAAAGTCAAAAGAAAGGCAGGAACAGATGGGCACTTGAGGGAGCAAGCAGGCCAGGACACATCGCAAACAGGGACTGCTGAGGAGACTAGCTGGCTAAGAAAACCACCGTCACACCTGAATGACCCAAGGTAAGGACACCCTGCGACCAACGTACAGAGATGAGGACAAGAGTCACCTGAGGATGGACGGGGCTCCAGCTGCATCAGTGAGAACACAAATCCACCCCAATATCCAAGTGATGCTTTCTACAACAAGATGGCGTGTCCTGGAGCTGGGGGACACAGCTGATTCTCAGGCCTTAGTGTGCTCACAAAAAGCAAATCCAAACAAGCTCCTACAAGGAGGGAAAGAGCAATCTCCTGAGAAGCAGGAAACTCAAACTCAAGCCTCTCCTTGGCTACTGCAAGGCCTGAGTCCTCTGGAAAGCCACCGCTGAGAGCCTCAGTCTTCATTCAATTCAATTTAATTCAACAACCATTCATTAAGAAACTACTATGGACCCCAAAGACACACCTATATAAACAGGGGTAGGCAGGGAAGGGGCAAAGGGGATAACATGAGAGGACCGGAGCAGATGATTTCTTAAGCACCTGCCAGCTAACATACATCTTCTGACACCCTCTCTTCTAAGGGACCCTCTAATGTTACACTTCTCCCAAAGTGGATTTCCCATCATTCGGGACCATGTTTATGAGGAGGCTGGTCCAAGTTAAGGGTGCAGTGTGTGGCTATGGAACAAAGCAGAGCTGGCAGGCCCATGTGGGGACTGTCCCTCTGACCCTGTTCTCATTAGCACATTCGCTAACCAGCCACGCTGTTTCTTAACGCTGACGATACAGGCTCACATTTAGAACCACATTTATTCTTTTTTTTTTTTAAATGATCACAGAAGCGAGGTGGGAAGGCGAGTGGATAATGAGGAAGGGGAGGTAAGAGAATGACCCGGCAGGAGACTTTCATATGAGGGAAGATCTAATAGATGCAAGAGAATAAAGAAGAGAAAATAAAGAAAGAGAAAGCCAGGACAGTTAAGATGGGTTTTCTATTCATCTCTTCCATAATTCTGAGAACAAGGAAGCAGTCACTGACATGGAAAAGGAACAAATTTATATTAATAAGGGATGGACTTTTTTGGTCCAATGTATATGAACCTGTGGCAATCACAGCGATAGAATCTGCTGAGATGAGCAATGTAGAAACGCTCCTCACGACATGAAGAAACAGCATCTGAGAGAACACTGAGCCAAAGCACAAGAGAAAGGCCTCGCAGGCCTTGGCTGAGAACTGAGCCCTGGGGTGGAGGGTGGAGTCCTGCCTGATCAATGACCTTTATGGAGATCTGGCATCTGATTCAAATGGATTCCACACTGGCTCCTGTCCCAGGCACACCGATTCATGCCAATGTAGGAACGCTGCAGATGACAAGAGATGCTTTGAGCTGCTCAGCATTACTCTATCTAAAGTGTTTGTGTCTACATTCCATGACATGAAACCGATGAAAAGACAATCAGATGCTCTTTAGGCAAGGGAAACAGTCTGCTCTGCTTCTCACTGACGATCAGCCGAAGATTCAGTCTTTCATTTTTTTTAATTTGTGCTTTGGAAATGAACCCCTTCAGTCCCGCTGAATGTGATCTCTTTCCCTGATGAAACTGGAAAGTGAACGAATGTATCACTTTTTTAACTTTGCTTTGGAACACTTGAGCGCCAAACAGTTGATGTGCCATTTAAAGGATAATTATTATGGAGTTTAATATAGCAGGCAAACTGCTCATTAATCCTTACAGCAAGGCTTCGTTATAATCATTTACTTAAAAAGATACCACAGGGAGCTGATATTTACCACCACATTAACTATATATTATTCACCCCTACTGTACATTTCTCTAATCAATTTTGATTTATTGCAAAAAAACACTTTGTTTAAAATACCAAACAAGTCTTGTCAGCTAATCGATATCCCGGAAAATTAGACAGACACCAAACCTCCAAGTCATTCTGTTTTCCTTTTACATGTGTCCCTATTTAAAAAGATATCTTATGGAACACTTAGCCTATAATGAATACTCAAGAGAACCACGGAGCTTTTGAGCTGGAAAGGCCTTGTGGAGTGTCAACTCCTAAACCCTCATGCTCAAGGTCACTGAGGACATGTCATGGGGGCAGAGCTGGAAGCTCTAGGCAGGGTCTAGGTTTCTCTTAGTCATGCCCCTGCCGACATGTGAAAACACACCAACAGCTGCCATTGCGGTGAACCTCACAGAATCTACCCCAAAGTCATCACAGACTCTTCAGCAGGAAAGGGGCCACACCTCATTCTGCATCGCTCTTACAAGCGGGTAAGAAGGGGCCTGTCCTGGTCCACAGGAAGGGGCAGCAGCAAAGGCAGGCCCAGGTCCCAGATTCCAGATCCAAGGCTTTCCTCTGACAAAGGAGGAATGAGTCAGAGGCATTAAAACATCACTTGCAGGACACTCAGGGAATTCAGGCTTCCTGAAGCAAAATTATGAACAAACACAGATCTTCATCTTCATGCTACACCATGCTAGTTACAGGCTCCTTAACCTACCATTTGCCTTATAGATGTATGGACGGGTGTTAGTTTGGCCCAAGTGGCCTCCAATTGGACATGATCTCCCCTCTCTATTAGACAGTTAGCATCCAATCCTGTATTTCCAGAATTAATTGGGCCATGGAACACCTGTGTGGGTAAGCTGGGGAAGGCTTAGACAGCAGGATGGAATCGCCTTGGGACCAAGGTAAAATTTACAGGATATTAGGTCTATTTTCATGTCCCAAACTGCTGCACCTAATGACATGGCACTTCCTACTTAATATCTGGAGCCATGAATATTATCATTGGACTATTCTCCCAGAACCCCAATTTCCATTACACAGACCACCTGGGATCTACAGAACACAATTTAGAAACAGTGAATGATTCTGTACTTGGTAACTGAGCCTTTCTTGAAGGCCTGTTTCAGGGTCCTGGCTACAAATTTATGAAACTGCCTATAAACCCCAAAGTCAAGACAAAGATCCACTGAGCAAGGGCTGAGGGGCAGGGATGCTCCAAGGTACCCGCTCACTGTGCAGCAGCTGTGCAGCTGCCCAGGGACAGGCCTGGCTGAGGCCTGCTGCCAAGAACATTACCTCTAGTTCCAGTGCTTCCGACAGTAGCTTTTGGGCATTTCTCCTGAACTTCTCAGTTTGGGGGTCACTGCGGACTTCAATGGAAGGTTTATCCGAATGCTTCTCAATGAACGTCTTCCACTCAGTGTAAACTTCGTTGGCAAGACTAGCCACCTCTCCATCTGAATGTTTGCGCATCTTGTTCACAGTGTGACCTAGACAAGATGAGAGAAGTCCAAGAAATAGGGCTCTTCCTGTTTTCCTGTCAAGCCCCAAATCAGGTCAACTTCAGCTCCTGCTTTCTACATGATAGGAGAATGTCAGAGGTGGAAGAAGCTACCTGGACACCATCCATGCCACCATTCTGTAGGTGTGGAGAGCTCCAAGGCAACTTGACCAAGGTTAAATGCCCAATCTACTTGGCACATTTCACCCTGGACCCATTTTACAAAGAGCAATCGCCACTGTAGGGAATCAAACAGCAACAAAAGAGCACAAGTGCCAGCGGGCTTCAACATTTCTTGGACAATTCCATGCACACGTTCTGACACTCAAGGACTGGTCTCCTCTACCAAAGAGAAGCACCACATCTGAAAACAAAGAACCTGGGGCTCTTTTCCCAGCTGCAGCTGGGAGTGAATGTCTTGTGCAACCAAATCGTTGGCCCCAGGCACTGTACCGGCAGGAAGAAGGTCCCTCCCCCTTGGGGATCTGAAGCCCTGAAAATCAGGCTGGGGGCTTTTAGGCTACGTTCCAGGTGCAGACAATGGAGTCCCTGGAGCCAGGATTCCAAGGGGGTGTCGCTGCTAAATCAGCAGAGAAGTCCTGAGGAGTCAGGGTGCTGGGAAACAAGCCCAGAACTTGGTGAAACTGATGCTCTAGGAACCTAATCCGCTTCCCCTCCCCAGTGACAGAAGCAGCACATGAGAGGATGATGCCTCCAGGAACTGGGAAGACTATCTGCATGTCTGTTCTTGCTAGAGCTTTGAAATAAATATGCAGATATTCCCTTGCAAAAAAGGTGGGGGGCTTTGCTGCTTCCTATCTGGGTGGACTGGAGCAGACCCCTTTTCTAGGGATTAACCCTTGTTAGGAGGGGAAAGATAGTGCAGACATTCTATACCATCCCCAATGATCACATTTCAAGTCTTTGTGGAAAGTATTGCTAACCTTAAGACGTGTCCAACAGGCTGCTTTCACAGTCCAGGTGTCAACACCAAAGTGCACCTAACCTAACAATGAGGGACGAGCTGAAGTCTGCCAGGAAGAGAGCAGCCTCTAGCATCTAGACAGGCTAAAACAATGGGCCAAAGTGAATCAAAGGAGAGATTTTCCTTAAGAGTGAGGAGAGAGAATCTGTTATTTCATCAGTGTAGAAATGTCCTCTATCAATGCTCAGTAGCAGCTACGGTGCATCTTAAGAACCTTGGGGAATGTCCTTGGACACTGAGAAGCTATGACTTGACCAGAGTCAGTCATATAGCCAGCATGAGTCAAAGGCAGGACTCGAACCCAGCTCTTACTAACTCTGAGTCTAGCTCTCCATTGAAAAGGCCATGCTGAAATGGAACAGGAATAAATGTAAATTCATGCACTTGGGCTCAAAATGTCAATTGCCTAAGCATAAGGTGTGACTAGACAAGAGTCTGTTTTGAAAAAATGGGGGGAGGGAAGAACTCTTTAACTGGGGAGTGACTGAAGAAATTACGGTAATGAATGTAAAGGAATCCTGTGGTGCCAGATTAAAGGATGAAAGGGATGGTTTCAGAAAAACCTGGCAAGATCCATATGAGGGAGGTGAGGTTAGTACAATTCATACTATACCGACAATATTGTAATAAAAAAAACAACTGGGTTGGTGCAGTGCAGAGTGCTCAGCCTGCAGTCAGGAAGACCTGAGTTCAAATCCAGCCTCAGACACTTCCTAGCTGTGTGACCCTGGGCAAGTCATTTAATCTTGTCTGCCTCAGTTTCCTCATCTGTAAAATGAATTGGAGAAGGAAATGGCAAACTAGTCCAGGATCTCTGCTGTGGAAACTCCAAATGGGTCACCAAGAATCGGACACGGCTGAAAATGACCAAACCACAAGATGAAACAATAACTATGGTGAACACAAGAGCCAACCCTGGCGCCGGAGGACCGAGGAGGAAGGACAGAGAAGGGCAGGACTAACCACGCTTTAGCGTCTCGTGTCCTTTGTTTTGCTCGACTTGGCGTGTTGGTTACAGAGTCTTGGCTCTCTTCTTTTGCACTGCTTTGTTTTTAGGGGAGGAAAAGGTGAGAGGGAGAAAAAACTACTTACTGATTGACAAATAAGCATTGTACTTAAAAAACAAAAAGATGGCGGGATTTCGGTGAACTGAAAGCGCCATGGGAGCCTGCTGCATTTTGATGCCACAAAGTCCTCAGTGGTACCGAGAGAGGCAGAGAGCAAGGGACAGAACAAGAGGAGCACGGCTTATGGTCAGCTCTGTGGGATAGTACCTGGCATATAGTAGGAGCTTAATAAATGCTTAATGATTTGATTTGTGAGCCCTAAAAAAATGACAACTGTCATGACAAACCTGCCAAAATCTCCCTGCCCAATTGGGCACTCACAAGAGGAAGCAGGGAGGGAAAATTCATTTTCTGTGTCCTTGCACCTGAAAAGAGAGCACTGTTGTTCAGTCATGTCCTCACTCTGTGTGACCCCATTTGGGGTTTTCTTGACAAAGATACTGGACTAGTTTGCCATCTCCTTCTCCAGCTCATTTTATAGATGAGGAAACTGAGGCAGACAGGGTGAAGTGACTTGCCCAAGGTCACACAGCTGGTAAGTGTCTGGGGCCTCCAGGCCTGGCCCTCTGTGCCCCCTAGAGAGTAGGCCCTTAATAAAAGTTTACTCTCTTATTTCCTAATCTCTCTGAGGGGCAGCATTATTCTTCAGTCACTTTGCTTTGAAGCCTTGGAGTCATCTTGTTTTCCTCCCTCTCCTTTCCCACCCTTTTCTGTACCTAGTCACTAAATGTGGGATGGGGGCAGGGTGTACAGGCTGCTCATTCCCTTTTGGTGTCCACCTGATTCACTCAACTTTCATCTGTGTCTCCAAGAAGCTGCAGCACACACGGCGGCCAAACCCTGCTGAACCAGCTTAGCAGACAGGCTAAACCAGGGTTAAATGAGGGCCTCAAGCCCAGAGGGGAGCTGGGGATGTCCAACCCAAGCACACGATGACTTCTCCTGGTGGGATGGGCAGTTGGGAACAACTGGCTCCCACAGCCATGAAGGCGGCTGAAATAGGCACTGGGGAGCACTTAGAGCTTGGTCAGACAGGGAAGACTGCACCCCAGGCCATTGCCAGTCATCTTGACTTTTGTCCTGTCACGGAACTTCAATGACTCAGAAAGTGAGGCTGACAACTGTGTGGCTCCGCCTCACTTCAATTCAATTCCTGCAAAAATCAAAACATCATCCATGATGTCATCAACATGACCTGTGATGTCACTCTTTGAAAAGAGAGGACAACCACCACACCACCTACTCACTGGATCTTGAGGATTCCCCTTTTCCTTTCCTCCCCACCTGCCAGTCTGAGACAGATCCTTCTTACAAGGAATGCAGCCACTCTGTGCCAAGCATTGTGCTTAGGCCCAGGAAGATGAAAATAGTAGCGACCTTTGATCCTTACACTCTCGGAGCTCATAACAGAGCAGCAGGATGTACAAACGTAACAACAACAACCGTGATCTTGGGCAGCGCCTCAGTTTGCAAAGAACAGTCCTGGGAGACAGAGAGATGGGGCAGGTATTATCTCTATTTTACAAATGAGGAAACTGGTTATTTGAAAAGGTGAGCAGATTCAATTGATGGGGGCTCTGCTCCCATTCATTCATCAAGCATTTATCAATGCCTCCTCTATACAAAGAGTCCTACGGGGACACTGAGAAGAAGAAACATGGCAGCCCCTGTCCTCAAAGAGCTTATTGTCTAGGAGAAGATCACGGAATCTCAGCAGGAATAGAGTGCTCAAGGCTCATCTTGGCCACCCTGTCTCTGTACCTACCCTGGAGTCTCCTCTCAACAGCCCTGAAAACTATAACGATGGAAATCTGCATTCCACCGTTGGTTGGTTGGTTGGTTTTTCCTAAAGCTACAGGAGTCATCAACATGTGGGCCAGAAGGACCCAGGGGAAGTATCCAAGTATCATCACTGAAGATTTTCAAAGAGCTGGATGGATGCCTTTGAGTCTCCCCCAAACTCTTTGAGGCTGACATGACAGGACTGTACCCATTTCACAGCTCAGAAAGGCTAAGGGACTGGCCTGTGGCTGCAGAGCTAGTAAGTGTCACAAGTGGGATGTGAACCTAAGACAACAAGATCTCTCTAGAAACAAGAGGAAAGAAAGACCCAAACAGAAGAAAGCAAGCTGCTATGGAGAAGAGGATTGTCTTTGGAAACTAACCCATAAGTGACAATGCAGAGCTGACTCTTCTCAGGTGGAGGCTGCCCTCCCTTGATGGGAGGAGGGGGTCGTGGGGAAAGAGGTTAGCAAAGAGATGACTCAGAATGACAGAACTGCTGAGCCCTCAAGGCTACTGGTCCCCCCACTCCGCAGACAGGACACACCTTAGAATGGTCATCCCTGCTTTGAAAAAGACCTCCAGGAAGGGGGAGCTCACTCACTACCTCCTGATGTAGCCCAACCCACTGGTGGAAACTAATAGAAACCTGCTTCTCTGTAATTCTACCCTTAGCCATATGGACAGCAATACCAAAAACCTACTATGTGACCTAAAGGCTTTTGGATTGGCCAAGATGAGATCTGGGATTGTGGCCTAGCAAAATGAGTTCCATGCAGTGTGTCCAAAGAAGGTCACAAACATGGCTTGGAGGTGTTTCTGTTCAGCTGGGGAGACCTCATTTTTATCTAGGAACCATGTAAGAGCAGACACTTGGGCCTAGGGAGACTCCTGATAGGCCAAGCTGGAGCTAGGGACACATCAAATTCCCTTCCATTGACATCTTATTTCTGGATATGTGTATACCCTCTGGTAATCCCAAGTGTGTGGTCTGGAGCATGTGAAGGAGGGGTGGGAAAGGTGCTGAAATCAGTGCCAGCAACAGGAAAGTTAGTTAGGGACAGGGAGGCAGATTTCTGAAGCCAGGACCCAGAAGGTTCCCAGAAGAAAGGAAGGAAAGGTGGGAGGCCAGGGACCAGAGGCCAAGATGCCCTGGTAGGATCTAAGCAGTATGGAGGTGCCAAAGAGGCCTACAGTCTATGACTGGATCCTGCTTATGAACTGTCCAGCCCACTCTGGACTCTTTGCACCAGGCTGTGTTCCCATGTCCACTTCATGACCAAGCCTAGAAGTCTGCTCTTTCCTAGAGCCCACAGAACAGAGCTAGACAGGGAGCTAGAAGGTGAAGGAGGGTCTTTGAAATTATCCCACAAATGTCTCCAGCCCATAACTGTGCTAATAGAACCTGGAACCCCCAATTCCTCCAAGCCCTAAGAATTCAGCTGCAAGCCAACCTCAGCATGAACCAGGGAAGGTCTGAGCTAAGGACACAGCCTTGCCCAGGTAGGCAGCTTTCCAAGGGCCCTGAGTCCTGGCTGCACGTTGGGGCCTCCTTCTTTTCTTTGAACTGAATTCCCAGACCATCAGACACACCCACATCCATTCAAAATTACATTCCAGAACTAACCCAAATGATTTTTAAGAAATGATCTGAGGTGGTCAACAGGCCTTTCACTCAACACGGCTCTGTGCACCCCCACATGAATCCCGGGGGGCACCCCCTCTCCTGGGCCAAGCCAGCCCCTGCTTTCACCTATGGAGGCTGACTGCCCCCTGGTGGCCAAAATCCAGGACAGCTGCAGAGTACAGTCTCCCTCTAGCCCATGTTTCTCAGCTTTGGTTTCCACAAAGGAGGAGACTCCTTAACCTCTTAACCTCTGTGCAGGGCCCACGTTGGTCCAGCAGCCACAACACCTGGGCTGGATGTTCTCAAACTACAGGGCCTGAAGAGGCCAAGAAGTTTCAGTCAATCCACATGTCAAGCATTAAAATATCAATAAACAGATTTCCCTAAGTACCTTAGTGTGAGTCAGGCCCTGGGGGTTAAAAGTCAAAAAATAAACAGCTGCTAGGAGGACCTGGCAATACCTTAAGATGTGGAACTGGGAGGGCCAGAGGGGACTATCTAGTTTAGCACCCTTCGTTTTACAGAGGGAGAAATCAAGGCCCAAAGACATGGGAATGCCCAAGGTCACAGGCATGCTGTGTCAGAGCAGCACTGGCACTCAGAACTCATGGCTTCAAATCCAGACGCTCTTTCCAACATGCCATGCCAACTCAACACAACCATTCCTGAGCCCCTCCTACTCAGGAGGCATAACTGGTCTTCCTCCGAGACCACGGAGGAGAATAATCATCACGGGGCTGCTGGGATACACAGCTGAGGGTGAGTCATCAGGGTCAGAGGGCAGCCAAAGGAGGTTCAGGTGGGCCCAGACCACTTCTGTTGTGGCCAGGAGGAAACTGGCCTCAGCTTCAGCAGGGAGCAAGCGCCACATTTTGGGCGGCCAAGGAGGTGAAGAGGCTTAGGAGGGTGGCCCACTAGGACTAGGCAAAAGAAGAGAATAGGAACTGAGTTCAAGGATTTGAAAAGCTGGCATATGAGAGAGAAAAAGATTTGTGCTGCCTGGCCCCAAGGGCAGACATCATAAAAGTGGGCAAAAGTTGCAGTCAGATTTAACGCTGATAAAAAGGGAAATTTCCTGACAATTAAAATTAATCCAAAGGAGAATGGATTCCATCTGTAGGTTCACAGGATGTCATACATTTAGAGTTAAAGGTTCCTTAGAGACATCGAATCCAATGGCCTCATTTTACAGATAAGAAAACTGAGGCACACAGTGACTGCCCTGCCCAGGGTCATATGGCCAGGAAGCACCTGAAGCAGAATCTACACTCAGATCTTCTGCCTTCTCTCCTACAGGACCCTTTCCCCTGCACTGCACGGGCTCCATGATGCTCCAAGTCTTCTAGGAAAGGCTGAATGAGCCCTTGTTGGGCTGGGGGTGCAGGGGAAATAGTCCTTGTTCAGAATCGAGTTGGACCAGCTGTGAAGGAGCAGGTGGTTCATTTCCCAATCAAAGAGTCCTCCAATACCACAGGAGAAAAGGTGGGGCCGGTGGTATTATCAGGGAACTAGGTCTCAGTGTGACTGCCCCACAATCCTGCTTTAGATCTGGCAGTTAAAGAGATCCCAGTAACTAGAGACAATGGTCTTTGATAAATGATGGGGTCAGAGGTCAGCCTATAAGCCAAGTAAGGAAGTAAGTGGAGATGACTTCCCAGGTCTCTGGCAGTGAGTGCCCAGCTGGCTCCGTATTCATGGGCCTCTCTACACCTCTGACAAGGTTAGCCCAGAATACTCCACATGGAAGCCGCCATGTTTAATGAGGGACTGAGGGTCCTCTCCATCCTCCCCAGCTACCCCTCTCCCTTCCCCAGCTTGATCCCTCAGTGGACCACTTCTACTCTCCCTGGCCCTCCCCTCTCCTTCATCCCATCACCTCCAACAAACCAAGCCCTAATCTTGGTTACTCCCACCATCCATTGCCCTTGCTCCAATTCACACCTGTGCTTGAATGAAGAGGGAGAAAATATGATCTCAAGGAGGCCCTAGCTATAGCAATGCAACCCTAATTCACCAAAGATGACAGCCATTCACAGGGCTCCCTTCCATTCCTTATTCATTCAGATTTCCTCCTCCATATCTGTCTCACCCAGGCCAACCCCTCCACATGCATGGGGATCCTGTTCCATTCCATCTTCTCCAGCAAATCACCCCCTCTACCATCCCCACTGTCCCACTTATCTTCAATCTCTCCCTTCCTACTGGTTGTTTCCCTGCAGCCTCCAAATATGCCCTTGCATGATCCATCCACCCCCCACAAGGTATCACCTCAAATCTCTTTGGGCAGATGGTGACGTGGTAGACAGAGCATCGCAATGGCCTAAAGTTCAAATGGCCTCAGATACTCTCTAGCTGTGGGACTTCAGCTAGCTACTTAACTTCTGACCATCTCAGTTTTCTCAACTGTAAAACGGGATAATAACAGCAGAGTTGCTGTGAGGACAAAATGAGGTAACATTTGTAAAACACTTAGCACCTGACACACAGTAGGTCCTATACAGATCTCAGCTATCATCAGTATTTTTATATATTTTTATTATGCCCTTTCTGGCTAAACTCCTTGAGAAGGTAATCGTAATCAGGTCTCCACTCTTTTCTTGGCTCTCAACAGGCTGGATTCCAGCCTCCTCCTCCATCAAAGCTGTTCTCTCCGATGTCACCAACCATTTCTTATAGGCCTCTCCTCCTGCTCTTCCTTCTCCACCTCTCTGCAGCCTCTGATACCACCCATCCCCTCTTCTCCTGCATCCTCTCCTCTTGCCTCTCTGACAGCTCATGCTGGGTGTCCCAGGGGCTGTCCTGGAGCTCATTAGCTCCTATGGATCTATACTGAGAACTTTCAGATCTACTTATCCAGACCTAGTCTCTGCTGACTGAGCATCTCCTGGACATCTCAATTGGATGTCCCCTAGACATCTGAAATTCAACATTTCCTAAACTGAATTCATATCTCTCCCCGTAAACCTTCCTCTCTCCCAAACTCCCCTGCCCTGTCAAAGGCGTCACCCTCCCAGGGCCTCAGGCTCACAACCTAGACCCTTCTCACCACCCACTCCCCCAGCATCTAAGCTGTTGCAAAGGCCTTGGCATCTTTCCAATATGTCGCCTTCTCCCCTCTGGCATTGCCACCCCTGGAACAAGGCCCTCAGCCCCTCAGGCCTGCACCACTACAATAATCTGCTGAGGGAGTCTGCTGGCCTCTGGTCTCCCACTCCAGGCCACCCTGGCTTAGCTGTCACATCGACCTTCTTCAAACAAGGGTCTGACCATTTCACACACATCTCCTTCCCACTCAACCAACTCCAGCGAGTCCCTGTCACCTCCAGGAGTAAATACAAAAAGCTCTGCTTGGCTCTTAAAGCCCTGTACAACCTGGTCCCCTCCTGCCTCTCCAGTCTCCCTACATCTTACTCTCCCTGCCCCTGTGGAGCAACCTAGCCTCCTGCCTTCCTTACAGATGGCCCTCTGGGTCCAGACTCCAGGCATTTTCTCTGGCCATGCCCCAGCCCAGGAACGCCCTCCCTTCTCTCTGCCTCCCAGTGGCTTCGTTCAGGTCTGAGCTAAATTCCCCTCTTCTCCAAGAAGCCTTTCACCATCCCCCTTAATGTCAACATCTTCTCTCTGTAGGCTGTCCCTTTTATCCTGTAAATATCTCGACTGCACAGTTATTCATATGTTGACTCCTCATTGCATGTTGAGCAGACACCATGTTTTTAACCTCTCTTTACATCCACAGCATTTAGCACAGTACCTGGCATACAGTAGGCATTTAATAAATGTTTGTTGCTTGACTGACTCTGTCTTCAAGTCAGAGAATCAATAACTTGTAGCCATAGAGAACAACACCTTGTGTTGGGCAGCCGGGCCTCAGGACTTCAAACCTGCTACTTTCCTGTGACAGCCTGGCTCTCTTGGGGCCACAGCCTTCCCCAATTATTCAGATCCTCCCCTACTCCCTCCTGAGGTCCCCTGCGTGTCAACTTCTTTTGGGAAGCCTTCCCAAATCCTGAACCTCTTGGGGCCTCAGTTCCCTGCTCTGGAAAAATGAAGGTTTGGACTCAATGACCTCTAAAGTTTATTTAAGAAGGTAGGAATAAAGGAAGAAAGGAAGGAGGGAAGGAGAGAAGGAAAAAAGGAAAGAGGGAAGGAGAGAAGGAAGGAAGGAGGGAAGGAGAGAAGGGAAGGAAGGAGGAGGGGAGGATGGGTTTACATGCCAGGCTCCACGCTAAGTACCTGACAAATATTATCCTGTTTCACTCTCACAACAGCCCTTAGGAGGCAGGGGCTATTATTTTCATCCTCATTTTACAGTTAAGGAAACTGAAGCAAACAGAAGTTTAAGTGACTTGCCCAAGGTCACATAGCTAGTCAGTGCCCTAGGCCTTCCTGCCTCCAGGGCTGGTGCTCTGCCCACTGCACCACCCAGCTGCCTCTAAATTCTCTGTCTGATCCCAAAGAAAGGCATGACCCTGTTCTCAAAGAGCTTACATTCCAGTAAGATAACAGACAATACAAGGGGAGGGAGCCATGCAGGAGGAATGGAAGGCAGAGGGAGCAGTAGGGGTGACAGGGAAGGCTTCTGGAAAGAGAAGACCCCTGAACTAGGCCATAAAAGAAGGCAGGCATGTTCACAGGCACTCCTGGGGAAGTGAGGAAGCCACCCTGCACTTGGGGGAAGGAGGGGCCAAGGCCCCGAGACAAGCCAGAGAAAGCTGTCCCACTTGACTAAAATGTAAACCAAAGAGAAGTCTGACATGAAGCTGGAACAGGAGAGGACCTAAGATGCCAGGATCAAGTTTTGATTTGACTGATGGCTTTGCAGATGGGGGTGTGAGTGGTGGCTGCATCAGACTCTCCCTTTTACAGCAGTGATGTTCTGGAAACCATACAGAAATACCAGAGTCAGTTTTGTTCCTCTGCTTACCATCTAAATGGCCTCTGTGTTACAGCCAAGGAGTCAGTTTGCCAATGCAGCTAGCAAACCCTTTGTGTCTTCACATAAAGTGCTGCGAGCTACCCCTTTCAGCGGCTGGTTGTTACAACTAGGACACAGGAGACTGGGAGGACACACAAAGAGCCAACAGCAGTCGAACACACCTACCTATCTTGGTCGACCTTAACACATCCTTTGAGGGTAGTTTCTTCTTTAACTCCCGTAAAGCTTCAACTAAATTTTCTTGAGGCTGCCCTGGAAGCTCCAACACTCCTTTCCATCTTCTGATGTCTTCGACAACCACCACTCTCTAGGAAAGAGAAAAGCCATTTAGAGAGTAGAATGTTTTCATCAGAAAGACATCTGCCTTCACCTGTACTAATGGCACTCTTACTGACAGGTGAATTAATGATTCTGACCTGACTCAAAGCACGGCACATGAGATGACCCCAAATGATGGATAATGGCTTATGAGTTGGTCCTGGTGGATTCGCAGTCCTGGGGCACTTAGCAATGAATGACGAGGGAGAGGGGAGGGAGAAGTTACCACAGCAAGCCAACTCAAAATGTAAGGCCCCACATCTACGGGGACCTCGAGGAAGGAGGGCAGAGCAGCCCCATGAGCCGTCCACTGCCACAAGAAGAGCTGCATCTACCCATAAAGCCCTAAGTGTAGCCCATCTCAGGGTCACAGCAAAGATCCTGGAGCTCTGAGGAGGCCTAACAGAATCCAGGGGACCAGAAAAAGAAGCTCTAAGCCTGCCCCCAGAACAGGACACAAATTGGTACCAATGTCAAACCCTTCCTTGAAAAGTATCCATGTGGAATTTATGTGTGTACAGACAACATGAAAGGGCGATTTCTAGAAAAGGGGGGAGGACAAAAAGGGGGTCAGGTATGCACCGGACCATCGGGCCCTGCTGTGGAAGATGCTGGAAGTATCCAGCTTGACAAAACTAGTGAGGGAAAAATGGTTCTTTCCCAAGTCAAAGTAGAAGGATCCACTGAGGAAGGGGAAAAGATCAAGGTCAGGCTTGAAGACTTTATAGAACACATCCACACCTAAGATGGGAAAAAGACAGAATTATGATCCCAGAGGACCCTGAGCATAAAATGCTTCCCTCAAAGATCAGCAGAAGACACTTCAGCTGATGAGCTAAGACTCATGCTATACTTTGGTCTCCGAAGTAGACTCACAGATCGTCAGGGCTGGGAAGGGACCTAGAGACACTCCAGGTGAGAGGAAAGTGATCTCTGACAGCAGCTAGCCGGAGTCTCACCCTTGCATTTCCGTGCCTCCCATTCTCAGGCCTACGGCGAGGCCTCTCCATTGGGGTCCCATCTCACCCCACACTGAACAGTTACAACAGCTGAGCCAACAACTACACCAGTATTCCCTTTGGGAAAGCAGAAGTGCCATCCTCACCCTCATTCTCTGAGAACAATTTCCTCTACAGAAAATCTCAGAGCAGACAGTGAGGAAGGAGAGCTCTCTGGAAGCCCCTCCCCCAAGCTCAGCCTCATCCAACTGCGCTGGCTTACTTACAGTGAGAAAGACCAATGCACCACATCCAGCTGTGCCGTGGAAGTGGAAGGTGGGTGCCTGTTGTCTGTCAGGCATTAGGACTGTATTTAACTTCAACTGAAGGCTCTGGTGTGAGCTCTCATCACTAAAATTGCAGGGAATCCAAGTATCATTATCTCCATTTCACAGAACAGAAGCCTGAGTCCCAGGGACCTTCCCAGGTGATCTGTTCCCTGATCTCCACCTGTTCCCTGAAGCACCATGGCCACAGCACAGACCCACGGGCTTCATGGAAGGGAAGGGAGAAAAGGACTCTTGGGAGTCGCAGCCCCATCCCAAGGGCACAGCAGGCAGCAGATCTACTGGAGCTCAGCTGCCTTTGGGCCACAGTGGTCCCCAACTCTCTTGGATCCAATTTCCTGGATCTGAGATACACAGAGGGGGGGACTTGATGTGCCTGGCACATGCCGCCTCAGGCTCCCTCTCAGGGCTCACCTGGCTGACAGATGTTGGGGATAGATAGCAAGCTCCTTCTCTCCAGGGACTGACAGCTATGGGTGCACTACTGCTCTTGGGTGCAGTGGCCAATGTTACCAGTTGGTCAGCACTTGGTGTTGGTGATGAGGAGGAAGGTGGGCCCTTTTTCTGTGGCCTCAACTCTACCCTAGATCCTGTGCTGCCTGATAGAGTCCCCTCTAAGGCCCTTGGGTCAATGCTGACACAGATGAGAAGGGCCTCTGCTACAATGGAGAACAGACAGGCTTCTCTCCAGTGTTCAGATACCTTGGTATAATGCGATGAGGACCCACCGATTATGCACCCTTGTCCCAGATGACTCTTGGGCATCCCCTCCCAGGCACACTCCCTCTTCAGAGGATCCAGCTGACCTGGAAGCTATTCTGGGGGCCTTTCTCCAGCACAGAGGCACCAGGGCAGTAGATGGGCTGGGCAGCTCTCGTCCTGCACTCTTAGAAGCCCATAGGCCACAGCATCCTTTTCTAACTGCCCATTTCCTAAACAACATTCTCTTCCAGCTTTCTTACCTCAACAAAGACTAGAAAAGTTATGGTCTACAGGGCATGCTGCTCATCTCCTCCTTGACCTAGGATTCATCTACAACTTCCATTCCTCAGAAAATGGGGTGTAGTAAGACTCAACACCTCCCAGGATCTGCAGGAGAAGCTGGTGCTTTGGCCCTGGGGAAGAGCCCTGGATGCTGAAAAGCTTTCCCAGCACAGCACCTCCCTCTCTCTGCCATCTCTTCATTTTGGGGCCCAGTATTTGGACTGATTGGCTAAAACAATGCCATCTCCTTCCCAGGGCTTGCTTTGGCCCAGCCTCCAGGCATTTTTCCCCTGGGCAGAATTTGGGCTTTCTCAGTATGGTGCCGTATTTGCCACTGTCCTCATTTCATCCATCATGAATCCTGCTGTAACGTCAGGGGGTACAAAGTATCAACAAACAGGAGACCCTGCAGGACGCTAAAGGAATCTCTGTCCCATCTGCACTTCTCGTCTGAAGCCTCTCAGGTTTCATCCAAGATTACTTCTCTCCTGCACTCAGCAATTCCTGCCCAACTGGACTTCTCTGTTCCTCCTATCTTCCATCTTTGTGCCTTGGGCCTAACGAGGGATCATTTCATTGATTATCTAGCAGTGCTTGGCCCTTGATCAATGTGGATGTACTGACCACTTTCCTCCATGATAGCAGCCAACATCAGCATCGATGAGATCACAGATGCAGCACAGCCTGGGCTGAGCACTTCTGCTCCCTCCTCTTGGTGGCAGAGTCAGGGGCATTGGCCTTGCACTAGCCCTGGAAGTCTAACCCACCATCTCCTAGCCAGGCCTCCTGTCCAATAGGGTGGAGGGTGGAGCAGCCTGGGGGCGAGCCAAATGGCTGATGGGATGCGCTTGCTCGTCTGGGGTTAGTGATCCATTGCAAACTATTGCTCTTCTATAACTGACTACAAGAAGTAATTCCAAGAGTTACCTTCTCATGGTGTCTGTCAGGTGATGACACAGATTCTGCATGGGACATGACAGTCACTCAGTGTAGGCTGCCCATGTGTGCTGCCTTCCTCAGGGAAGACATAGGCTCTCCAAGGGCACGGATGACAGGAATAAAGGATGATAGAGGTCTCACTCAGGCAGGAAGGTCTGCAAAGGGCCTTCCAACCCCCTACCTTGTCTAATCCTCAGAAGACAGATACTACAGCCAGTATCAAGCCTGGCTTACAAATACGGAGACAGAGTCTCACAGAGCACAACCAGTGCCAAAAACAGACCCAGAAGCCTGATTTCTCCTAACTCTGAATTACACCTTCTCTTTGACTGCAGGGGCGGTTCACATTTCACCAGGCCACCCAGGCTCCTGTCATCAGAGTCTATCAACACAGACACACGGTAACAATAACATGCTAGCTGCAGGACAATGAGGGCCTGGGATGGAGATGGCAACAAGACACATCTGGTCACCTCCCTTACTATTATTTACCTTTGCCTCTTCCCCAACAGAACAGAGACAAGCTGGGCAGTCAAGTGATGGGACCCCGAGATCCGGCACCTGAGACGTCCTGACCTCCCTGACAACCAGGCCACCAAGGGATCCGCATGAGGTCACAGGACACATGGCTGGTCTGTGGCTCCTTGGGGCCACGGAGCCAATGTTCTGTCCCCGTGGAAGCTTCCAGCCCTGGCTCCAATACTGCCTCCCTTACCAGGGGTGATCACAGGTAACACTTGAATCAAGAAAACAGGAGGAAAAATCCTTGCCAAACCTGCTTTACAGGACCTGAAATTATGCCTGTGGCCTTTACCACACTTTCACTTCAACAGCAAACACTGGTCCAGTACTGACCCTGGGGCTATCAAGTCACAGATGAAAGTCTTCTGCCCTCAAGGAGGTCACATCTCCTGCAGACTACAACAAACAAATCCACAAACAAAGAAAGAATCTAAAAAAAGCAAATGTGAGGTTCCTAGGAGGAATCACTGGGGGAGGGGAGCAGAGGGGCACAGGAGGGAGAGGTCTCCTGAGGAGAGAGGGGATGGCTCCAACAAAACACACATTTAGGGTCCCAGAGAGGGGCACTGTCACACTGGTCCTTCTGGAGCTCAGAGGACAGCAAGGGGGCAATTCTAAAAAGACATCCAAGCGTCCAAGGGCTGTAAATACCAGGCTGGGAACTTGCATTCTATCTGCTGAGGATTGTCAAGTATGGTGTGTCCTGTGTTTAGGACTAGAAACTCAGCAGCTCAGAGAGGAGAGAGGTTAGCCAGAGAAGGACTCATTAGAGGCAATGAGGAGGGAGGCAAGAGATGTCACAGAGGGAGAATGAACAAGACCCAGCAAATGACTGGATCTAGGAGCTGAGAGAAAGGGGAGCCAAGAAAGACCCTGAGGCAGCTAAGCCAGCTGACTCCAAGAACGGGGGTGCCTTCAGTTTGGAAGAAAGAAGAGTTGTGGATGGAACGGAATGCGTTCCGTTTTGGTTCTGTTGTATTAGGCCATCCTAATGAAGATGTCCACCAGGACAAGAGTTCAGGAGAGAGAGAGAGGAGGGCCATGGCAGTTGACTCATGATTACCTAGTCCTCCTCAAGCCACGCATAAGAAAACCTAGGCTAGGGCTCCCAGCCTTGTCTCTCTCCCACTTCTCACCTTCAGAGACTCAAGTGTGGCCTGCTTGTAAACCTTCTCTCCAGAATCTTTCTTGTGAGGGCTGCTGTGAGGCAGAGGTTTTCGAATGACAAACTTATCCATCTCCAGGGAGCTCCAGCTCTGCAGCACAGCCAGTCAGGAAGAGGGCTGTCTGCTAAAACCTATGGAACAATAGTACAGCAGTGGGTAAGAGATGGCTTACTTAGCGAGGTCACCAACAGAACAGTACACGTACAATAAAGACATGCAGACCTGTCACTGCTAAGCTTACTTATTCCCCTTCTCTACACTGTTTTAAGGCTGAATTGACGGGGGCTTTCTTCCTCCTGCACAAGAGCCCTGGTTCTGACACTTCCCAGCTGCATGACTATGGACAAACTACAAACAAGCCCCTTCGCACCCTGAGCCTCAGCTTCCTCCTCTGTAAGACAGAGGTAGCACACGCACCCCCATCACATAAACATGAGAGCAATGTGAAGAGAGGTATCATTACCCCTTTCAAGACATGAGAAAGCCCAGGGGCAAAGGGGTAAAGATTCACCCAGAGGACACAGGAGAGAAGCAGCAGAACCCAGGCCTCCTAACTCTACTGCCAGAGGCCTTTCCATCCCATCACAGGCTCAATGAGATGATGTGCAGAGGCACCCAGCACCTTTTCAAATGTGCGATGAACATCTGGTGGGATCACGGCTCTCTCGAGCTCTGGGTCCGAGAGTGCAACAGCGCCTTAAGATTTAGGGAAGGTTAATTCCTCACTTAACCCACCTCAGAGGTACAGGAAGGAAACATGCATTTAAATACCTACTATGTGTCAGCAGCTGTGCTAAGTGCTTTATCTCATTTGATCCACACAATAACCCTGGGAGGGAGGTGCTATTATTATCCCCATTTTACAGTTGAGAAAACTGAGGCAAATGATGGTTAAGTGACTTGCCCAAGGTCATTCAGCTACTAAGTGTCAGACGCCAGATTTGAACTCAGGTGTGTCCTGACTACAGGTCCAGTATATGGAATACAGGAGCTGCCTCCAAGAAGGTTTACAAAGTCAGATCTACCCAGACTGAGCCAATTCATTCAAGTCCAGTGTACACCTTCCATGAAAAGAAGTTTTCAAAGGTAGAACAAAGGCTTCTTCCTTAAACCCCATCAACGTGACCTGGATGACATGACAGTCCATGTCTCTACCAAGGAGAACACTACTCATGACAATGATAATCTTCATCCCTTCTCCAGGGCAGACGTCAGTCTTTCAGCTCCTCCTGATAACGGCCCCTACACTCACTCATCAAATCCTCACTGTATTGGCTGTGGTAAGTAGAGAAGTAATATGCTCATTTTACAGATGAAAACACTGAGGTTTAACTGACTTCCCTAAGCTCCTACAGCTAGTAAATGGATTCAAATTCATTGCTCTTCTGATGTTTCCACTACTAGATCACAAAGGACATTAGACAATAACCTCATCCACATCAAGACAAACCAGAGTAAATGAAGCACTGGGCTTAGAGTCAGAAAGACTGAAGTTCAAAACCTACCACAAATACTTCTCAGCTATACCTTGGGTCCTTTTACTGGTTGTCCCCCAAAGGTTAGAATTCTCTCACTCCCCACTGTTTCCTGACCCCTTGGCTTCCTTCAGGTCTAAACTAAATCCCACCTTCTGCAACAGGCCTTCTCCACATCCATTTCACAGCACACAGAGCGATGGACCTAGAATCAGGAAGACCTGAGTTCAAATATGGCCTCAGAAACTTATTGGCTATGTGGTTACACCTAAGTGGGCTAGTCATTTAATCTGTGTCTGCCTTAATTTCCTCATCTGTAAAACGGGGAGGATAACAGCACTCAACCCAAAGGGTTGTTAGGTCATATGATACCATATTTGTAAAGTGTCTTGCAAACCTTAAAGCCTTATATATAAATGCTGGCTATGATCATTTACCCTGAAGATGTCTCATTTGCACATAGTTGGTGACACATGAGCTCCTGGAGGTCACAACTATGTGTTTGCCTTTCTTTAATGCAATGCCTGGCACATAGAAAGCATTCAATAAATGCTTGCTGATTGGCTGCCACTTCTGGACAAGGTCATCTCTAGGCCTGTTTGCACATCTGTAGAATGAGGATTAACAGCAACTACCTGTAAGGCTCAAACTATATAGCTGAGTCTTTGTTTGTTTTTATGAAAGAGTTCCTGAAATTTATTTCAAATACAGACAGTAAGAAAAACAAATGAAGATTTTTTCCATCTTTGTTTACCATGAGACTAAAATGAATACACACAAGTCTGTGTCCTGAATCTCCTTCCAAGTCACCTTACTGCTGTCCCAGGAAAGAAGCCATGGGGCCATGGAGCCTCTGGCAGTCCCTCCCGTATGCCTCCACTGCCCTTCCTACAGGCTACTGTGGGGCCTCTCCTCTCACAGAGCTGCATGACCTCCTTGACACGATGGAAGCCGTCCTCCTCAGCGTTTAACGCCTTGTTCAGTTTTTCCTATTTCTCCTTTTCTTCCCCTCGCGGTCTGAATGACTCTTCCAGTGTTCTTCTTCTCCTCCTCTTTCTGCTTCCCTTGGTGAAGGTCCATCAGAGTTTCCGGTATGCTCATTCGCTCTTCTCCCACCACACCATCATTCCCAGATTCTCCAGCGTAGCAGGAAAACAGAGGAGCGATGGCACTTGTACCTCCCACACCGGAGCCCCAGCTAGGGCCGTGGCTGCTGACCCTGACACTCTCCTCGTAGTGGGGGCCGCAGCAGCTCGCTCCTGTGCTCTGATGGCTGCTGCATGTCTTGGTCATTTCACACGGTCTTCTACTTGGGCTACCAGTAGCTGGGGGGAGTTCCTGACCTGAGTCTCCCAGTCCTGTCTCTGGAGCATCAAAGGGGACCGTCTCCTGCAGAACCAGCTCCATCAGGAGCACTGGCACTCTCAGGGCTCGCTTCTGGATCGCAGGAAGGCCTCTGAGAATCCCGAGCCTCCAGACTGGAACTCATCCCATGCTTGTCTCCCCTGGGAATCTCCTTCCTCTTCTCCCCGGCTGGTGCTCTGGGGAAGTCGCTGGCTGCAGCAGCCGTCCTGAGGCTCCTTCTTCCTGCAGACTTTAGCGGGTCTTCGTTCTGAGGGGCCGCCCTTCCCCTTCGCAGTCAGAGGAGGCACGTGCTCCTCTGGCGCCCAACACGCGGCTAAACTAGCGTTTGGTCTCTGCAATTGGAGTCTACTATTCAGAGTATCGGGGGCCTCCCAACCACCCTCCCCACACCCAACTCGGAGCCAAGCAACGGGCAGCCAATCACCTCTGGAAGTCAGGAGACCCTAGCAACGGGCAGCCAATCACCCCTGGAAGTCAGGAGACCCTAGCAACGGGCAGCCAATCACCCCTGGAAGTCAGGAGACCCTAGCAACGGGCAGCCAATCACCTCTGGAACTTGGGCCATCTCTAGCAACGGGCAGCCAATCACAATAACAACGAGTAGCCAATTACCTGTGGGAGCGAAGGGACTTTAGCAACGGGAGACCAATCACCGGTGGAAGTCAAAGGTTCTGAGGAACCGACAGCCAATCACCCACGGAGCTGAGAGACCCTCCTCACTCCCGCCTTCCCTCTCCCAGAATTCGGGAGCGTCCAGTCTCTCAAAGCCGTCTGCCCTCCCCTAACCCCTCCGTGGGGAATGTCAGGGCGGCCCTGAGAGCCTGCCGGAGCTCAGGCCGACCCACCGATACGGTTCTGGAGCGCGGGCGGGCCACTGCCTCCAGCAGTCCTCGCTCTCCCCGAACGGCGCCGGCGCCGACTCCGGAAGCAAGATGGTCGCGCTTCCTGCCGGGCCCTGTAGTTCCGCCCGGGACGGAGGCCCCGCCTTTCCCCGGCCGTCCGGGGCGGGGTGGACTCCATTACCCAGCGTGCCCTGGCAGGCGACCTCGACTGATGGATCTCGCGAGGCTGGCCCGTTTGGGAAGTTCGTTGGGAAGGAGGAAGCGGAGGCCGCGATTATTGGGAGGTCCCGGAGGGCGGGGCGAGGGCGGGGCAGCGGAGGCGGAAGCGGCCGCGGCACCGGAAGGAGGCGGGGAGAAGAAGGAGGAGGAAGAAAAACAGCTGCTTTCGGAGGAGGAGGAGGCGGCGGCCGCGGCGACCGAAGGGACGAGACAAGATGGCGGCGCTGGGGGCGCCCCGGGCCCAAAGGCGGGCCCCGCGGCTCCCGGGGCCTCCGCTCCTGCTGCTCCCGCTGCTGCTGGGCCTGCCCCAGGCCGCCGGGGCCGCTTCGGCCGAAGCCTTCGACTCGGTGCTGGGCGACACGGCGTCCTGCCACCGAGCCTGCCAGCTGACCTACCCCCTGCACACCTACCCCAAGGTAGGCCCCGCCCGCGGGGCTCCCCGCCCTTGTCCTGCCCCCTTCCCCTTTGTTTTCTCTGTCTCGGCGCCTCGTCTTTTGGTCTCCTTGGTGCCCCCGCCCCCATTATCTGCTGCCCTGCCCCCTTTCTTTTGCTCCTCCCACTCTTCCCTGCCCCCACTGACTCCTCCTCCTTTGCCGCCGCCCCCCCGCTGTTTTTACCCTGAGGGGACCCGCGCCGAGCTGGGGGGGGGGGGGGGGCCTTCCCGCCCCTCCCCCCGACCTTCCGCACTAGTGCCCCACCCGCCTCCCCCATCTTGGTGTCCCGGGGTCCCCCCACCGCCCTCCGGGCTCCGCCTGCTCCCGCCTCTGCCTCAGCTCCCTGTTAGTCGCCGCCCCCGCGTACCCCGGTGTGTCCCCATATCCGGCCCCCGGAGGGCTGCTGGTTGTGGGGTGCTCTGTGTGCCCCCAGGAATGCGTCCATAAGATAAGAAGGGAGCAGGTTAGTGCCCCTTTTTCTGCAGAAGAGTCCCCAAAATCAGGATCAGCCCGGGGGTGTCTGGGGGCCCCAGAACTCTCGGACCGCGCCTCGTAGAACGCGGGCCTTCCTGGTTCCGTGCTTGTTTCCTTAGCACATGCCAGCCTCTGCCAGGGGCAGGCCGAGCAGCCCCGGGCCTGGGGGGTGCGGACCCCCGCCCGCCCTTGTGGCGGGAGCCCTTCCGTCCTGGCTCCTCTTCGGGCTCTCTGGTTACCAGGGCAGCCCCCTCCATCGCCGGGGCATCCACCGCCTCGCCCCCTCCTTCACGGAGCCTGTGCCCCAGAGCCTTGGAGGCTGGTTCAGGGGCGCCCCGGGGCCAGGCCCTGGCTCTCAGCCCCGAAGGACCCCAGCGGAGGGCCAACGAGGGCTTGTTCTTTCTTCCCTCCATAACCAATGAGTGACAGACTAGGGGGGAGGATTCTGGGCAGTGCTCTCCCAGACCCTCAGGCCCGTCCCCCTTCCAGGCTGTTGCCAAGGCCTGGCAGTCCCCCCCTTGGGCATCTCCCACACTGCCCCCCTCCTCTGCTCTCCCCAGCCCTGGATCCTTGCACTAGCCGCTGGTGGGTCTGCTGGCCTTAAGTCTTGGCCCACTCCAGTCCATCCTTTATTCTAAAGCACAGAGCTGAGCCTTCAGGATCCAACACAGCGTCCTCTGCATGGCCTTCAGAGCCTTCACCACCCGGCCCCCTTCCCTCCTTTCCAGGGGTACACTTCATTCCAGTGACCCTGCCCTCCTGGCATTTTCTCTGGCTGTCCCCCACGCCTAGGCTGCTCTCCCTCTGCTCCAGCCATCCCTCCAGTTTGGAGTGCCTTCCTTCATTAATTGTTTCCTGTAATCTGGGTGTGTCTTGTTGGTGCATTTTTGATTACTTGTTTTCCCCATCAGACTGGCTGGGCCCCTGTCACCTTTTTTGGTGTCCCAGCACTTAGCAGGGCTGGGCAGGTGCGTATATATTTATTGATTACTTAAACAGGCCTGGCCATCAAAACCTGATAAAAAAGTCTGATATCCAAGATGCATGGATTCAGGGCCTCTCCGTGCCAGGCAGGGGCAGCTCAGTGGGCAGTGGATAAGTTGCCAGGCCAGAAGTCAGGAAGTCTCCTCTTCCTGAGTTCAAATCAGGCCCCAGACACTAGCTGTGTGACCCTGGGCAAGTTGCTTAACCCTGTTTACCTCAGTTTCTTCATCAATAAAATGAGCTGGAAAGAGAAACGGCCAACTTCTCCAGTATCTCTGCCAAGAAATCCCCAAATGGGGTTACGACTGAAAGGACCGAACAACAATGTCTATGCTAAGCAGAGCCCAAAAGGCAACATGGAGTCATGGTCAGGGCTGACTTGCAGTGACTGCCTATCTTTGGGACCCTCTGCAAGTCATGTGACTACCCAGAAACCCTCCTGGTGGAAAAGGGTCCTTGTGCTCCTCCTCTGGAGCTCCTTGGCTCCCCTCCTTGCTGCTCCTGCCCTCAGGGAGCTTGTGGGCCAGCTCCCCTACTTGAGGTGCACAGACAGACGGCTTCCAGGATTGAGTGAGAGCTGGGCCTCTGATTCCTTTGCTTAGTGATCCCAAAAGGGATTCATCCTAGTTCTTGTGCCGAATCCATGGGGTTTTTAGCTACACTATGTTTCCTTCCTAATTTCAGTGGTTCAGACGTGGTAAAAAGACTTAAGTACTTTTAGTCATCGGTTGAAAGGATGTAGGGTATTTTTGCCTCTTTCTACTTCATTCGACAGACATTTATTAAGCACTTGTGTATATTCCCATAAACGGTCACTGCTCTCAGGGAGCTTACATTCCGATCGGGGGATGGATCAGAGATGAACAGGAGGTGATGTGAGGAGGGAAACAGAAGTTGATGGCTTCACCTCACCTGAACCTGGAAGGGCGCTAAGGGTTCCGGAGATAGCAGTAGAGAGGGGATGAATGGAAGACATGGAGGCCATGGGTGGGACATGGCCTTCAAGGGGACTGGGTCATCAGGATATATGGAGCATTCAAGGGGCATTCAGTTGCATTGAGTCTAGAAACTGCATCCTTGGCTAGTGTACTGGAGTGTGGTGGCAGAAGCCTTGAATGTTAAGCTGAGTTTGATGTAAGAGGCCACCAGAGATCCTCAAATGGGAGCCTTGTGCATTAGGGAGAGAGGGATTGACCAGAAGGATGAGCCTGGGCTTTTTGGAATTTTTTCCTTTTAACTTTCCTCATGTATAGTTACATAACCTGTCTGGGTCAAATATAGACCGCAGGAATAATGCCCAGTTAGTGCCCGTTGGCAGGTTTTCTAGAGCAAATTTTCTGATACTGGTGTTCTTGGCACTCTCCAGTCTGACTTTCAGCCTGTGGCTCCAACTCTGTATTGTATTATTTTCCCTTATATTTTTTACCAGACCTGGCTTATTAGCTGTTTCCCAAATTCACTTGGTCCCTTGTGCCTGAAATTCACTCCTTCCCTATCTCTAGCTCTCAAAATTACTGTCTCGTGACCTTCCTGATTCCCCCCACCCCTTGCTACACTTTAATGCTCTTCTCCCCACCTGCTTGTTTATCTCTATTTTACTTCCCCCATCCCCTTGTCTCTGTACACATTACATTTATTTTCTCATCTTCCATCCATCCTGCCCCACCCCATCCCACTACTGTAGACTTTTTAAAGAAAGCAAGAACTGTTTAGTCTTTATACAACTAAAGCCTTGCACCAAGCATTGTACATCATAGACATTTAATAATCATTAGGTGAATTGAAATCAGTCTGGCATTGTTCACGTTAGTAGTGTTGAGCACCTAAGAGTAAAGAGCATAAGGTAGGGTTTGCAGGCAACTGCGGCCTCTGACGCCCTGGTACAGAAGCTCTGCCTCCCTCCTTTAGCATGACAGTCCTGTTCAGTTTGTGCTTGACAAAGGAGATCAAAGGAGGCATCTCTTAAAGCTTCTGCTGGTCATTCTAGTACGGTTAAATGGTATGTAGCAGGTGATGGAACTTAGAAAATAGGTCAAGACACTTAATTTTAGAGTTGGGAAGGACCTTAGAAATCTGCTGTCCTCTCCTACCTGTGCACTAATTTACTGGGTTGGCTTGTTACCAAAAGAAAATCCATTTTGAAAGATTATCTGAAACTCCTGCCTTTGAAGACAGAGTACACGATGTTCCCAAAACAATGCAGGCGAGCCGCCTCACAGGAAGCACACCACAGAGTTGGCAGCATTAGTGGAGAGGGAAGGTCATCTTCCATGCCACGTGCTTCCTTCAAGGGGGAGCAAGTGTTTAAGTGCCTACTGTGTGCCAGGCTCTGCCCTCAGCACTTTTCAAATATCTCATTTGAAGGAGTGGAATTAGAATTAAGGCCTAAACAATTCTCCTTTAGAATCGTGCCCTGTTAATGACAGCCTTCTCATAACTGGTTGTTGCTGTTGCATAAGTCACTAATCCTTCTGCTAGGAAGAAATGCCTAAGCCTTTCCTATCTTGTTGGTAACTAACTGGCATGTGCACATGCCATCTTCTTCCTTACCAGGGGCCAGGTGCCAAGCAGTAAGTTGAGGGCTTTGATTTTCACATCAGTTTGTTACCCATATGTGCCTCGTTGTCAGAATCCCTTCAGACCTTTGGAGGCCAGTCTCCTCCGATCCACTTCCGTCTTTGAAGATGGAACCTCAGAGTTAGTACATCCATGAGGCGGTTCACATGGGGAATTGTGCATCTAGTGAGCTCCAGAGGGTCTTCCTCTCCTCTCTAATTCACATCTGCAGTATCTGATAACTGAAATACTTTGTTTAACGTGAACTTCTTTTCACCAAGTGTTAATTCAAACATATGCCTTGTGTTTTACCCCTAAAATGTAACTTGTGTAAAACTTAGTTTTCGGTCTGTAATTTTGATGTTACTTTTTATACCCACACACAGATGTTCTTTCCAAAGAGACCCCATATTAAAACTGTGGCCTGTATTTAGACTTATATACAATTGGAATCCTTCCTTGTGCATTGGCCATTGTTATATGTTCTGCTTTTTCCGGGCTTTCATGATACTGTGTACCACGTGGGGAAGGATGCTGAGGGGTCCTTCAGCAGAGCACAGTGTGCCTGGCATCAGCACCAACTTTGAGGGAAGAAGTCCACACTTCCTGTTGGCCTAAAACTTTCCATTATTACTTGGATCCCTCTTTTAAACTGCAGTATTTCGCCAGAAATAGCACTTGGACAAAGAAGATGGGAAGGAAAAGGAGTAATTTATTTGCTTGACAGTCATCTTTTTGTACATGAGCTTCAAAAGGAAGCCACAAAAGCCTTGCCAGGCAGTATGGGCATCATGGTGCTGCCCCCAACTCCTGCCATCTTTTTTTCTTTCAGTAAAATACCTTCCAGTAAAGACTTTATAGCAGATGCTACTAACTTTGCTTTCTTTTTAGCCTTCTTTTCCAGGGATAATATTGACCTTTTTGTAATTTCCTCTGTTTTCCTATCTCCTTAGGAAGAGGAGTTGTATGCCTGTCAGAGAGGCTGCAGGCTGTTTTCAATTTGTCAGTTTGTGGATGATGGAATTGACTTAAATCGGACCAAATTGGAGTGTGAATCTGGTAAGATGACATGCTAATGACATACTATACCTTTTTTCTTACATTTATTTATTTAAAGAATCCTAAGTATCTTCTATTAAATAGTCTTATGTACACAGTTGTCACAGAGTTTCCGTAGCTGCTGCTTGTAACTGCCAGATTGCTAGGGTTTCTGTAATTCCATCTCATTTTTGGGACAGTGTTGGTTTTGTGCAGTAGTTAGGATGCCTTTATTTTACCAACCTTTTGGCTTACCTGAATGAAGTGGCAATTGCTGCACTGCTAATTCATCACCACATCTTCTTAGACGGTATAATTTTCCTCTCTAAGATTTTTCAGTCATAGGTTGGTTGGCACTGACTGGCTGGCGAGTTTTACTGAATCAGGCCTTTGACTAAATATTAAATAGTGTATTCTTTGTGGGTCATTCCAGGAAGGAGAGAAATCGAGTTCTTTCATCAGTTAAAATCACTAACTTCAGATTTTGCTGGCAAAAATCAAACAAGGCCTAGCTATAATCAGAGACAGTGTCAGTGGATTAATTTTTTTAACTTGGTCTGTTCATGTTATTCTCCGTGACCCAAAAATGTATCAGGAAAAGAACCTGGTTTAATGAACAAAATAAAAGAATTCTGTCTGTTATACACACATCTTCCAGTAGACTTCATTTTCAGTTTTCATCTGAATACTTTTTTATCAGCAGCTTAGAAAAATTATGATGTGTAAACCTTTAAAAATGGGCCCTAATTTTCTCAGAGTTGAATGTCTTGTTTAGTTGTTTTATTTTGAATCATTTTTTAAATCCCTTATTCTTTGCTCTCTTTGGTAATTCTTCATCTCTAAAGTAAATGGTATGGTAACATTGTCACAGCCCTGGGTCAGGATGGGAGGAGGTGTGTATTTTCAGATCCTAACAAGGAACACTGACTTGTTTGTGGGGCGGTGAAAAAGCCCTGGGCTGATAGTCAAAGACAAAGCTGGGGTTGAGTCCTGAGTTTGCTATAATCTAGCCAAATGAATGACCTTGGCCAGGTCATTATAAACCTTTTTGAATCTATTTTCTCTGTAATGGCATTCATAAAGTATTTTTAAAAGCTTATAAAGCTTTGCTCATAAAAACCTTGCATTGGTTACTGCAGATGTTGTGGATCCCATTTTGCAGTGGAAAAAACTCAGGTCCAGTTAGCATCAGGTCACGGTTTAAATCTGCAGGTCATGTCCCCTGACCAGGTCCAGGGCTGACCTCTCCTAAAACAGCACTCACTCTACTTGTAAGAAAGCGCTGTGTAAATGATGAAGGGCTGCTGACACACGGCCTGGAAGCAGTTTTGTCGTATAAATACCTTTTTCTGTGATTATTATTATCAACAGCTTACATCAGCGTAGCATCAGAGAGTTTTCAAAGCACTTTGCTGTGTAGTCTGATTGATCCACAACAGACTCGGTGAGCTATGTAGAGCAGCTGCTGTTCTTGTTTTTTGGGGGAGCCACTGAGGTTAGAGAAGAAATCAGATGACCTAGTCGTAGTTGTATGGCTGTGGCTTGGCAGAACTGGGACAAAAGCCCTCTTCCAACTCATCCCTCAATTTTCCCAGGCTGATCCCTGACCTCCAGTCTCCCTGATAGGCTAGTTCTTTTCATGCTGGTCCATAGAAACCACTTCATTATTGCTTATTGATTGAAATGTGAAGCTTAACAGAAGTAACCAAGTGACCCTGCCTTAGCCTGGACCACATTCTGATGCACTGCTAGTTTGGAGCCCTGCACACCTTCCCTGAAGCTTAGCTCCCTCACCTTCTTTCTCTCTCTCTCTCTCTCAGCTTGCACAGAGGCGTACTCCCAGCCTGGCGAGCAGTATGCTTGCCATCTGGGCTGCCAGAGTCAGCTGCCATTCGCCGAGTTGAGACAAGAACAAGTAAGCACATGGCCCTCCCTTCCTTTTTTTTTTCCCTTTCTGACAGCACTTTTCTTGAGGGGTGCTAGTGTGGCTCCCTGCTTGTCCCATTAGGTATCACCAGTTGGAAAGGGAGTGCATTTGTCAGATAGCAGGCTCCTAAAAGATTCCAACGGGGCAGAACAATGGCACTTAATAGAGATATAGATAAAGATCAATTCTGAGATGGGAAAAAGGCCTATAGATTTTAGTGGACTTCAAGTACTGTGGCAGAGCTTCTCAATAAATAATCATTTGAACTTATGCTAATAGAAATAGTAACAATTAAAAAATTAAGATAAATTATTAAGTGTTTTGAGATAAATTTAATATTTAGATATGAATAGAAATGTCCAGAATTAGGCAGGATAAAGGCCCACTGTCCCACGCTTTGGCCAGACCACATATAGGGTATTATGTCTAGTTCTTAGCATTCCATTTTAGGGATAATATGGACAGGCGTGCATGCAGGGGAAGGTGAACAGGCTAAGTAGGAGATTTGAAACCAAGTCTGAAATAACATTTAGTCTGGCAGAGAAAGCTCACTGCAATCCAGTGAGGTAGGCAAGGCAGGTGTAGAATTCCCTAGGAAAGTTGTCTGTCTTGCCTGCTAGGTGTTTAACAGTTCAGGGCAAGGAGGGGTAATCCAGAATTAAAGATTACTCAAATGTGGTTTTTCTATCACTGTGGACTCCTCAGTGTAGATACCAGGCAATCCCCTTGGTGAATTATAAAGTGTATATAAAGATGAAATTGTGTCTCATTTCTGTTGTTACACACCACTTGTCTGGTTTGTTTATGTTTTGTTGGAGGTCTGGGGGAGACAGTGCCTGAGAAGCTATGGGGAAGAAAAAGAGGAAATTAAGCCAATTTCCATACTGAAGAACTGCATGTAAAGTTAATTTTTATAAAAAACAACCATCTCCCTCCAGTTGAGTGCTGCTCTGATGCCTCACTGCAACATGGAGTTCACCCTCTATACCAGTGGAACACAAGCTCTGCTGATATAGAAAGCTTTTAATTGACAGACTGTGTGTCTGTCAGAGTTAAATTCAGAGATGTATTCAGCCACCAGATTGGCTGCAGAGTGAACTCACTCTTTGAGGACCTCACTCTGAGTCATAGAGAATCAGGATATCAGTATCCTGTAGCAATGAAGTCATATATGGTCATTGACATAACTTCCTAGCTACCATTTTAAAGAAGAAATACACCAGGATCGAAATTTTCTTGCAGCCAAACTGATAAATTAGAGGAAATGGATACTTAAAATTTTAAATACCCCATTTGACAAGAAAAAAAAAAAGAACTTCACTACTTAAATAACCCACTCTCACAAAAATAATTTGGAAAAAACCACACATGAAATCCCAAAGAGAAAGACTCCAGGACAGATTTAAAAGTGAATTCTATCCAACATTTCAAAAAGCAATATAAGAAAGACTATAAAAATAATAAACCAAGTTAACAGTACAAATAATAAAGACCATAATTATAAACACTAGAAGGCATAGAAATAAAGGATTTTTTCTTAACATGGTAAGTTTTTAACATATGAAACCAAGAACAAACATTATATATAATGGAGAGGCCAGGAAGATCACGGATAAAGCAAGGCTGTCCATCATCACTAATGGTTAGCATAGACCTGGAAATGGTAGTTAGAGCAGTCAAACAAAAAAAGGGAGATCAAGGGAATAAGTATAGGCAAAGAGGAAACAAAATGATTGCTTTGTGCAGAGGATCTGATGATTCACTTAGAAAACCCCAAAGAGTTAGTAATAAAATTAATTGGAAGAGTTCATGAAAGGTGCAGGATATAAAATAAAGCCACAGATGTCATCAGTATTCCCATATATTACTAACAAAACCCAGCAGTAAGAGCTTGAAAGATAAATGTCATTCAAAATATTTACAGAAGGTATAAAATATTTGAGAGGTGTCTACCAAGACAGCTCAGAAGTATATGATTTTAACTACAAAAACCCTTCAGGGGAAGTAATGGGAAAATATGTGGAAAGGAGCTTAGCAGTACCAGATTTCAGAATACAAACAATTCTCATTTTATGTAAATTTGCACTGTGCAAATTCCACTTTAGTAAAACATTCTGAAAAATTCACATTTCAAAAAACCACCTATGTTAACTTTATTGCACTGTATGCTTTCTCTCTCTCCCTTTCCCCCTCCCTATCCCTCTCCCTCTCCCTGCTCCTACCCCTTGACTCTGAGGCCTCCCACCTCTCCACTAAAAACAAAAATCCTCCCTCCCCCCCCCCAAAAAAATCTTCCAAATGAAAGCAGAACAGAAGTATAAAGAGACCACTGTTGGATTAAAGGCTTGGTTTGAGACCTCCAGTGCCAAGAGAGGAGACCTTTGCCCTGCTCCACGCACCCACTTTTCTGTCTTCCATCCATCCATACTTGGCACTGTGTATCCATCCCCAGCCCTCACATGTTGCCCATCCTTTTCTCTCTGTGTCCCGCCCACATGTATCTGTCCCGTACATGTTCTTCCTCTTGTACCCAGTCAGGCGCCCACATAGCTAACCCCAGCCCTTGTATGTTTCTCCTCCTGCTCTCACTTCTCTTACCCCAGCTCCCACATATACTTGCACCATGTGCCAGCTCCCTTCCTGCCTTCCTCCCCCATGTCAGAGGACAGATTCTCTTTATATTCAGATCTATGGAATAGTCCATTTGTAAAAATGAGAACTGTCTGTATTGCAAAGCAGTAATCATTAAAGCAATCTGGTACTGGTTAAAAAACAGGTCAGTCAGTGGAACAGTTTAGGTGTACAGCATACAGAAGTGAACATGAGTGTTCAATAAAACTAAACATCTCAGTTACTAGGATAAATAATCTCATTCACCATTTGACAAAAATGACTGGGAAAACTAGAAAGCTATCTGGCAGAAATTAGGTATGAATCAACACTTCCTACCATATACCAAGATGTGGTCCAGGTGGATACGTAACTCAGACTTAAAGGTCACATCGTAAACAATTTTTATAGGATAAAAAGAGAAATTCCCTTTAATATTGATGGATAAGGAAGGAGTTTATAACTAAATAAGGGACAGAGAGGATCAAAAAAGATAAAACGGACAATTTTGTAAGATTTTGCAAAAATAAAATTAATGCAGTTAAAATGAGAGTGAAAATGTATCTATAAAAAAAATCTTTGCAACAAGTTTGATGAAAGTCTCATTTCCGGGTTATATAAGGAACCAGATTTATAAGACTTAAGAGACATCCCTCGATAAACAAATGGTCAAAGGATATCTGGTTGGTCAGTTCTTTCAGTAGTTTCTCTGTGACCCCATTTGGGGTTGTCTTGGCAGAGATACTGGAGCAGTTTACCATTTCTGTCTCATTCCACAGATAGGAAACAGGCAAACAGGGTTCAGTGATTTGCCCAGGGTCACACAGCTACTAAGTGTCTGAAGCCAGATTTAAACTCAGGAAGATGAATCTTTCAGACTTTAGGTCCAGTGTTCTATCCACTGTGCCACGAGGCTGCCCATCAGCAACCACCAAAATTCACCCCTCATGTTGTAGTAGGCAAAGTGCTGATAGAATATGGTGGAATATGTGTGTACACACACACACACACACACACACACACACACACATGTACACATACATATCTATGTCCATAGGAAAGGATGACAAGTTGGACAGTTTTGAAGGAATCAGGGAATATCTCTATGAACTGATGCAGAATGGAGTAGAACTAGGAAAACAGTGTATATGATGACAGTAACATTTTAAAGACAAACATCCTACAGTGATAATCTGTGATTCCAGAGACCTAATGATGAAGCGAAGTGAGGCACTTAAAATGCAGGCTGGGTCATACGTTTTTGGGCATGGCTTTTTTATTGTCTAGTTTGGGAGGGTAGGGCAGTGGAGGAAAGAAAGATAATAAATGCTTCTTTAAAAAAGTTCTCATGAAACTCCACTCTTACTATCTGGAATTCAGTTTTGGAAACTAATAAACAGGATGCATTTATTTAACAAATCATGGTAGATTACCAATTTAAACTACTTAGTTTAAAATGTCATTTTCATTTCTGACCATAGTATCAACTGATGCTAAGGGGAGGCAGCCCACATGTGTACAGTTGGGAAAGAAAGTCACCCTGGGATTAGTTTTATGATGTTTCCTGCGCCCACACACATAACAGAGACTTGACCATAATGACAATGGTTTTGTGTCTATAGATAGGAAAAGTAGCTGGTGTTTTAAAATTGGTGTCTCCTTACAGCTCATGTCCCTGATGCCCAGAATGCATCTCCTTTTCCCTTTGACACTGGTGAGATCATTCTGGAGTGACATGATGGACTCAGCACAGAGCTTCATCACCTCTTCATGGACTTTCTACCTTCAAGCCGATGATGGAAAAATTGTCATTTTTCAGGTGAGAGTATGACTAGACTGAAGTAGCAAGTGCTAGTTTAAGAATTGTATGATGCTTAGTGCAAGAAGGGACCTTCTCTGGAGTAAATCCTCTGTACCCCTTTCCCTAGGATTCTGCATGAAATGATTTCAAAGCTGCTTCCTATTGAATATCCCCAAATAGTTTTAAGCCTCTGCCTGTGAGTACTATGGAGGTGATTTTGATTGAATAAAATCATAGGTGCTTCAATATGAACTTCTGTCAACTGGTATAGCAATATAAATAGTTTAATTCTTATCTCGCCTAATACTAGTAGGACACTGGAGCAAAGAAACCTAAGGTAATATACGTAATTATGTGATTTGATTTGGACTTGGATAAGAAATTCAGAGATAGGGCTTGACTTTCCATTTCGTTATTTCAGGCAGCCTTGTGGACAAATAACCTTCATGGGCAGCCCACTAACTTCTCAGTATATCCGAAAAACAATGGGATAAATGAAGTGAACGTTTTATTGTTGTTATTATTATGAGGGACTGATTATAAGATTAAGATGGGTATTTTGTTCCAATTTAGGCTTTGTTGTTCCTTCTGTTCTTTTAATTTGGAAACTATAGGTTAGTAATAGAATAAGTTCTTACAATTTCAGTGAAAGGTCTGAAGTGTACGGGTGTCAGGCCATAGCTACAGTTGCTTTTGTGTGTATATTCCTATCACTTGTTGAGGCAGGATCATAGCAGTACAGGTCTGTGTTGATTGTGGTATAGATTAGCTGACCCAGCTGTTAATAAAGAGCTACCACAACACCCAGCGTGGGCGAGACAAAGCCAAGATCCCCTTGGTCACAAGGAATAGAAACAGAATTGGAATGCGGGTCTGCCCGCTGACCCCACGCTGCCACTCTTCCTGCTTCACTGAGGAACAGCAGGGAGCCCCAAGCAGCAGGCCATGATAGGGGGCCAATGTGGCTGTCCCTGTGATGCTCTGACCGTGTGAAATTGAATGTGGGGGTTCGCCGTGATTTACTCCAGACTGGTGATGATGCCATCAAACTCTCCTTGATTTATCCCAGACTGGTAGTAGCACTGTCACAGTCTCTTTGGGAAGCAGCTGGATGGGGGCTTCAGTGGGGGGTCAAGGTCATGGTGGGAGTGTTTCCATTTCTGAGTTGTCTAGTCCTGTTGTACCAGCATAACAGTTTGTAAAGACAGCAGGTGTTAATGTGTCCTGGATGGGCTTTGGTCGGCAGGCTGCTCACGGTCCCTTTGATTCTTTTTCAGTCTAAACCAGAAATTCAGTATCCAACCCAGGTGGATCGGGATCATTCTGCACATGGGAAAAATGCACCTTTAAAGAAAATGGCCTGTAAGTTTTCTTTCAGGACTGACATAAAATCACTGATAGTAGATTCTCTACTGCAGATTATCTGCCTTAATGAAGGGATAAGACCCAAATCTTGCCCATTTGTGTCTAGACTGGGCTTTACAACTTCCAGCAAAGCCTGAAGGTAAACCCATGACTCAGTACCCTAGAACAAAGCCTCCGTGTTTGCCTCCTTCCTTGCTGTGTGCTGAGAAATCAGGCCAAATTGCCAGGGTTCACTTTAACCACATTTGCTGGTTCTTAACTTCTCTTGAGCAAAAAGACAATTTCTTAACTTCATATCTTCCCCTGAAATACGGAGACTGGGTGAGGGTCAAGGGGTACTGTCCTCCTCAGATTCTAATGGGAACCAGTATCCCCATCCCTAGCAGACGAGGCTGCGGGCCAAGGTGCTTCTGCTGCATTTGGTTTCTCGTTTGCTGGAAAGATG